>NC_139217.1:122753380-123353380 GCF_055691185.1 Crinia signifera
TATGGCTGCCCAAGGAGCCCAATCGTCCTCGCAAGATTTGTCATATGTGTTAAAGGGACAGATTGAAGACCTGGTATCCAGCATGGCCAATATGCAGAGAGAGATCCAACGCCTGGCTAGTCGCCAATCGCACGAGCAGAGTGAACCAAACTGGAGGTCCAGAAATCGCTATCCTCGTGCTGAATGGAGGGGCAATAGTCAAAGGAGGGGCCGGAGACCCACAGATGAGTTCGACAGTCAGGGGCGCCCTATCTGTCGAAGATGTGGACGCAGCGGTCATGTGGAGCGTGCTTGCCGAGAAGGAGATACAAGTCCTTTAAACGTCAAGACCCCGGGGACAGAGGGCGATCCCCGGGGGAGTTACCAAGAATAAGTCCTACCCCTGAGGAGTGGTGCCCGCGGTACGTTGGAGAATGCCCTGTACTGCCGGTGCACATAGATGACGTTTCCGTGTTGGCCACTTTAGATACTGGCTCCCAAGTGACTACCATTGACTATAAAATTTTCCGTCAACTGTGGGATCAGAAGAATCCTATTCCTCCCCCGCCTACCTGGCTGAGGCTGCTGGCCAGCAACGGTCTAGATATTTCCTGTGAAGGCTACTGTGAATTCGATATTAAGATCGGGAAGACCCTGTTGAGACAGCAAGGATGCATTATCACCCACACAGAAGCTGATACCATTCCATCCATCATAATTGGGATGAACATCCTACGAAACTGCCCTGAAGAACTCTTGACAGCCTTGACGTATGAGTTTCCTGGAGTGTCGCAAAATTGCCAGAAGGCATTAGGCAAAGTGGCCCGAGTGCTCCAAACCCAGCAGCGGTTCGTAACTGAAACCGGAGAAGTTGGGAAAGTTAAATTCGTAGACCGAAAAGCTGTAGTATTACGCCCTAACACAGAGACCATCCTGTGGTGCAAGGCCAGATGTGGCCCATCAGGAATGCCCTATGATGCCATCCTCGAACCCTGTAGGGTGCCCTCCCGAACTGACTTTGTTGTCGCCCGAACGTTAGTCACAGTGAAGAATGGACGGGTCCCGGTACGAGTATGTAACCCACATGACTATTCCATCCGGTTGACTAAGAATCATGTCTTGGGCAAGTTGACGTGGGTCACCTTCGAGGATGTATACACGACAGTGGATGTAAACGTGAATAGTACTACCCAAGAGGAGAACCCGACTGAGGGATGCCCGTGGTGGATGGAGGTTCACGTAGGGGAGCCGGACACTCCTGAAGAATTGAGGGACGGAATCTTAAAAGTCGTTCAAGAGAATGAAAAGTCCTTTAGCAAACATCCAGCTGACTTCGGCAAAGCTGAGAAGATCCGACATTACATCTCCACTGGAAATGCCCCTCCAATTAAGGAAAAATACCGACCCCTTGCCCCAGCTTTGTACCAACCTGTAAAAAAAATGCTGGAAGAGATGAAAGCGAGTGGAGTTATCCATGAAAGTTTCAGCCCCTGGGCTGCCCCTATAGTAATCGTAAAAAAAAAAGATGGCAGCTTACGTTTCTGCATTGATTATAGGAAGCTCAATCAGATCACCCATCGAGATGCCTATCCTCTGCCCAGGATCGAGGAATCTCTGGCCGCGTTAAAGTCAGCTTCCTATTTCTCCACCCTTGACTTAACGAGTGGTTACTGGCAAATTCAGATGTCTGACGAAGATCGCGAGAAGACTGCATTCACCACGCCTATGGGATTATATGAATTTGATCGAATGCCTTTCGGCTTGTGTAATGCCCCTGGAACATTTCAAAGACTAATGGAACACTGCTTGGGGTATAGAAATTTTGAAATTGTCTTATTATACTTAGATGACATTATCATTTATTCTGAAACATACCACGACCATGTTCAACACCTCCACGAAGTCTTCAAAAGATTGGCCGAATATGGACTCAAACTTAAGCCCTCCAAGTGTTTCCTGTTGAAAAGTAGTGTGGCCTATTTGGGACACATTGTCAGTGCTCAGGGAGTCACTCCAGACCCGGACAAAATCTCTGCCGTAAAAGACTGGCCCGTTCCGAGAACTGTCCGAGATGTAAGGAGCTTTCTCGGCTTCATTGGATACTACCGGAGATTCATAAAAGATTTCGCGCAGGTTGCTAGCCCCTTACATGAGCTGTTGAGAGGGATAAATCGGAGTCAACAGAACAAACGTATGTCCGTGAAGTGGGAGGAACCCCAACAAGCTGCGTTTGATCACTTAAAGCAACTCCTGACGGAAGCCCCCATCTTAGCGTACCCCGACTACACTCGCCCTTTTAATCTGTATACTGATGCCAGTTTCAGCGGCTTAGGGGCCGTACTCTCCCAAGAACAGAACGGGAAAGAGAGAGTCATTGCTTTCGCCAGCAGAAACTTAAAAAAGACTGAAAGGAACGACGCTAACTATAGTGCGTTTAAATTAGAACTGTTGGCCCTGGTATGGGCAGTCACAGAAAAATTTCGGAATTATCTGTTCTCAACCCCCTTCACCGCCTTTACGGACAATAATCCATTGGCTCATCTCAATACGGCTCAACTTGGAGCCCTGGAACAGAGGTGGTATTCGAGACTGTCCAATTTCACCTTCACTGTCAAATATCGGGCTGGCAAGAGTAATACCAATGCAGATGCCCTGTCACGTATCCCTCAGGAACAGTTTGCAGCTGACCCAGGAGATGAATGGGAAGAGGTGGAGATGCCCGCATTCTATGGCATGCTCACGCTGCAAAAGTCTGTATCTACCAGGGTGCAGTCTGCAAATAAGGTCCAGCATCCGCCAGAGATACCCGCTGTGGAGTCACCCAATGAATGGTCACAAATCCAGAACGCCAGCCCAGCATTGTCCAAAGTGAAAGCTCTGCTCCTGTCCAAGGAAACATTACGCAAAGAAGAAGTCCAGTCTGAGGGCAAAGAGTTCCTACAGCTATGGAGACAGAGAGATCGACTTCGAGTTCAGAAAGATCTGATTGTCCGTAGGAGTGTCAACCCGAAGACACATGAACAAGTGACGCAAATCCTTGTGCCCAGACAGCAAATCAGCAGAATATTACATGCATATCACGACCAGTCAGGCCACCTTGGAATCGAGAAGTTAGAAACTACTATCCGACAGCGTTTCTTCTGGATCAACCTGAGAAAGGATGTAGAGGCATGGTGCCAGAACTGTAGTAATTGTGCCTTAAAGAAAAGACCTACCTCCACACAAAAGGCACCGCTACACCCAATCCGCAGTCATCATCCTCTGGAGTTGCTCCTGATAGATCACGTAAAGTTAGAAACAAGCAAAAGTGGCCACCAGTACGCCATAACGATGGTTGATCATTACTCAAAATTCGCTGTCATTCTTCCAGTAAGGGATATCACCGCACGCACCACTGCTGAAATTCTTTGGAGAGCGTTCATCAGACCCTATGGGTATCCTGACAAAATTCTGACCGACCAGGGATCTGCGTTCGAGTCAAGGTTATTCCACGAACTCTGTGCCTTGTACAAATGTAAAAAAGTCCACACCACTGCCTATCACCCCCAATGCAATGGGGCATGTGAGAGATTAAATCAGACTCTAATTAACATCCTAAAAGCCCTACCCGAAGAAGAGAGAAAGGATTGGCCAGTTCGGCTGCCCGAGATAACCTTCGTGTATAACAACACCGAGCATGCTACTACCGGTTTCACCCCCTACTTCCTTTTGTTTGGAAGGAAAGGAAAGTTACCCGCTGACATACAATTGGATGTACCCTCCGACCTGGATCCAGATATAGACATTTGCACGGAGTGGGTTCAAGCACATCGAGACAGATTAAAAGACGCTTACCAACTTGTCGATCAGAGAAGGGACCAGTGTCAGCAAAAACAGAAAGATCACTACGATGAAAAAGCCATGGCCGAACCCCTACAAGTTGGTGACGTGGTGTGGAAGCAACGGCATAACCGCCACAGCAAACTTGATCCACATTGGGAAAACGTACCTTACGTGATTCGAAGCATACCTAAACCTGGCCAAGAGGTTTATCAAATCGCCAAAGTCGGAAAAGATGGTACGATGGTAGTGCACCGGAACCAGTTAAAAAAATGCCATAGTCCACCGCCAGAATTGACTGTACCGGTTACACATGGGATAAGAGACTCGGATTCAATGGAAGGTCCAGATCCCAATGCCACCTTCCAAGACATGTTGAGAATGTTCTGGCCGGGAGTGAATACTTGCATGTATCCTTGCCCTGTGATTGCCAGTGGGCCATCCAATGTAGATGAGGTTCATGATCCATTGTTATTGCCATTTGACTGTACTGATGCTCTTGAATTGTCGGATGACCTAACCTGTAGTACCTCAGAGTTAAGACGCTCCAGCAGGAGTACCAAAGGCATCTTACCTCTCAGGTACCGAATCTAAAGATAGAAGTTTGTACGTATTATTGACTAAGTCATGTATAATACAGTTTATTGATTTCTTCCTTTTTAATCTTATTTTAAATAATAAGAATGTTGAATTTCTTTTGAATCTGTTGCATAGGGACATGCAAATTTCAGTGGGGAAGTGTGTGATAGTCACCAGCATGGGGTGAATGTGCCCCATAATGTAGCACTGAATATATGTATATTATTAACAGGCATGGGATTGTCATATTTGATTTGCGCCTCATGGAGGCTACTTAATGTTTTATTACATAGTCTATCCCCATAGGGGACATCAAAAGTTGTGCAGTATATGTATAAATGCCTTCACAGAAGGCAAACCGAGACTTTCATAGAAAGTAAGGAGGACTGACTCCATTAATAACATATACTGAAATCCCCTCCCGGAGGGGAGTTGGACTGAGCCACTTCAGAAAGGACAGCGCAGGACCTCTCCATGTGTCCCGTTTGAAGGGGCACTCCCATTCGTGACAGTGGGCACCAAATAAATATACTAATAAAGCTAGACAGCTCGCGCAGAGAGCGGGCAAAGGCCGAGCGCGTGAGAAAGTTAATATATAGCCTGAGCCGGTAACGGTTGTGGCGCAGTTTTACCTGAGGAGTTGATCACCAGCAGAGCTACGCAGCATAGGGGAGGCAGAAGCGCGGCTGGGGAAGGGAGAATTGACTCACCAGCAGCTCCGGTGACGACGCGGATCCCCTCTCGTCAGTGGATACAGGCGGCAGCAGCTCCGGTGACGGACGCGGTGCAGGACCCGGCAGCAGACACTAGCACTGGTCGGCGCCATTGTTGGGCGGTCCTCAGGCCGGGAAGTGTCATTGTGGGCGGCAGTGGAGGCGGAGATCCAGGAGAGACCTGTCAGCATAAGCATCAGGGGGCGGTGAGTGTTAAACCAACCCCACACAGGCTAGAAACCGCCCACAGTCCATCCCTAAGCAAGTTTACAATGGTTGTTAGCTCAGCATCACCTCAGAGTCAGCAATTCACCACATTACAGCCAGTCAGCGTGTAATAACTAAAGTGGATAGTCAAAGCATACTGTAGCACAGCAGAGCAAAGTCAGCGCAGTAGAGACTAGAATTATCTCAGGAAATAATACACTGCAAACACCTAAAATTGAACCTGTGCATGTTACAGTAGTATCATATGAATCTGCAGAGCCATTACAGCTGAGGTATTGAAAGGCAGGGAGAAAGAATCCCATTCTTGGTCACAGTGCATTGCTAAAGTAAGGGACAAATCAGTATCTCGCCTCACTAAAGTTAAAGTAGAATTGCTTAACCCCTTGCATGCTGAATAGCTTCCGCAGGGAAGGAAGGCTAAACCCGGCTTAGAAGCCTGGGGACGCCTCACGACTACCGACAGGAAAGAATTTGCATTGTCAAGTGGGGTTACAATTAATGGCATACGAACTGCCAGTACCGCTAAACATAATCACTGTATCTGGAAGACGCTAGTTACAGTATAAGGAAGCAATAAGGACCCTGTCCCCTTAAAGTTTGTATCAGGAGGAGTACCAGTAACTTTTACACTACGATAAGGCCATTGTCCTTACATCTTCACCGGGAGTCAGTAATCTTATAAATGTTGCTAGAGAAGGCTTAAAACATTTACTGCTGCCTCACATTTCCTAAAGTTCGTAAAACATTTCCTGCTGCCTCACATTTCCTAAAGTTCGTAAAACATTTCCTTCTAGCTAGGAATTAAATCTGGGAATTTATTGCAGTCAGTGAAAAGGGGAACTAAGGTCATACCAGGAGTCCAACTCCTCATCAGTTCTCCTTCAGTAACTAGACTATAGAATTGAGAAGGAAAGGGACAAGGAGGATTGACTTTCTTACGGTTATCTTATGGACTCCAAAACCAATAAACTGCAGTTAGGATAATACTTAATGCATTAAGTAACCTCAGGTAATTGTTGAGGTCATAAATATTGATGGTTGGTTGTATTTCCTCTTGTTGTGTTTGCCAACGCAATACCATTGTTATATTCAAATGTAACGAGTCTGTGTTATTTATTTAGTAAATGCAATGTTTGCATGTCATTAACTGTGATTCTCCATAGCAGAGCAGAAGCAGCGTTCCTGCAAAATAAAATATCAGTTCTTTATTTACGGTGTGAATTACTTTGTGTAATTGAAAATGTTATTGTGAGCTGAAGTACAAGAAAAGAGAAAAGGACAGAAAGAGTCATACTTACCGGTAGGTCACAATAGTACAAAATAAATGAAAATATTATAAGAAAATAAGGCATTTCCAAAAATCTTTAGCAAAGTTACAGTATGGGCAGGTTAGCAGGATTTAGCAGGGTTCTGATCATGCTTTAACATGAGAAAAAAAGTCTAAATCATTTGTTAAATAAATAAAAAAGGCCCACTAAAGCTGTGTACTTACGGGGGCAATTTCAGCATATATCGCTGGCAATATGGTCGCTGAGCGACCATATTGCCAGTGATTGGAGTGTGCAACGGCAATAAATCGCCAGGTGCGCGCTCCCGTTTTCAGCCCCTAATGGTCGCTGGTCGGAGGAGCTTGCCGCTCCGACCAGCGACTTCCCCTGCCTCTTCTCCTGGCAGTGTGTCATTTTCATCAGCAACCATCTCTGGTCGCTGATGAAAACGGGACACTGAAGGTGAGTACACACTGGACACACTAGAGAAGGGTGGTCAGAGGCACACACAGAGGAGATGAGGGCAGAGACACACATGAGGAGGGAGTCAGATCAGATGAGCTTATGTGGTGTGAATGATCAGCAATATACTTGGAGAGAGTGGTCAGGGGGAGCACATGGAGAGGAAGGATCATATTCACACTTGGGGAGGGATGACGTGAAAAGCACACATGGGAAACTTCTGTAGGAGGGGGGACCCGAAGACCAGGGTTGCTATGGGCAACCAATCAGATACTATCTATTATCTTCTAGAAGGTGCTAAATAAATAATAAGTAGATGATGATTGGTTGCCCATATCAACATCCCATGTGAAATAGAACTCCCATCTTAGTAAGTTTCGCCCTCTATGTTTTATCTGTATTGGACATTTTTCCATAGTTTTACTGTCTTAACTACATTTACAAGTCCTTACTGGTAATCAGGGACTTATATTGTGCCCTACAGATATCCACTTGTTCTTTCAGTATAAAAAAAAAAAGTTCCCATCCCTTATATGAGGAGAAACCAGATCTCTTCATTTCATATTAAATGGCCTCAAGTCATATACAGATCAAAGATCCAGCCATGTGACCAGACACATCACCGATCCCATGAGAAGGGCAATGAAGACAAAGCAAATGTCCATTTTCCCCTGTGTATCCAATGTGGATTATGGCCTATGTAAAGTGGAACGCTAAATAATACAGCTTAACATACGGGAGACCATGATCACCATTTGTCATAATCCCGTGCAAGCTGGCAAAGCGAGTTTTAGGACAAACTTTACAAAGCATGTGTTGTCTTGGCAATAGGTAGTATTAGGTTCTTACATAAGCAGTGTTTAGAATAGCAAAGGAGCCCATTGAGGATTGCAATCTATCCAAACCATAAAAGACGTCCCTTCCTCTGATTCACAGGCAGAGGTATTCGCTATACTGCACTGCGATTGCAGGACCCATTCTAGACATGTACAGATAATTGTAAAACTGTGGTACTTATCGCATAAGGGATCAGTACTGAATATGGTCTATTTTAATTAAAACAACATACTGGGAAAGACAGATCCAAAGATCCAGTAGTGCTATAAATCTGTCCAGACTTGCATGAAATCCCAGACTTCCTGATTTTCGCAGGCTATTACTTTCAGCACCAACAAATGTAAAAGGATATGGGAGAGCACTGGGGTGTCAAATGCTAGGAATCCATAGGCCTTCAATGGTGGTAGAGTGGCAAGAGTGGGCAACATTAGACCTAAATAAAGACAAAATACACTAACTCTAAAGGAGCAGTCAGGTCCTTGAAGGGTAAAGGTCATGGTGAAGGGCGGCAGTCATGTGAACCAATCTGCAGAGGGGATCTCTTGAGCCCAGGGCAGGCTACAGGGGAGGTCAAGGGGGACAAGTGTGACGGGCCCCAGAGATCTGAAGGGCCCCAGAGTTTCCATGCCCCGGTATGGCCACTGCCTGTACTAGCTGGCCTGTCAGTGACCTTTGGGGCCCGGCCATCTACTGTGCACCATCTGTGTGTGGCTGAGTCTGACTGACTCACTGTGTGCCACTGCCATCTACTGTGTGTGCGCCCTGCCACTCAGCACACAGAACCATCTAATCTGTGTGTCCGCATGTGTCAGTCTCTGGCTCCTGTACTTTTACTGCGCATGCGCGGGTCGTCTGTTCCGCACTCTGCGAAAGACCTGCCCTGTCTGCTCGTAGTGCTCAGTGTTCTTTTGTGAAAGTGACAGGCCAGCAGCAGCCGGAGCCAGCAAGAAGCAGCAGCCAGGAGCCAGGCCAGCAGGACTGGGAATGAGAGAAGTCCGCACCTGAAAGCAGGATCTGGAGCAGCGAAAGGTTAAATGAGGCTCATGCAGAAGAGTGTTGTGTGGATTTGGGATTAGGTGGTGGGCCCCAGAAATATCATTGTACAGGGCCCCAAGATTTCTGTTGCCGGCCCTACTTGAGCCACAGGACATGTTGCGTTGGAATTGGAGTACACAGTGTAACAGTATTTGGAGGAGGGAAGTGAGGCAGCCACTGAAGTCGAAGAGGTTGCCTGTGGTGGTTGACTCAATGGTTAAGCAGTGAAGCAGCATTAGAGCCTCATCAGAGATTCTTTCCATGATGTATTTACCATCCATGCACACCTAAAGATTAAAGGGGATCCCCAATGGTATTTGATGCCATGATTTTTGATCATTTTACTTATATCTTGAATTTACCTATGTCACAATAAGGTTATAGGTGTCAAGTGCTAAATGTGAGAAAAGTCAAGTCTTCAAAAAAAAAACCAGAAGAATCCTGGTGATTCATTGGTCCATTTACCTTGTAAGAGTAAAGACAGCGAATGACATCTCATGGGGAAAGAGGATTCAGTGATCTATGGCGTAGTGCACAATTTGCTCTGTCAAGCAGCAGACTACTGTATCTGTCAGTATGTTAGGTGCCTTAACATGGAAAAGGTGTAGGAGGTGATTTGCAGATTGATCCTCCTGTTTATCAGAGAGTATTTTGTGGGATATTTGGTAGGCAGTCACTTTGTACTGTTTCTTATTGAGAGCATCAACCCAAGAACCAAGGCCAGTAATGTTCTTTTAGAGTCCAGATATTGCAGCATGGAGCACCTCTTGCATTACCCACCTACGTATAGTTCATTTCAATGAGAGCACACTGTGTTATAATGTTGTATGCTATAATTAAATATATTTATGCTTGTAAATTTCAAAGCAGTGAGATACAGTACATGTAATGAACATGGTCTGGAATTTGAATCCTCAGTCTCTGGGGTATAGCATGCAGCATCTATGCAGTCAGTCAAATGTATGTTAACTACAGTATACCACAGCAGCACAATGCAAATTACATTCTGTATAGTATTAGAAATAAATGTTGTAACACTGAAAACAGTTACCTTGCCAACAATGTTACACAAGCTTCATCTGTCATACTGTTATGTCAAGGACTGCAAGTGTCCACTTTGTTATGGCAAAAGAGTCTTATTTTGCATTACTTGCTTTGTACAGATTGAGTCAAACCAAATAACCATTTAAAGTCCAAAGGCAGTTACAGTATAAGCAATACAATTATTTTTAAAAAATGATTTATTTATTTAATATGCATTATTATACCCAACGAAATGTAGGCAGCATGGAATGCCACCCGAGATCAGAGGAAGTGGGGGGTGCCAGCTAAACTTGGACATTTATTTTAAAGGTGGAAATCACTTACAAGACAAAACCATGCCTTGTAAATGATTGCCCCGTTAAAAAAAATGTCTGAGTTTGGTCGGCATCCTGCAAAGCCACAGAATTTGGGCAACAGTCCATCCCATCCATAATGAACAAAACAGAAACAATACATATTAAAATGAGTTATTTTCTATAGTAATAAGGCAGTGGTAAATGTATCACACAGTTCTAAAGGTATCAATCCACTAGTTTGATATGGCCGCTTTTTCGCATGTCATTTTTTTGTGAATGCAATGTGGCGTTTTACCGTGCACCTCGCATCGCAGTCGCAGATCACATAGGCCGACATGAATATTCTTCGCAGCCCATAGCACTTGCTAGGATCACAAAAGATACATTGGGGGAAATTTACTAACAAATACAAATACGGTCGATGCCGGGTACGACTGCATACGAGCGACATCGGCTATATTTTCTGGAAAATAAAATTTGTAAATAGGGCACATTTACTAATCTGACATATTTAGGATATTCGTATATCCCGATGGTGTAGGTGGCCGTATGCAGCCTGGTTGGATTAGTCAGATCCATGCAGGCTGCAATATGTAAAAAAATAGAATAATTAAATAAATAACTAGGGGTCCCACATATTTTGAGAATCAGCATCAGGCCCAAACAGCCAGCATATTAATGCTACAGTAGTGAAAAATTATTAATATTAGTTCCCCTGGCCAAAGCATTTATCCCTGTGGCTGGGGTTTTCCCCGGTGCCCCAGAGCGGTGGGCATCGGGCTGATTGCAGTGTAAAAAATAGATTCAATAACAATTTGGTACTGCTGTGGAACTACTACTGTGGCTAATCACACACTATGGGGGAAGGAGAGGAGAATGTTAACATTCCCCACTACTCCCGGGCCACCATGGTCACGTAGATTGCGTTTTTTAATTTTACCTCTCCCGTGGATGCCACTTAGACAGAAGAAGTCGTGAAATTCACTAGAGGAGCTGGTGAGTATAATTTCCTTCCACGTGTACCCCGTGGATATTCTACTGGACAAGAGGACCGATCCTTCTGGTCATGGTAGGTGAGTAGTGTACTGATGGAGCAGCCCTCAGTATTGCCGAGCGCTTGCCAGCTGGCAAGCTCTGGTGGAGGGCAAGCCAGCGGATGGAGACTCACGAGCGGCTCACAAGCTCACTCATCCCATTGCCGAGAATGGGAAGCGCGAGGGTTGCATGGTGCCAGCTGGCATAGGCTGGTGGCCAGCAATCCTTTCACTTGCAGCTGTTCTAATGAAAGCGGCTATATCGGTATATATGGGCTCTGTGTGTGTTTATTGGGCTATTGGGTCTGCTGGGGAAGAGTCCCAGCAGGACCATTATTGCCCCGCATGCTGGGACTTGTGGTTCTCCAATCCCAGCATGCGGGGGAGGCTTGCCGGGACTCATAGTTCAACAGAAGAACCAAACAATTATTGAATCTATTTTATACACTGCACTCAGCCTGGTGCCAAACTCCCTTGGAAACCGGGGACAGCCCCAGGCATCAGGCTGGCAGGGTTAATTTGGGAGGGGGATCCTTTCATTGGGGAGTCACCACTCCCCCAGGGTCCATGTCTGGCCTGACCAGCCACAGGGATTAATGCTTTGGCCAGGGGAACTAATATACATAATTTCCCCCAGCTGTGGCATTACCCTGCTGGCCTTTTGGGCCTGGTGCTGGTACTCAAAATACGTGGGACCCTAGTCATTTTATTACCTGTATTTTGGGAACCAGGACTGGCCCTTGAGCCTGGTGCTGATTTTAGAAATTCCAGGGATCCCCTATTCAATGTGACACCTGTGAATTTCTATAACCAGAACAAGCTCTTTGAGTCCAGGGTTGGTTATAGCCATGAGGGGGCATGCCATTTTTTAAATTATTTATTTAATTAATCTATTTTTGTACACTGAAGCCTGCACGGATTTGACTGATCCATACAGGCTTCTGCAAAATACAGCTGGGAAATGAGGAGTATACAGTAGGTGGTATTTTGGTTACTGCTTATTATCAAGATTATTCTTTTAAGGCCTCGGATCCAGATAGCAATTAAGTAATGTACACACGGTGCGATTCATTTTCTATTCTATCCTGATTCAAGATTGAATTGCACATGGTGCAGTGTACACATTCGATTTAGACTACATAGCACAGATCAGTAGTATATAGTCTTGCCTACACAGTCTATTTTTCTATTAAATCTGATGCCACGGGGCCACGCATTGGGTTTGAATTTTGATTTTGCGTGTATAAGCAAAATTGAAAAGAAAAATAGACCGTGTGTACACCACATAAGGCCATATTAGTCCCGATTTTTCTTTATGTTTCTCAGATTTCTTTGAGGGGGCAAGCCAATTTGGTCACCTGGAAAAAAACATACTTTTTTACACGAAAATACACAGGTTCAGTGAAACTTGTGTGTTTTCGCCAGGAACAGGGCCATGATCAGCCGAAAACAGGACAATTTTCCTGGATTTGGATTTCTGAGGCAGGGGAAACAAAATCCTCAATAAATTGCGGCTCGTGCTGGCTTATCGGGGCTAATTGGAAACCCCCCAGTGAAACAATTATCCACAATCAATGACCCCGGGTTATTGAATGAGAAATGTCATTTTTTTCCTTTCGAGTCCAAGTAGCTGCTTATGGTTTGGTTTCATTTCCTTGCACTTGTATACAGTGTCATCTGGAATAACTGCATTATATCCTGTATTTGGACACATTAGCATTCTAGATTCTCCAGGTTTTCTAGAGCAGCTTTCAGGAAACTGCCTATGATGCTCTTCTTTGTATGAACCATAAAAAATATCCATGGAGTCTAAAGAAAAAAAAGGTAATTTCCTTGACTAATTGATGTTGGAAATGTTGGACTGAGAATCCAAAAATCTCAGACCTTACACTACACGCTTATTTAATGTACCCTTCTGGCAAAACTCCCTGTTTGAACTGAGTTCTCTGGTGTGACTGGTGTTGAGTTTTTATATGCAAGTGGTGGAGTAGAGATGCAGCCAGTGGGCGCCTTAGTACATTTTCCAGAGGCAACGGAATTAGCATAAATTTGGAGTAGCGCTGCATACAAATATGCAGACACGACTGCAACAGAGCCCACCTCTGATCAGGCACATAATCGGAGTGAGTAGCACAAAAATGACATTCTTACTTTGAATATTATACTACAATATACATTATTTACAAAATAAAATCATTTTACTGAAGAAAAAATATTGTCTCCGAGATTAACAATATATCGCCACAGTGTAACTGCTAAAAAATCCTTGAGCTATTACTTGTTCTACGCCAGCATTATTATAAATGACATTCTTTGCTGTGTTTGTTATGTTTGATTGAATAAAGATGTATAAGACCATTTATAATTCAGAATACATTAATATTGCATGGATGTGACTATGTATATGACATTATTTACAGTGTTTTGCTATAAAGAACAAACAAGCTGCTCAACAAAATGTAAAACTATATTTATTTTACTGTCTGTATTTGCAATTCAACACATATTGTTCAAGAATGTGAACAAAAATGTTCAAGAAACATATACATTTAAAAAGTAAATTGAAGCCTATTTGTATCTTAAAAACATATAAGCATCAAGTTTCGGAATCCCATTACAAGTGTGTATTTAATAAATGTGATTTTAAAGCAATTTTAGGGAGACATTGGGCCTTATAGTGTGTGGGTTCTACATGCCTACATGTCATTGGCCTGACCTCCTCCACATCTCATAACAGGCCCTTGAACATTTCCAGGCCAGGGCCCATTAGGACCTTAATGGGCTCCGTCAGCATTGGCAGTGCCTATACACACTCTGCTAACAGAAGTACATTCACCGTAGCACAAGCACTAAAAATGAGCAGTCTAAGGTGGGTTATGGATTCAGGTGATATGTGGGAAACAAGCAATTTATATACTGTAGCTAATTTACAGAAGGACTATGCAAAAGTGGACTAAAGGGGCCTAAACACATAGGGATTTAGGAGCATTTTCTAAGCAATCTGACTTAATTTCTCTAGATCGCTTAGAAATGCCCTGACATCGCTACGTGTGTAGGGGCCATAGCGATGCGCAACCCCGCACGTTGCTATCGCCTGGTGAATAAGAACCAGTATGCTGGTTCTTAATCATCATTGCTAGTGTTCACTCTCCAGAGAACACTGGCGCTGGCAGATCAATCAGCACACATAGCTGTGCAGCGCTGTGTGCTAGCGATTTTGCTAAGATCGCTCAGATTGCTCAGCCCCATAAGATATTTGGCTTCAGAATTCGGTTCAATTCTGATACATTGTAGTTATCATGCCCCTTCCCTTTTACTGATTGTTAAGTGCTATAGGTATATTACTGTTGTAAAAATTGTAATACTAATAGTAGATTGATGACTTATTAACTAAATTGATAGATTTTGATTCTCATGATCCAGAACTGGTAACGTTAGACTTGCAATGATATCACTTTGTTCAGGGCAGAGCCGACCCTAGGCATAGGCAAACTAGACAAATGCCTAGGGACTTGCAGCTCATACAAATGAAGCAGCAGCGGGAGCACCCATATGGGGAGCAGAGACAGTGGAGGCAGCAGTGGGCAGTGACATAAATGGCCACAATGGAAGAGGGCTGCTGTTCATGCCCAGCTGTAGAAGCTGCTCCTCCCATGGGCCTTTGTATAAAGAGTACCACTGTGCGCATAAGGATAAAAAGGTGTGGTGTAATGTGAATAAAGAGCAATGGGTAAGGGACGGAACTAGCAATGGTAACCAATGCTAGGGGGCACCAAACAAAACCTTGACTGGGGCATCAAATTAGCTAAGCCAGCTCTGGTTCAGGGACACATAAGCTGAGTACACACACAGAAATCTTTAACAGTCCAATCTGTCTGATGTGAGCATAAATCTGGCAATGTACTGTCTGGTATCAAATTACAGTCAGTCATTTTCTCTCAGACCATGGAAATTGGATAAAAACGATTGTTCAGATAAATTTGTCAAACAGCTTTAACCAATTTGTCTAAATGACTATTATCTGATTTTCAGCATTTTGGAGAAAATGGTTGATTGTCCTTTGCTTCCATACATAAGATTTTTGTTCTCACTAGCCAGATTGGACAGATACATCTTTAGGTGTGTACCAAACTTTACAGTATAAATTAAATAATTTCTGCAGCTGGCTAAATCCAAGACTGTTTTTTCACCTGGTTTTAATTAGCCACAGAACCTGTGTAATTCATAGGCGTCTTGTATTAAAGGGATATTATGGCAACCTTGCATAACCCACACCTGAAACAAGTGGCGACTTGTACCTTATTGGGGGAGGGGGCTGCCTCTAGCCGCAGCAGGGGTACCACGATTCAGACACCCCCCTCCCCCTGTCGCCGCGGCCTCCTCTCCTCCCTGGCACCTGTGCTTTGATGACAGGCACCGGGACTGGCGCATGCGCAGTATAAACATCTGTACTGTACTGCACATGCGGCCAGCTTCTATGGGCTACTTGGGCAACAGCCCATAGAAGCAATCTTGGTCCCAGTGCCTGTACAATACAAATGACAGGCACCGGGACCAGCACGTGCACAGTACCGATATAGGTACTGGGCAATCGCACACACAAAGGCATCCTGGAGGGAGGGAACACCTCCCAATGGGACTGCCTTTGTGACTGGCAGGTCAGACTTCTAATTGGAAGTCACTGCCAATCACAGTGAAGCCAGTGTGGTCTCACAGACTGCATCTGGCTTCACTACAGTGGCAGATTTTACCTGGGGGCTGCAGCCCTACAGCCCATAGGTAAAAACCGCCACTGCCTGAAACTGAAATTAATTTTCCGGTACTGGTAAATTATAATAATCAGGTATACTTGCGTATACTTGGAATTTTTTGCGGTAACAGTGCAGCATCAAACCGGGAACACAAGGGGGGAACACAAGGGGGGGGGGGGGGGGCATAACATATATCAGATACATTTCACGTAAATAGAACAGTTCGAGTTAGAATTTGGGATGTTCAGAATTGTTTAGTTGGTGGACAGCTATTGGGAAGACGTTTTTCCTGGTTCTTGTTGTCCTTACTGGGGTGGACCTATAGCGCCTGTCTGATGGAAGGGGTTCAAACAGGATGTAGCTTGCCAGGGTATAGCTTTTCCGCCAATATCTTTCCTGCACGCTTCTTAAACCTGGCTAGGTATAGTTCTTGGATCGTAGGAAGGTCCGCCCGATGATCTTTTCTGCTGTCCTCACCACCCTTTGCAACCTTTGTCTGTCATTCTTGTTTGCTCCTATATACCAGATTGTGATCGAGGAGCATAGAACAGACTCTACTATGGCAGTGTAGAATATGAGCAGCAGCTCCTGTGGGATGTTGAATTTCTTGAGATGCCTCAGGAAGAACAACCGCTGCTGGGCCTTCTTGACAGTTGTGGTAATATTGGGCCCCCATTTGAGGTCACAGGAAATCTTTGTACCTAGGAATTTGAAGGAGTCAACACTAGACACCACTCTGGCATTTGGTTTCCTTCTGAAGTCCACCACCATCTCCACTGTTTTGAGGGGGTTGAGGTCAAGGTTGTTTCATCTACATCATTGAGTTAGCCGATCCACCTCCCGTCTGTATGCCAACTCGTCTCCGTCCGTGATTTTATCATTTTTACTGACTGTTCTGCTGAGGAGCAGTCATTTGTGTAGAGGGAGAAGAGCAGGGGGTAGAGGACACATCCTTGAGGGGCGCCGGTGCTGATTGTGCACGTGTTTGATGTGAAAGCCCCTGCTTTCACCACCTGTTTCCTTTCAGACGGGAAGTCAGTGATCCAGGAGCATGTGGGTTCTGCGTGCTTCAAGCGTGCATTCACATAGATTTATTTACATCATGCAGAGCTTAAAGCCCCATTGTTACTACTTGTTTGCTGCATTAACAGATTTGTGACCTGCATAGCGGGTGATTATCGATACACTGCGTATGCATATGGGCTGCAATGTGCACATGCTGCACCTTTCAGAGATGAAATCCTGCTGCTTTTTTCCTACGCTAGCCATCTAACAAATGGTTTTATACATTTTTGCTTAAAAATATTCAGGTATAAGAATTTATGGCTGCCATATGGCTTTTATGGGTATTATCACACACGTATACAAAGGTGATTTGAAATAACTAGAGCAGAGTAATTAAAAGGTTGTGTTTGAGCAACAGTTAATATAGCAACAAATGTTTCCAATTTTATTAAAATTTAAAGGTGTAGTGCACCAAATATACCCCCCTTCTTTAATTTCTCATTGTATGTCCTCTACCAGCACAGTTCCATTGTTAGCATGATAAAAGTGTGTATATATATATATATATATATATATATATATATATATATATATATATATATATATATATATATATATATATATATATATATATATATATATATATATATATATATACCCAGGGCTGCCATCAGAAATTCTGGGGATACTAGCCATTTCTTTAAAAAAAAAAAAAAAAACTTCTGTACAAATACCTCTCCTCCCCCCACCTATCTCTCTCTCTCTGTACAATAATTATTAATTGATTTACCTGTAATTACTGCGGAGCAGGCCAGGGCGGTAAAACGCAAATCCCAGGCTCGTGATAGAGAGAGAGGCAGAGGCGATGCAGTGGGGGGGGGGGGGGGCTTCCTGTGGGGACACTTGGCTTCCTGGAACAAGCAGGCGCTCGATTGCTGATGTAAGTTGGAACCGCCACGCACCGGCCATGGGGTTCTGTATGTGCGGCGGTGCAGCCCACCTCTGGTGAATGAGGGAGATGGTGGCTGCACAGACAAGAAGACCCAGAGCCAGCTGTGTAGTTAAGTGAAGGGGGGTGCTAGCGCCGGACCTGCGGGGATAGAGCTGCCCGGGCCCTACTCTCTGTAAAAGCAGTGGGGCCCTGGACAGTTGTCCCCATAGCACCAGTGGCGGATTCAGGGGGGGGGGCACCTGGGCACATGCCCCCCCTGTCATTTATTTTGTAGCTGAGGACCAGGGCTTTCCAACGAGCCCAGCCCCGTGTCTCTAGCCCCCGGGGAACCGGAGATATCGCCTGGCAAACCTGTAACGGATAATATGGGACCCGTCAATTCCGACCCCCACCCGGTTCCGACAGCTGCCAGTTCCCACCCTGGCATCACAGAAGCTTGTAGTTGATTTCATTCAATTCCAAATCGCTGGGACTTCAATATGATACCAGGCTGGTCCAAATCAGTCAATCGGTTCCAGAGATATTGCGTGTAAACCGATTTTTTAATTTTTGAAATGTAATTTCATGGCTGTTCATGTTCTTTGAGGGCAGATTACTCTGGAACCAAACGTTCCAGTTTCACTGGACCAAAATCATTCAAAGCCCACTCAAAAGTTCTTCAATATGATACTTGTCTCATGTAAATGGGTCAGTTGGTTCCGAAGATATAGCTGGTTTAATGAGATAACTGGTTAAAGGGGGGAGGGGTGGTTTTCTCTCCCCCTCACACCAGAAAATGCAGGGACTAGGCTGGTGTAAAAGGGGCCAATCTGGGAATGCATTTTCTGGTGTGAAAGGGGTATTTTTTCAAATAGCCGGGACCTGCAGTGCTCTAAATACAGCCAGGCTCTGCCACTGTCAGTGGCTATCACTTCTGCCTGGCGGCGGCTGTCCCCCATTTACCACGAGCATGTATTCCCCCTTGGCAATGAGCATGTAATCCCACATGGCAACGAGCATGGAACCTCTGGCAATGAGCATGGAACCCTTGGCAATGAGCATGTAGAGAAGCAGCACTTATATAGCATAATTTTTAATAGGCATTATGGTGTTTGGCATAACACATAATGGACATAATGGCGTGTAACTTAACGTGTAATGGACATTATGGTGTAAATGTTATTGCGAGCCTTTGGTGGACAATGTCCCTGTTTATGAAGTGTATTGTTAATTTTGGCTTAATCTGTGTGGCATTATGTGAATTCTGGCTCAATCCATGTGGCATTATGTGAATTTTGTCTCAATCCGTGTGGCAATCATAAGAAATCGTGGAAATTAGTGCTGCGCTTTGCCCTGGATAAATGATAATTGACACAGTGGTGTAAATTGAAAGGGAAAGGAAATATTTACTTGGTGATATTTAGTATCAAACAGAAAAGTAATGGAACATAAACAATTAAAATCATTCAATTAGCGGTGAAATGGTGGTGATTAGCACTAACTTCTGCAATAATGGTCTAATGAAGAAATGCTAATCCTGGGCAGAATTGAGCAGATGTCCCAACAAAGAGTTTGCGCACCGGGCTTGCTACCCGTTGTGCCAAGGTAATTGTTGGTATGCAGAAAGTTGTTCAGTCTTTATGGAATGGAACAGTCACGAATTAAAGTTAGTTTGGGCTGCACAAATTGCAGGCAAAAAGTCTCTGTTCTGAGTGCGGCGTCCCGCTGCTCAGGCACAATAATAGCTTCGGGTACCCCTTTAAAACCTTTGCCACGGAGTTGGTACGGTGCAGGTTTTCGGAGGTAGTATACTGTGGTGCAGCCTAGGGTGTGCCAGTATGCGGTGCGTCTGTGACAGGTGTTACCGCCGCACGCGTGTGGATCCCACAGCGTGTAGCGGTCCCGGTATAACAGACGTGCGCGCTTGGGCGGGTGGCAGGATTACCTCGCTTCAGCCGATAGTGTCGGTATCCGCGTGGTATCCCGCCGTCCGACTGGGAGCCCTCCTGCCTCGCGGACAGTTCCTATCTCCTACTTACCCTTACTTCCTCGGGTGCCGCGTCCTTGGTTACTGCGTTCCTGCAGCGTCTTCCTTGGAATACGTCACGGAGTATGCCGGGCGTGTGTCCGTGGGGGGACCTGATGTAGGTAATGTCTGTGTTCCCCAACGCGTTTCAGCTTACAAAGCCTTCTTCGTGGCATTATGTGAATTTTGGCTCAATCCATGTGGCATTATGGGAATTTTGGCTCAATCCGTGTGGCATTATGTGAATTTTGGCTCAATCCATGTGGCATTATGTGAATTTTGTCTCAATCCGTGTGGCATTATGTGAATTTTGGCTCAATCCATGTGGCATTATGTGAATTTTGGCTCAATCCGTGTGGCATTATGTGAATTTTGACACAATCCATTTGGCATTATGTGAATTTTGGCTCAATCCGTGTGTGTTATTATGTAAATGTTGGCTCAATCCATGTGGCATTATGTCAATTTTGGCTCATTCCATTTGGCATCATGTGTAAGGGGCAAGTATAATGGGGTCTAGTATTTTGTTGCATAATGTGTAGAAGTTGTATATGGTGTTGACATGCCCCCTGTTGAGTGGCCACACACCCTTTTCCGGAGCGCGCCTTTGGCGCGTGCACAACTACATCCTTCACTTTTGTCGCCATGGTGGGCCTGCGTACTTTAAATGCCAGGGCCTATTTTTAATTCCATTCCCACCCTCTCCTGCCGCTCTCTTAGCATGTACACTGGCACCACTAACACCGCCCCTCCCCCACCCAAACCCTTTTTTATCATGGTGCCCCCCCTGTCATTTTATCCTGGATCCGCCCCTGCATAGCACCCCCATCGGCGGCCCTGTATACACCTAGTGGAGCAGCTCAAATGTTGCCTCATTCGGGCACGCACATCTACTGACGTTGACACTACTGTTATGTTGTTCCATTATTTTTAGGGACTGGGAACTACTGTAGTACTTACATGAAGTTGCCCACTTGCCCTATCACAAGGAAATGTCTCATTCAGTGGCGTAACTATAAATTTCTCTACCGTCCAATGGGATACTGGGCTTCACTACTATGGGGATTGAGACCTCCGCAGGAGAGACAGGCACATAAAAGAACTTTCAGTGTGGGTGCACTGGCTCCTCCCCTCAATCTCCCTCCACTAGTCAGTTTTGAAAAATGTGCCTCAGGAGAGGCAGTGCTTCTGGACGCTCCAGAGTTTTTCTACATTTATTTTCAAAGTTTGTTATTTTGGGGCGCTGTGGTGACCACACAGCTGTCCTGCTTCGTGGGTGTCAGGGGAAGGGTCAGTCCCCGACCTCTTCAGGTGCAGAGCTGACCCTGCTACAGGACAATTCGGTCCTGCGTGGGGCTTGTCACCGCACAGCATTGCGCTGTAGCGAGCAAGTCCCCTAGCCGCCGCACACCCCTGACAGGTCTGAAGACTTCAGTGGTGAGTACAGGCTGGGGGTCCCACAAGGGGTCCCCGCAGCCATTCTGGTGCGGCAAGACGACGGCTAGTAATGGCGGCCCTCCAGCAGGGACTGCGTGAACACCGCGTCTGGTAACTGGCATAGGGGTGCTGCCGCTGGACCACCAGGGACACCTCTCAGGTTAAAATGTATGATACATATATATATATATATATATATATATATTTACACCTAATGTCAGTATAAATATATAGAAGCGCCAGCTCCGTGTACAGGGGGCGGGGCTTCACTCAGAGCGGGACCAAGCTCTGCTGGGCGCGCGCTGTCACTTCCTGCTTCTTCACACGCTGCCAGACTCCATTACAGAGGGCTCCTCACTGGCGTGGTGGATCCGGGTACTTGCAGCACGGCAGAGACAGCAGGTTTTTTTATAGCTTTTTAGCGCTGCTGCGCTATCTGGCTGATTCAGACACTGTGTGTTCATATCACTGTGTTTAGCGTTACCAGCTCACCCAGATCTGTGAGTTCAGGTTAAGGGTGCACTTGGCTCCCCAATTGCTCTGTTTATTCCCCACTGATTAGTTACAGCACAGCATAAAACACACACATAGTCTGTTTTTCACATCCAGCAGTGTGGTGTGTGCACGTGTGTGGCTGCGTGGGGGTTGTGTTGTACTGCAGACATTGTAGTACTATCTCATCATGGTGAAAAAGTTCACTTGTATGGTGTGTAGCACCAAGTTTGTGCCAAAGTCACAGTCCCAGGTTACTTGTGAGGCTTGTATGTCACCACAGCCCAGTAGTGCTGACACCCAGATCAGTGGGGTACCCCCACAGTTGGTGGGGCCGTCGCAGGCAGATGAGCAGGAGCCTGCGTGGGCCTCCAACATAAAGACCTTGTTGGATTCTGTGGCTTCACAGCTTTCCACTAACACTCAGCAAACGCAGAGGGTTCAGAGGGAATTGTCCATGTTAGCTGCCAGGGTGGATATTCTTCATACCCTTAATGTACCTCCTCCTCCCGCACAGCCTCAAAAGAGGCAGGCTACTGCAATGGATCCTGACACAGATGAGGACGATGAGGACATATTGGAGGAGGGTGAGGAGCAGGGTCTGCAGGAACCAGCTCCTGAGGCGGCAGTGCATGGTCCCG
Source organism: Crinia signifera (assembly GCF_055691185.1). Lineage (NCBI taxonomy): Eukaryota > Metazoa > Chordata > Amphibia > Anura > Myobatrachidae > Crinia > Crinia signifera. The sequence continues at coordinate 122,775,958 of NC_139217.1, forward strand.
AGCCCCTTATCAGGGCCATTAGGGATGTTTTAGATCTCCCAGTAGAGGCATCCACAGAAGGAGATCCTTTCTTCATGACTCAGAGGAAACAGCCAGTGTACTTCCCTGAGCAGGCAGAGTTAGAAACTGTTTTCAGGGCTGCATGGCAAAACCCTGATAAGAGGTTTACTCTTTCAAAACGGTTCACAAATGCATATCCTTTTGAACCTTTGGGCAGAAAGAAATGGGAGGAGCCACCGGTAGTGGACTCCTCTGTTTCCCGCCTTTCTAAAAAGGTGTTGCTACCAGTCCCAGGGGTATCCACCCTTAAGGATGGGGCAGATAGGAGGCTGGAAGCTACCCTCAAGTCCATATATACGGCTAGTGGGGCATCTCAGCGCCCAGTTTTAGCCAGCTGCTGGATGGCTAAGGCAATTCATACATGGTCAACCCAGATTCAGGAGGGGTTGTTGGGTGACATGACTGTGGCCCAGATAGGTGACAGTCTGCGTCACATTCAGGATACCGCTAAGATCCTGTGCGAGGCGCAAAAGGAATTGGGTGCTATAAACGCGCGCAATTCAGCCATGGCAGTTTCAGCCAGACGGGCCTTGTGGCTACGTCAGTGGTCTGCAGACGTAGACTCAAAGAAAAGTGTGGAGGGTATTCCCTTTACAGGAGAATGGCTGTTTGGGAGTGAATTAGACGGTTGGATTTCCAAAGCCACGGCAGGAAAATCTACCTTCCTTCCATCAGCTCCCACGGCTGCAAAGCGTACCTTCACAGGTGCTTCCCAGCAGTCCTTTCGTGGGAACAGGTTTCGCCCCAAGGCCAGGGGCGCCTCCAATGCCAGCAGGGGCACGAGAGGCAAGTTTAGGAAGCCTAGCTCCTCCAACACCCAGGACCGTCCAAATGCCGCGGCTTCCTCTAAGACTGCAGCATGACGGGGTTTTCCCGCCACGAGACTCTCTCGCGGTGGGAGCGCGATTGTTGCATTTCAGCCATGTGTGGGACGCATCGGGTCTGGATTCCTGGGCCAGGGGTCTCATTTCTCTAGGTTACAGGCTGGAATTCGACAAACCTCCTCCCAGACGATACTTCAGGTCGGCACTCCCAGCATCCCAGGAAGATCAGGTGCTCCTTCAGGGGGCCATTACCAGGCTGCTTCAGTCTCAGGTAATTGTACCGGTGCCAGACACGGAGCAGGGCCAGGGATATTATTCCAACTTATTCCTGGTCCCGAAGCCAGACGGCTCAGTAAGGCCCATCCTGAATCTAAAGTCACTGAACCCCTTCCTGCGTGTGTTCAAGTTCAGGATGGAGTCCTTGCGCTCTGTGATCGCCAGTCTGGAGAAAGGGGAGTTCTTGGCCTCTATAGACGTCAAAGACGCCTATCTACACATTCCTATTTGGCCCCCACACCAAATCTATCTCAGGTTTGCCTTGGGGAACGACCATTACCAATTCCGGGCGTTACCCTTCGGCCTGTCGACAGCCCCGCGGGTTTTCACAAAGGTAATGGCGGAAATGATGTCACTACTCAGGCTCCGAAGGGTCAATGTAGTGCCATACCTGGACGACCTGCTAATAAAGGCAGGGTCGGCGGAGGCTGTAAGCAGTGCTCTCAAACTGTCCATACAGGTTCTAAGAGACCACGGGTGGATCCTGAACATGCCCAAATCATCGCTGGTTCCGACCCAGAGGATGGTTTTCTTGGGCATGATCCTGGATACATCGGAACAAAAGGTCTTTCTGCCGTTGGAAAAGGTCACTGCAATACAACAACTGGTCAGGGAGGTCCTACAGTCACCTCTGGTACAGATCCATCTTTGCCTCCGGCTTCTAGGCAAGATGGTGGCTTCATTCGAAGCAATACAATTTGGCCGCTTCCATTCCAGGACTTTTCAATTGGACATTCTGACAAAATGGTCCGGCTCCCCCCTGCAGATGCGCAGAAGGATTGGCCTTGCAACAAGAACCAGGATCTCGCTACAGTGGTGGCTAGATTCATCCAATCTGTTGGCAGGCAGACGGTTCCAGATCCAGGACTGGATTCTGGTAACCACGGACGCCAGCCTGAGGGGCTGGGGAGCTGTGGCACAGGGAGTCCGCCTACAGGGTCGATGGTCCCCACTGGAGTCGGGCCTTCATATCAACAAGCTGGAGTTGAGGGCGGTTTACTATGCCCTGTTACAGGCAGCTCCATTGTTACAGGGCAAGGCGATCCAGGTCCAGTCGGACAATGCCACCAATGTGGCCTACATAAATCGGCAGGGTAGTACCAAGAGCATGCCTTGCATGAGAGAAGCGTCAAAGATTCTGTCTTGGGCGGAACAGAATGTCCTGGCCCTGTCTGCCATTTTTATCCCGGGGGTCGACAATTGGGAGGCGGACTTCCTGAGTCGCCACGATCTTCACCCGGGGGAGTGGGGCCTTCACACGCAAGTGTTCAATGCCATAGTGGATCTGTGGGGGCTCCCTCAGATCGACCTGATGGCTTCACGTTTGAACCACAAAGTAGCAAGGTACTGTGCACGGACCAGAGACCCAGGGGCCATAGCGGTGGACGCTCTCACCTGGACCTGGGAATTCCAATTGGTGTACCTGTTCCCACCTCTCCCATTGTTGGCTCGGGTGCTAAAGCGGCTCCGGCATCAGGGGACGGAGGCCATACTGGTGGCGCCAGATTGGCCAAGAAGGGCCTGGTACGGGGACATTCAGGCCATGCTAGTGGAAGACCCGTGGCGTCTGCCCCTAAGAAAAGACCTGCTCCTCCAGGGCCCGTTCGTCTTCCAGGACTTACAGCGGCTACGTTTAACGGCCTGGAGGTTGAGCGGCAGATCTTAGTCCACAAGGGTCTCCATCCCTCTGTCGTCACTACAATGATAAAAGCCAGGAAGCCGGTGACGGCTGCTCATTATCATGTAATATGGCGCAGATATATTGCTTGGTGTGAGAAGAATGACTTGCCTTCGGCCAGTTTTCGATTAAACAACCTGCTACGTTTCCTTCAGGCTGGTTTGGATAAGGGTCTCAGATTGGGTTCCTTAAAAGTCCAAATCTCCGCGCTGTCTGTGTTTTTCCAGAAAAAGATTGCGGCCTTGCCGGAAGTGCAAACCTTCTTACAGGGGGTTCTGAGGATTCAGCCCCCCTTTGTGCCTCCCACTGCACCATGGGATTTGGAAGTGGTTCTTACTTTCTTAAAATCAGCCCGGTTTGTTCCACTGGAGGAGTCTGAGCTACGACACCTCACTTGGAAGACTGTTGTTCTGCTGGCCCTAGCTTCGGCCAGGAGGGTGTCCGAGCTTGGAGCCTTATCCTGTCGGAGCCCTTACCTTGTGTTCCACAACGATAGGGCGGAACTCAGGACTAGACCACAATTCCTTCCAAAGGTGGTGTCAGGGTTCCACCTAAACCAACCTATTGTGGTTCCTTCTAGTGCAACACACCCGGATATACCAGATTCCTTGGATGTGGTCCTCACCCTTAAGGGGTATGTCAAGCGCACAGCTAGGATCCGTAAGACGGACAGCTTGTTTGTGCTTTATGATGCGCAGAAGAAGGGTTTACCTGCTTCAACGCGTACCATTGCCAGGTGGATAAGATGTACGGTACTTATGTAGTATCTGGGCTGCCGATTTTGTGATTGTATGCCTTACCTTAAGGCATACAATCAGATGCGATGCGATGCGATGCGATTCGATACGATTTTGCATAGGATTCAATGTTAAGAAGGTCCTGTTCATTTCCCCACTATCCAAGTGGGCATAGAGTTGATTTTATATAGCGTGGCGAGCGCAGCGAGCCACCGAGCCCGAAGCGTGGCGAGCGAACGCATATTTCTTAAAAAGTATTCTGTGTCCCCTCGCGGGGCTCGCTACGCTCGCCACGCTTCGGGCTCGGTGGCTCGCTACGCTCGCCACAGGTTTATATCCAACTCCATGCCCACTTGGATAGTGGGGAAAGGAAAAGGACCCCTTTTTCCTATTGAATTCTATGTTAAAATGGACTCAGACCATTTTAACATTGAATCCTATGGAAAAATCTTGACCATCGCATCGCATACGATTTGGTCGCATGCGATGCGATACAATGCGATGCGATCCGATTTCTAAATCGGCAGCCCAGATACTACATAAGTACCAGATGTACTATCCAACAGGCTTATGCATCAGCTGGTCTATCGCTTCCTTTTTCAGTAAAGGCTCATTCAACCAGGTCTGTAGGTACCTCTTGGGCTGCTGCTCGAGGGGTGTCGGCTATGCAGCTTTGCAGGGCCGCAACTTGGTCAGGGCAACACACATTTGTGAAGTTCTACAAGTTTGACACCCTGGCCAGGGAGGATTCCCAGTTCGGGAATGCGGTTTTACAGCAGACTCCGCACGTTCCCACCCGTTCTGGTAGCTTTGGGACCTCCCCATAGTAGTGAAGCCCATTATCCCAGAGAAAATAGGATTTTGGGTACCTACCGGTAAATCCTTTTCTCGTAGTCCATATGGGATACTGGGAGCCCACCTCGGTGCGGCTTTTCTGCTGTCAGATTCTACTTCATGTTAGGCTTATTGCCTTGTTTTCTATAGCATAGACATGTCTATAGCCTTGTTTACAGTTACAGGTGTCCTCTAAAGTTGTTAGGATTCACCTCTTTTTTATATGTTTTTTGTTCGTTTGGGTGTGCTGGATGAATCTCACCACAATACATTATCACATACTCCTCACATGCTCTCCTTCGGCACAGTTTTTGCATTAACTGACTAGTGGAGGGAGATTGAGGGGAGGAGCCAGTGCACCCACACTGAAAGTTCTTTTATGTGCCTGTCTCTCCTGCGGAGGTCTCAATCCCCATAGTAGTGAAGCCCAGTATCCCATATGGACTACGAGAAAAGGATTTACCGGTAGGTACCCAAAATCCTATTTTTTCTCCCCCCTGCCAAAAAGTTTTTGGAGCCCCCCACACCCCCCCCCCCCCCTCCAGGCTCCTCTCCAGCATGTTTTCCCAGCGTGTGACGTGATGATGTCACACACATAACTGAGAAGCTAAAGCAGGAAAGAGGAAGAAAGACCAGCAGACACTGCTGCTTCCCTTGGCTCCGACGCATCCCAGGCCGCCCTAGCATGCCCATCCGCCTGCCCATCCTGTACATAATACACGGCTCTGTGTACAGTCAATTGAATCAGTGGGGGAATTTGTCATCTCTGCCATGGCCCCACCCGCGCTACGGCTGACTCGCTTCCAGTGCTCAGTCAGTGGGCAGCGGCAGGCAGCAGCATGTCAGTGCGTCGTGCGGGTGCCGGCGCCCACACAGACCCTGCTGCTGCTTGCTCCCCCAAGCGGCTGCTGAGGCTGCCTTACAGTAGTTATGCCACTGATCTCATTTGTAAACCTGTCTCTATTTATCTTAGGTGATCGCTATTTACATTAAGGACGATGAAAGCTTTTGAGGAGCATTATCAACAATAGTTGTAATCAAAATAATCTGAGATCCCAGAACAATGTTCTGTCTGCCTTACTGTGTGGCCTGCTTACTGCCCTGTTTTATCAGAAAATAGTATTATTTATTTCTATGCATGCAAAGTATAGTTCTGTCTGAGAGCCTTTCCGAACGGCTAATTAGTGATTTCTAGCAAATAATGAGGCTATTTGTCAAGCATCACTGGGATTGTACATTCCCAGTTATCTGAGGAACTGAATATAGTTCTTTAAAGGAACATTAGGTGTCTGCATTTTCCATTAGACTTTTAGATGCTTTTTGTGGAAACATTTGAGAAATGAAATGTTTGCTGTACTGTATCATTAGAGCACTCTGGAGATTTTGAACAGACTGCCTACTGTATATTGTACTTATGATCTATTCTATCAATTGTTTTATTTCTCATATCACCTTATATTTGCTCCTGTTCTCTCCCAACCCCCCTCACGCCCCCCCCCCTCTCCTGAATAATGACACAGACAAAAGTATTGTGCCTAAAGAGGTCACAGACAAATGTATTGATAGAATTAAAATTGGTATCTCAAGGGTGGCGATAAGAAGCAGTGCGTACCTGCAACCACAGCCTCAAAATGTAATATTTCTTTAATCAAATGGGCCTGAAAAACTTTCCGCCCTCGCCCTTTGGCTAAGCACAGGCCCCTCCTCAAAGATGGCTGCCTGGTCCCCCCCTCATAGGTAGCAACATTCTTGCCAATCTCCCAGGGGAAATGCCTGCCAACCATTACTGCTCCTCTAAAGGCCAATGTGGTGCACTGCTTACTGCCGCCCCCCCCCCATCTTGTTGGAAAGCCATTCCCCCTATGCTCTGCATACACCTTCCAACGCATTAGAGAACACATATACAACACACTCCTGCCTTTACCATCAAATTGGGTGGGTTGGTGGGTGCGTGGGTTTTCGTTGGATAACTGGAACAAAAGAGACAGACCTCCTCCTTTACCTTTAAATATATCATCAGGCCCTTCTACCTCCCTTTCTCCCATAGGCTGCTTTCACTGCATGTAACTGAACACCTGTCCCAGCCATCACAGTCCTAACTGCCCTTACAGTATATCCATCCCAGTCTGCCAGCCAAGTATCCTTCCTTCAAACAATAGGACACTTACATATCCTCACACTTGATTACGTATTTGTCTACTTTTTTCAGGGTGTAAAGTGGTCCTGGAGAACTCATTTCCCTCTGCCACCTAATTACGCTCCCTGCCCTTCCCTCCCATAAGGCAGAGCCAGGGACAGTGGTAGGGTTTTTGGTAACTTCTGCAAACTATAATGTTTTTTATGTTTACTGTGCAGGGCCAAGGTGGAAATTCTACTAGTTCCACCTCACTATTATAGGAGGTGGAACTCAGTTGTACCACATTCCCCTGCACTTTAACCCCTGTCTATATTTATGCAACATTAAGACATTGTGAAGCATTAAACAAACTATTTATATGATTATATTTATATGTATATATTGTTAATGCTATGGAAGACCTAATCTAGGCCAAATAATACAAAAACAGAAGAATTATAAACTTATTTATGGCAGGTTATACCAAAACTTCTGCTGATTTGTACTTAATAGAGTATATAGATACAGGTTGAGTATACCTTATCCAAACTGCTCGGGACCAGAAGAATTTTGGCTAACAGATTATTCCGTATTTCAGAATTCCGACACATCGACAGTCGGAATTCAATGTTCTAGCTGTCGAGTTTCGGAAAGTCCATGGATCGGCTAAAATGGCCGCAGATTGTCGAAAAACAGCCTGAATTCCACAATCCGCGTCTGTTTCCGACAAAACAGATCTTACTTTATAAAAAGTCAGATCTTACCGCCTTCATTGCTGTCGTTAACAGCAGCATTGAATAGGTGAGTGCCGATATATCTCCCGTGTCGGGAAATATTAGCACATATTGAATACACCCCTATGTCACTCAGTCCAGATGATAATTAGCTTTTATAATATAATGCAAAAAGAGTAAAACTTATATTTACTATTTATGCCTTTATCTGTGTTTCTCAGTAACAAATACATTTTTCATTATCTTGCAATATTATTGGTAGCCAGGATCACAATCTGATTCAAATGAATTAGATGTATTGTCAATAATGGCATTGTATAATAGGTTGATTAGTGTCTGTCAGTCACCTAACCATTTTCTTACCTTTCTAAGAGGTTTGAGTTTTGTTTCCATAACGAAATCATACTTGCAGAGTTCACAGCAACGAGTGTCTGAGCTTTTAATCCACTGGTGTAGACAGGCTTGATGTACAAATCTCAGTGTTCCTGTACAGCGACATGGTGTAATAAGGGGATTTTCATCATCTCCCTCACAATGACAGATTCTGAAAAATACAGAACAATTTGTTTAGATATTTTATATTAATAATTGCTTTGCTTAATGATCCTTCTATTAGAATAAATTGTCAATACAAAATGTATCTTTTGTACTGCCTCACTATTCATTTCTTATTATGATCCTGAGTCTACATTAGTCCTCTTATATGCTTTCTCCACTTTACCAAAACAGCACTGCACAAGTGCACCAACCTACTGTATGAATTGTTGTTCAATGTAACAAGTTAGAGTTAATAAAAAGTGGACCCATTTATTTTGCTGGCCTCTATAAGATTTCCTGGACATTTAATTCTAAACACTTAATACGAGATGTAGTCAACAGAATCTTTAAAATCCTGTAATTTCAAACAAATGAGTATATCTTCAGGATGACTTATCAAGGTGGTGCAACAACTTGATAAGGGCACCTCCTCCTTATAATCAGCAGTGGCTCCTACCTACAGTAGGTGTCGAAGGGAGGCTCCTGTTGGCCTCCCTGCCAGGTTCCTGCCGCCTTAGTGCGAGTGTCAATAGTGTGTCAATAGTGTGACTAAATACACAAAAGCCTTTTTCAGTAACTATGGATGTTGAAAGTGAGCATCATTGCATCATATTTGCACATTTAAACATATAATAGTACACCACAGAATAGGTTTATAGTGGTATCATCATAAAATTGTAGGCGCAACTGTGGTAAAAGTTAAAATCACAAAGATGGCTGCATCCTACTGAGAATCAGGCCCTGTTAGGAGATTCAATTGTCTTCTCCTGTGGTTGACACAAGTGGGCACCTAACAGAGTTATTCAATTGTTTCTCTGTTAGGTCATGAGTGCCTAACAGTTTGTGGTTTGGGTACACTAACTGACTTTAGATGGGTTTAGACTAAGTGGCTAAATCATGTCTCTTTAGACATGACAAGTGCAATAATTAATGGGTGCCCAGAAAAAATAAATTGCTCTGTTGGGTGCAGCACCCAACACAATTCAATTACATCTTAGGTGTCTAAACATAAATGTAGTTTAGGCAAGAGGTTCCCAAACATGGTCCTTAAGGCACCCCAGGTCCAGGTCTTAAGTATATCCATGCTTGGGCACAAGTGACTTAATTAGTATCTCATTGAATTGGATTTAACTATCTTTGCTGAGCCATGGAAAGCTTTAAATTAAAACCAAGACCTTATGCATACATTGAGGACTGATTTTTGGTACCCCTGGTTCTGACTACACAAAGCTGTACTGAAAAACTTTCCAATTTGCTTTATTTTCAAATGGTAGTTGTAATAAATTCCAAACTGAGCTTCTTTAGCATTTGTCACAGTCATTGATCATCATCAACTCATTATCATCATCAAGTCTCTATGTAAGTGTATGTATGTACATATGGAGCCGGCCTTGTCTATTCCCGGCATTTGCCAGATTCCTTGCGCTGGCGTCACCGGTGATAGAGACTGGGACGCGCGTGCATCTCACACGCACGTGCGTCCCAGAATCACGGCTGCTGGGCAGCAACTCCCAGCCTGTCTCCGCTTCGGGGAGATGCTGCCCAGTTCAGGGGGGAGGTCAGGCGTCGAGGGGGATCGGGGACCCATGCCGAGCTTCATTGCCACGGGGCACGCGGGCACCTCGTGCACCCGCGCCCCCTGGCGGGAGCCGGCCGCCGGCGTGGATGGCAGTAGAAACGCCATCCACAGCAAGGACAAGGCCGGCTCCATCGTCAGTAAGTTCCTTCAAAACCTGGTTTTATGTATTTTCCATATTGCCTGTGAAACCTATACATTTTATTTATGACTGACAAATAGTTAAGATTCTGGTTGATCAGATTTCTCTAGCATCCCCTATGAATAGACCATGCCTACTGTTCCCTCTAAGCTAAATGGCATTATTTGGCATTATTATGAACCCCTTCAGTGGTGTTTATTTTTTTAGGGAGCGCTCCCCACTGGGCGAGTTTTTTCTGCGGAGTGCTCCTTAAAAAAACAAACACTGCTGTGTCACCAGGTCCGGGCAGTGCCACTGAACCGTCAATCAGCCGCTGCCCGGCCCTGCGTCCCGGCACCCCGTCCCTGCCTGCGGCAACCCGGCTTGTCATAAGACAGTGCCGCAGGCTGTAATACAGCAGCCAGTGGGGCAAGGTGAGCCAGAGATGTGGCGGAAGAGAGGGAGCCGGGCAGCGCTGAAACAAGCTGGGTTCAGCGATGAATTCAGCAGCTCTGCCCGGCGCTAAACACCAAGAATCCCGAGAATTTTCCAGGCTTGCCAGTCTGGGCTTTAAGGCATAGACCAGAAAATTCTTGGGATTACCAGTGAAGGGGTTAATATAAAAAAATTATTATATTTAAATCAAAAACTTTGTACAATGGTGAATTGCATGAATGGTGAATTGAATTAGCATGAATGACCATGCCATGATTCATGTCACGTATTGTTATGCTTAATCTGTGACTTTCTAACCTTTTTTCATGTAACAAATGTACTAATACACAGTAAATGCACATTGTGAGTAACTACAATGCAAATATTTAAACAAATTAAGAATTGTTACATGGGGCCTTATTTTGGTTCATTCTTTCTGACAAAATCCTTCTTAGATGGACAAAACCATGTGCACTGCAGGGGGGGCAGATGTAACATGTGCAGAGAGAATTAGATTTGGGTGAGTAATTTTGTTTCTGTGCAGGGAAAATACTGACTGCTTTATTTTTACACTGCAATATAGATCTCACTTTGAAGTAAAACCCCACCCAAATCTAATTCTCTCTGCACAAGTAACACCTGCCCCACCTGCAGTGCACATGGTTTTGCCCATCTAAGAAGGATTTTGTCAGAAAGAATGAACCAAAATAAGGCCCATGGTGGATTGTCTAAGTCGCAGCAAGTGTCTCGTATGGCACAAGAATGCTAGGGGAATGAGGACACATTGGTAGAACAAGAAATTTGAGCCATAAGTCAACCCAATCTATTGCAGAGATTGAACAGGCTGTAGAGTCATATGCTATTTATGTCTAACCGCCACAAAACTGTACCTCAGTGTATATTATAGTCATCTTAAATTACATTTTGACCTTTTTCCCACTGAAACAAATGGCGTGCTTCAGCAAAATCAATGTTTTTGTACTTTGGTGGCAGTTAAAATGATACTCAGAAAGTGTCTAATTTTCCCTAATCTACTATTGTCACAATATTTGGTTTAAGTATATATCTTTGTACTCTTAACTTTGAGAGCTTAACATAAGTGATAATTACTTTTACAGAATATTATCTTTGTGTTGTATTTTAGGTTTAAATACCAGTTGTAGTTGTAAAAGTCTTATTAAACTGCGTATGTACTGTGTGCCCATTATGTGCCTGTCAAAAGTGACAGGAGGTTCTTCTGAACATTTAAAATAGAAAAACAAATATAACAAGTCACCCAGCTAAACTACTACAGCACAAAACTGACCTGCAGTCATCTCCATCATCACTCCACTCATCATTGTTAACAGTTGAAACAGCACTGTCATAGGGACCAGCAGGGACTGGTGCCAAAGTCTTTGCACCAGAACCTTCCTCCCTTATTTTTGTCTTGACTACTTTGTCTTTTCTAGAGAGACATTGACACTTGTCGGTATCCATGCAGCAAGGCTTTACTTTTCTCTTCGCTCTTCTGTTGGGGTATCGTTTTGTTTCAGTAGATGACCCTGATGAGGAGGTGCTAGATTCTTTGACCTTTGAAATTTTTCTCCTTCTATGGTAAGAAGAAGAGTTGGCAAAACTGTTCAAAGGCTGATGATGACCTTTTTGCACATAAGAGTCTTTTGAAGTTATAGGAACCATTTCAATGATGTTACAATCTGGGGAACCGTCATTATTGTAGTGTGGTATATCTCTTACTCTTCCTTTTTTAATTAGTTTCACTTTTGCATGTCTTTTAAGCCTCATGGCCCAGTGCCTCTCATCCGATGAGGAGTCTGGGTCAGTCACATCTACTTTCTGTGTTTCATCATTAGGTTTCATGTTACTGTGCTTTAACGTTTGGGCACAGTTGGCACAACTTGCTCTTTTACGTCTAATCTTTCTCTTGATTTGTTTCTGACCAGTCTCCCTACTAGAAGGTGCAATTGGTATGACAGGTGTAGTATGGACAAAGTCATCTTCTGAAACATCAAGCAAGGCAGTTCTAAAAAAAATAAATCAATGGACAAAAGAAAAAGGTGGAAATGAAAAGCAATGAAGGGAAATGAAAAACAATAGCAAATGTAAAAACACAACAAATAATAACATGATGTAATGAGATGCATATGTCTAATAAAAAAAAAAACTAGAAAATAATAATCTTATCATTTAAGTTTACCATGTAGTTTGTTACATTTTATTTTATACCCAACTCGACATACCTACAAATATCCTGAGCTGATGGACATACTGATGTCTGTGAGTGGCTTCTTGGAGCATTGCCTGTTGGACTGCTTGCCTAAAAGAAAAAATCATATATTACAGTGCTAACCAAATATTTATCATATCATGTTCAGCTGTTTGAAACGGTTATGCACTCTACCACAGTGATTCTCATATCTGGTCCTCAGCGAGACCTTACTGTGCATGTTTTCCAGGCCACCATCGGAAGCCACAAACCAAATAGTGGCTTTTTTAATACAGTACAAGAAAGATGATATAGAAAACATGAACTGTTAGTTTCAGATATTATAAACACTTGTTTATTATATGCAAAAAACAGTTAGTCATATTAGTTAATCTGAAATTTTGTCCTATCAGGGGTGGGTGGGAAACACAGCTTCTGATAAAAGTACAGTAAAGAAAAACATATTGAACAAGGCCTTACACTGTCACTCCCTTCATTATAAATATATGCTCTGACCAAAAAAGTCCAACCTGATGGAGGTTAAATGGACAACAAACTTGTGGGGGTCCAAATCAATAAAGGTTAATTTATTGATCATCATTGTCATTGTGTTTAGTTCCTTAAGATTATTGTTTTTTTGAAAACCAAAGCAAATCACACTTGTTTATTTTGCAGTTCTAGCAGGTTTATGGTATGCTCTGTTCCTGTTCTACCCTACTACTTCTGGCTTTCACTGTGTTTCCCGCAAAGGCTCGGTGATGGTGGAAGGCTTTGAGGTATGGCTCTGGTGTGACTTTTGCAATGTTGAACATATTGCCAAACATATATTAAAAGAGGATGAAACACCCACAGGGTATCCCACCATTTTCTGAAATTACATAAAAAAGACCAAAAAGATTAGCTGTTTTCTACTTATCCCAATTTCACTGCACACCTATATTCAACCATCTTTCCCTAATGCTCGGTTTTCAAATTATGCCATATTCTATATCATCCTAACTGAGCTGTTTTAACCCTATACATTAATTGCTAGTCTTGGTGATGGATTTGGGGCGTGGCTCCCCTTGGATTGGTGTGGCTGAGTTGCCTTCAGGGTGGCATACCCTAACATTTATTTAGCACTATTTATTTTCCACTACAGGTTGAGTATCCCCTATCCGAAATGCTCGGGACCACGAGCATTCCGGATAGGGGAATATTCCGGTTTTTAGAATAAATTGTTTTAGCCATACTTACCTGTCCCCTGATGGTGTCCGGTGGTCCCTCGGCATCCACTCAGTCCCCGGGCGTCCACAGCAGGCCTCCGGCATCTTCTCCGGGTCTCCAGCGGTCCCAGGAATGCATTGCGCGAGTGTGCGCGCGCACGGTTTTTGGAATAATTCGGATAATAGATATACGGATACGGGATACTCAACCTGTAATATATTATACTTTATAACACTTCACTTTTTAACCTCTAGCTTCTGCTACTTTCTTATTAATACACCTTTAGCTTAGTTTTTCACTTGTGTGCTGCGCTGGGGTGACTTGCTTACAGATGGAGCCGGCTTTGTCTTTGCAGGGGATGGCGGCAGAATCGCCAGCCGCCATCCCCCACCAGCCACCATCTGCTCTGCGAAAGGGGACGCTTCCCCCGGGTCCCCGCCGGCTTGTCGGTGGTCACCCGGGGTCCCCATCGCCTTCCCGCAACCCCCCCTAACCCTGTCCGTCTCCCTGAAGCGGAGACGACAGGGTTCCCGTCGCCCCGCCACCCGGAAACTGAGACGCGCATGCGCGTGAGACGCACGCGCGTCTCAGTCAGATGGAGCGCCGGGCTGCTGGCGGATCGCCAGCGGAGACAGTCTGGCGATTCACCAGCAAGAGGGAGCCCGGCTCCATCTGTATGCCAAACTTTTCGGGGTACCGCGCCCCAGATTCAAACTTAGTATTAGGGACCCACCAGAAATGAGGTCACCGTGAAGCTGGTTGTTGGGCAAATATTTCTTGGCCAATTAAAATACCAAAAACCTCTATTATTGATTAATAATATGGAGTGTGCATCTGCACCATGTATTTTTCTTTGCAGAACTACAAGTCCCAGCATGATGGCACCTCATGTATATAGGGTGTGCATTCTAAGATCCCCCCCCCCATAACCCTATACAAGTGCAGATTGCTTTTTCTTTCTTAATTATTTTAATTTCTTATCATCATAAATATTGTTTCAAGAAGGTGATTTTTGGTGACAATCCCTTTTCCTCCATTCATACTTAACCAAAATCGCAAATGAGGTACCATTTTAAAGATAAAGGTTTCCGCTTCTGAGGAATTGTTCATTTACTATTGCACATTGTATTGTTTGTTTAAAAATCGAAGTTAAATATTGACTATGACGCAGTAAGCTCCACCCTTCCACCTTTCTGCTGCCCCGCATCTGCTAAGTGTATGAAAACATGTCGGTTTCCGTCCAGCAGCAGAGCCCCGGGGCTCAGTGCAGCTGCAGCAGGACGAGCGCACATGAGCCTCAGGATAAGCCGAAGAACCGGCCACCTGCGCCACATCCCTGCTTACAAAGCTGTGGCTGGGGACTGAGAGTGGAGGCATACAAAGACAGCAGAAAGAAAGGCTGCTTAACTTCTGGACCTCAGGTGCAGCCAGCAGTGGGTATCGCAGCAGAGGCCTCTATACACAGGCCCAGATACGTCCTTCCCTATATCTGCAGACAGGTTGTCCTATAATAAGAGGGGAAGGGCTCCTCCTGAGGTATGCCTAAAATGTAAGTAAAAAGAAATAAATCCTACCAGGTGGCCTGTGCAATCTAGCATCGCTCAGAACACTTCAGCATCTCCCCGTGTGTAGGCCCCTTAAGATGATCTGCTTTGCTCGGCTACTCGAAATGGCTACAAACCGGTTCTTCTTTCATCCTACTACAAACCACAAAGCTCGCTATAAAACTAATCTTATTTTATTTACATGCAAAAGTGCCACCTAGTATGGTAATAAGTGCTCGAAGTGAGACAGTATACAGCGGCATGGCATACCGCCACTTTAAGCACTGAGCTTTTTTTCTTTCTCCTTTGCAGCCGTGTGTCTGATAACTGTGGCCAGCAGTGATCAGGTAAGCCTGGCAATGTGTGCAGTCTCTTCTCCTTCCCTTCCTCCAGACAAAACCAATGTTTCTCCTGGACCAGAGAAAGCAGGTGTACAGGCTGTTTCCGCTCACACCGACACCCCCCCCCCCCTTGCTACTTACGCCGCTGGTGCTCCCTGACTAGAGCTGGCAGATGAAAGCTCAGGCAGGGTCACAACTGCTCAGGTTGGCAAAGCAGCTACAGCAATCACCATCTCCCGCATAACTAAGCACTGATTGGTGGGTGCATGAAGCATCAGGGCCGGCTCTACCCACTTAGTACGCAGGTAGGCGCTGACCCTGTAAGGCACTCCCCTTCCCATCCCTGACACCACTGCTTCCTGTTGCCGCAGCCTGCTCCTGTCAAAATATATGACAGGCAGCGGGCTCAGCACACCGCACATGCAGCACTGTGGCGAATCTGAAAATGCAGCTATCTCTCGGCTATGTCAAGGTGCTGTTATTCCGGCAAGGAGCCAAGCCCGTGGCACTGCTGCAGTGACTGGAGATAGGAGCCGGAAGCTGCTGCTGCCGCTGCGTGCTCCTGCTACAGAGACACAGACGACGGGAGGAGTAGCTGGTTGATGGGAGGAGAGCAGGTAACTATTAGGGGAGGGGCAGGCTGCACATTTAAGAAAAGGAGGGGGTCATACAGTAGATATTGGGCATTATGTGTATTGGGCACCACTCTCTGCATTATGGGCCTTATGCTAGTTCACTCTTTCTGACAAAATCCTTCTTAGATGGACAAAACCAAGTGCATTGCAGGTGGGGCAGATGTTACTTGTGCAGAGAGAATTAGATTGGGTGCCGGACGGGGTCCCGACAGTCGGGATCCCGACAGTCGGGATCCCGACAGTCATTAACCCGACGTCGGGATCCCGACTGTTAAAACACCGACGGCCGGGTTCCCGACGGCCGGCGACTATTTTCCCTCGTGGGGGTCCACGACCCCCATAGAGGGAGAATAGAATAGGTGGCAAGCGTAGCTCGCCACCGTGCCCACAGCGTGGCGAGCGCAGCGAGCCCGCAAGGGGCTTTGTTGCGCTGGCCACGCTGTCTGAGGCCAGGCAGTCGGGATCCCGACGTCGGGATAATGACTGCCAGGATCCCGACTGTCGGTGAGTCATACCACACCCAATTAGATTTGGGTGGGGTTTTACTTCAAAGTGAGATCTATATTGCAGTGTAACAATAAAGAAGCCAGTATTTACCCTACACAGAAACAAAATAACTCACCCAAATCTAATTCTCTGTGCACATTTTACATCTGCCCCCCTGCAGTGCACATGGTTTTGTGCATCTAAGAATGATTTTGTCAGAAAGAGTGAACTAGCATAAAGCCCTATGTGTATTGAGCACTACTGTGGGCATTATATGTATTGGGCACCACTCTGGGCATTATGTGTATTGGGCACCACTCTGGGCATTATGTGTATTGGGCACCACTCTGGGCATTATGTGTAAGTACCACTAATCTCGGCATTATGTATATGTGGCATTATTGTTTTCATTATTTGTTAGTAGCATTACTGTTGGTATTATGTGTAAAATGCTCTACTACTGTTGGCATTATGTGTATAAGGGGCAATACTGTGTGGCATCATTTTTATAAGGGGTACTACTGTATGAAGTAACATAAATAATGGGCTCTACTAGGTGTCTGAATGTGAATCAGAGACACTAGTGTGTGATGTAAAGTGAATATAATGAATACAGGGTGTGTGAGAATGCACCCCTTTTTGTGCAGCATGCCTCTGGCATTGGCTGTTTCCTTTATAAGGTATAAAAAGAAGGGCGCAAATGTATAGTTTGCAGAGGGGCACCTAGCACCCTAGCACCGGCCTTGCATCTACCAATCAGGAGAAACTGCAGCTTCCCTGGGAGAGGTGGAGCTGCAGACAACAGCACAGCAGAAGGAAGAGATGGCCACCACGATAGACCTGAGGTTTGATTTTTCAATGGGACCCTTTATACATGGTAGACAGTTATGCAACATACTGTAGTTGTAGTCGTAGTTGTATGAGTAGGGGGACATTATTATTGTGGGAGGACAGTGATGGGACATTATTATTGTGGGAGTACAGTGATGTGACATTATTATTGTGGGAGGACAGTGATGGGACATTATTATTGTGGGAGGTGTGGTGACACTCATTGGACATTATTATTGTGGGAGGTGGGGGGACAGTCATAGGACATTATTAGTGTTGGAGGTGGGGGGACAGTCATAAGTCATGATTATTGGGAAGGGGGCAGTTATGGTATTATTGTGGGAGGTGCTTTTAACCCCTAGTAGTGAGGCGCAGTTTACTGGCGGCCTCATAAAAACTCTTGGTGTTCCCCTGGGAATGCAGGCGTGGCGTTGCACTTGGCAAGGGTGACTTATGACAGATGATGTCAGCACCCCCCTTTTTTTCGGCGATCAAACAGGTCTAAATCAGGCCCATAATCCCAATGCTCCACTGTTTGAGTAACTATCATAGAACAAGGATAAGAAACATCCATGTAGTGAAGTTTTGCCGGTTAAAGCGAAACTGCACAGAAGAGCCAATGTTCCACCAACAAAGCCAAGCTCTAAAAGAAGCATCCTTGAAAAAAGATAACATACTGTAGACCAGGGACCGGCAACTGGCGGACCGCGGTCCATCTCCGGACCGCAGAAGCCAGAGCTCCGGACCGCACAGTATTTCTGAAAATATGCCAGGGGAAGTGAGACATGACGTCTCCTTCCCCTGACGAGCGAGCGTCCTATCGCGGCGCCTCACGTGGGCGGGGGCTGAAGACGCGGCCAGCGTGATCAGGGGGAGACGCCGCACGCGCCAAGCCCGTCCGCCCTCCCTCCCGCCGAGTGAAGGAGCTTCCCGGCCGCCCGCCCGCCGAGTAAAGAAGCTGCCCAGCTGCCCTCCTGCCCGCCGAGTGAAGGAGCTGCCCGGCCGCCCGCCCGCCGTGTGAAGGAGCTGCCCGCCCTCCCACCCGCTGAGTAAAGGAGCTGCCCGCCCTCCCACCCGCTGAGTAAAGGAGCTGCCTGACGCCGCACCCCACACCTGAGCAGGGGCTGTCGAGCAAGGGCTGTCCCTGGAGAGAGTCCAGACTCCGGAGAGGGGTGCAGGCAGCGGAGCCGGGAGGCACTTTTAAGTGCCTCTGCGGGTTGCGGCCTGCCCGTCCCCAAAGTACAGTATGCAGAGTTGGCATTTTTAAAAAGGTGAGCAAAATGTGTCTTCATTGTCCCTGTATTGCCAGCATTGTCCCTGTATTCAATACAGGGACAATGCTGCCAATACAGGGACAATGCTGCCAATACAGGGACAATGCTGCCAATACAGGGACAATGCTGGCCTGTATTGGCAGCATTGTCCCTGTATTGGCAGCAATGTCCCTGTATTGGCAGCATTGTCCCTGTATTGCCAGCATTGTGCCCGTATTGCCAGCATTGTCATTGTATTGCCAGCATTGTGCCCGTATTGCCAGCATTGTGCCAGTATTGTCATTGTATTGCCAGCATTGTGCCCGTATTGCCAGCATTGTCCCCGTATTGCCAGCATTGTGCCCGTATTGCCAGCATTGTGCCCATATTGCCAGCATTGTGCCCGTATTGCCTGCATTGTGACCCTATTGCCTGCATTGTGCCCCTATTGCCTGCATTGTGCCCCTATTGCCTGCATTGTGCCCCTATTGCCTGCATTGTGCCCCTATTGCCAGCATTGTCCCTGTATTGCCAGCATTGTGCCCGTATTGGCAGCATTGTCCCCGTATTGGCAGCATTGTCATTGTATTGCCAGCATTGTGCCCGTATTGCCAGCATTGTCATTGTATTGCCAGCATTGTGCCCGTATTGCCAGCATTGTGCCCGTATTGCCAGCATTGTCCTTGTATTGCCTGCATTGTGCCCGTATTGCCAGCATTGTCATTGTATTGCCAGCATTGTGCCCGTATTGCCAGCATTGTGCCCGTATTGCCAGCATTGTCATTGCATTGCCAGCATTGTGCCCGTATTGGCAGCATTGTCCCCGTATTGGCAGCATTGTCCCCGTATTGCCAGCATTGTGCCCGTATTGCCAGCATTGTGCCTGTATTGCCAGCATTGTGCCCGTATTGCCAGCATTGTGCCCATATTGCCAGCATTGTGCCCGCATTGCCAGCATTGTGCCCGCATTGCCAGCATTGTGCCCATATTGCCAGCATTGTGCCCGTATTGCCAGCATTGTCATTGCATTGCCAGCATTGTGCCCGTATTGCCAGCATTGTGCCCGTATTGCCAGCATTGTCCCTGTATTGCCAGCATTGTCCCTGTATTGCCAGCATTGTCCCCTTATTGGCAGCATTGTCCCCGTATTGGCAGCATTGTCCCCGTATTGGCAGCATTGTCCCCGTATTGGCAGCATTGTGCCCGTATTGCCAGCATTGTCATTGTATTGCCAGCATTGTGCCCGTATTGCCAGCATTGTGCCCGTATTGCCAGCATTGTCCTTGTATTGCCTGCATTGTGCCCTATTGCCAGCATTGTCCCTGTATTGCCAGCATTGTGCCCGTATTGGCAGCATTGTCCCCGTATTGGCAGCATTGTCATTGTATTGCCAGCATTGTGCCCGTATTGCCAGCATTGTCATTGTATTGCCAGCATTGTGCCCGTATTGCCAGCATTGTGCCCGTATTGCCAGCATTGTCCTTGTATTGCCTGCATTGTGCCCGTATTGCCAGCATTGTCATTGTATTGCCAGCATTGTGCCCGTATTGCCAGCATTGTGCCCGTATTGCCAGCATTGTCATTGCATTGCCAGCATTGTGCCCGTATTGGCAGCATTGTCCCCGTATTGGCAGCATTGTCCCCGTATTGCCAGCATTGTGCCCGTATTGCCAGCATTGTGCCTGTATTGCCAGCATTGTGCCCGTATTGCCAGCATTGTGCCCATATTGCCAGCATTGTGCCCGCATTGCCAGCATTGTGCCCGCATTGCCAGCATTGTGCCCATATTGCCAGCATTGTGCCCGTATTGCCAGCATTGTCATTGCATTGCCAGCATTGTGCCCGTATTGCCAGCATTGTGCCCGTATTGCCAGCATTGTCCCTGTATTGCCAGCATTGTCCCTGTATTGCCAGCATTGTCCCCGTATTGGCAGCATTGTCCCCGTATTGGCAGCATTGTCCCCGTATTGGCAGCATTGTGCCCGTATTGCCAGCATTGTGCCCGTATTGCCAGCATTGTCATTGTATTGCCAGCATTGTGCCCGTATTGCCAGCATTGTGCCCGTATTGCCAGCATTGTCCTTGTATTGCCTGCATTGTGCCCGTATTGCCAGCATTGTCATTGTATTGCCAGCATTGTGCTCGTATTGCCAGCATTGTCCCCGTATTGGCAGCATTGTCCCTGTATTGCCAGCATTGTCCCCGTATTGCCAGCATTGTCATTACATTGCCAGCATTGTCCCCGTATTGCCAGCATTGTCCCTGTATTCAATACAGGGACAATGCTGGCAATACAGGGACAATGCTGACAATACAGTGTATTGGCAGCATTGTCCCTGTATTGCCAAATAGATACATCCCCTGTAGAGCTCTGGGTGTGCAATCCAGTGTAGAGGTGTGGGAAAATAATTATTTCACCCTGGGAGTAAACATTTAATGGTGGCACAGTCCTTAGGGTGCAACAATATCTGATTCTTTGTGCCACATATCTCTGTACATTATGTGTGTATGTAACTATACATATATGTGTATAGTTACATACAACAGGCTGCCGCTCCATGGTCTCATCACTGTTTTGCAAAAAGCCAGGAGCATGTGTTTGACTCAGTGAGAAGAGACCGTTAAGATCACTGGCACTCTCTAAACTTGGTGTAATGGTCCCCGTGCCTCCGCCTGGCGTCTAGCAAATTGCTAAACCCAGATTCAAGTAGTGTTGTATGTGGCGGCACTCGGGTATAAAATTAAGACAAAAGCTTTGGCTTATTGAAGTGGCATGCATCATGTCTTTATTTCATACCTAAATGCAGCTGCATACAACAATACATAAACATATGTTGTAAGCTTGCAGCAGGGCCCTACTACCTCCAAGTCTGTCTGTTGCTAATCAGTTTGTTTTATCACTGTCCATAAAGCGCAAGGGAATCTGCTGCATCATGTGTCTGTATTGGTCCAAACTGAACTTCTTAAGAGTATACCTTTGGTCACACATTGTATTATTTGCTTAATCTCAGGTGAATCCTGTAACAGAGGCTTGAACGGCACAAAAGGCACAAAAGGCACCTTGTGTGGCAGAATCCGTGGAGGAGAATCCGTGAGTACGAACCGGTACTCCAATTTTGTACTGCGCATAAACATGTGTTGTTATAGAAAGCGAAAAGTTGACAGTGAAAACAGGAAGTTTCAGTCAGAGTGGACTGAACTATACTGTTTTACGCTGCCTGAAAGAACTGGAGCTGTACCAGTTTGCCTAATATGCAACAAAACGGTCGCTATTATTAAAAGTGGAAACTTAAAGCGACACTACGAAACAAATCATCATGATTTTCATAAAAAGTTTCCTCCTGGTAGTGCAGCCCGTAAAGACAAACTGCAGTCTTGTCTGTCTTCTTACAAAAATAGTACGGCTATACTAGTTCGGTGCATGAGTGAACAACAAAAATCTTCAGAAGCAGCGTTGCGCATATGCTGGACACTTAGTAAGCACCAGAAGCCATTTTCTGACTCAGAGATTGTAAAGGAATGTATGTTGGAAACGGTCACAGCACTTTTTGAAGAAAAGAAGGACATTCTTACGGCTATTCAAGCCATTCCTTTATCTTCAAAAAGCAATACAAGAAGAACTGAAATTTTAGCTGCAGACAACAAAAGCAGCTTGTTTGAACTTCTACATAAGGCACCTTGTTACGCCATTGCACTTGACGAATCTTGCGACATTGTTGACAATGAACAAATGTCCATTTTTGTGCGATTTTATGATGTTGAAAGTAAACTGTTTAGAAATGAGTTGCTAGCAATATTGCCATTTACAGGCAAGACTCGCGGAGAAGATTTGTTCAAACATTTTGATGATTTCATTACTAAATCAAAAATTAGCTATGATAAAATAGTGTCCATTTCAACTGATGGCGCCCCGGCCATGATAGGCAAAGAAAAGGGTTTGATAAAGAGAATCAGGGATAAGAATGCTGGAATATTATCTTATCAGTGCATAATTCATCAGACATCCCTTTGTGGCAAACTCAGTGCTACATTGAAGAACATAATGGATACCTTGATTAAGTTGATCAATTTTATGAGATCTCGCTCTGCTCTTCAACACAGACAGTTCAAAGAGTTCTTGTCTGAATGTGATTCGGCCTATTCCGATTTATTACAACACAACAATGTTCGCTGGCTGAGTAAAGGCCAAGTTATTGAACGGTTTTGGCACATAAAAGACGAAGTGACGGCATTCCTGGCAAATTTGAATACTGATGAAGCAGGGAAGTACATGGAGTTCCTAGCCAACAAGTTCAATATGCAAGCTTTGTCCTTTCTGAAAGACATTCTCAAATATTTAAATGAGCTTAATACCGATTTGCAAGGGAACGGAAAGTTAATATGCGATCTGATACAAAGTGTTTCTGCTTTCCGTCGCAAGCTTGATATATTTCAAGAAGACATTGAAAAGGAAGAATTTATTCATTTTCCAACTACTCGTGAATTAAGGGAAAAAGATTCTGAAATGGACACTGCAGTATTTTCAAGTTTTGTCTCAGATCTTAGAAAGGAATTTGCAGCAAGATTCAAAGACTTTGCGGAGATAGGGAAAATGACGCATTTTTTAAAAACTCCCTTTGAAGTTTCGCCAGCGGGAGAATGGAGTGATGTAGCTGAGAAGTTGTTCGGACTTTCAAAAGCTAGCCTTCAAATGGAGATAATCGACCTGCAAGAAGATGTTTCCTTAAAAATTTACAATACTGCATCCACTGAAGATTTTTGGGCTAAGCATGTTGAAAAGTATGTAAATTGTAAAAAACTGGCTATCAACATAGCTACCATGTTTGGTTCCACATACATATGTGAGACCTCTTTTTCCAAGTTGAATTTTCTGAAGAACAGACATCGATCAAGGTTAACAGATGCCCACCTTGAAGACACTCTGCGTATTAGTTGTTCGCCAAGAATTCCAAACTTTAAAAAACTGGCTCAGGATCGCAAGTGCAATTTCTCTCATTAAGTGGGTGATTCTGGTTGGTTTGCAAGAGCAATGTCCTTCTGAAATGGCCAAATTATGTACCACTGCAGGTGGGGTTGATGTGACATGTGCAGATACAGTTACATTTGGGTGAAGCATTTGGCCCTGTACAGAGTAAAAACTGGCTGCATTACTCTTACACTGCAGTGTAGATATCAGTTTGGGCACACCTCACCCAAATGTAACGGTCTCTGCACATGTCACATCAGCCCAACCTGCAGTGCTACATGGTTATGTCCAACAAAGAAGGAGATTGCTCTTGCATGCCAACCAGATTTACAGCCAGAACTGTCTCATAGTACTTTTACCTTTGTACTCTTGAAAGTGATTCTGGAGATTTTTGTGCTAAGCATATTGAACAGTATGTAATTTATAAAAAAAATGGCTTTCAACATAGCTTCCATGTTTGGTTCCACATACATATGTGAGACCTCTTTTTCCAAGTTGAATTTTCTGAAGAACAGATATCGATCAAGGTTAACAGATGCCCACCTTGAAGATACTCTGCGTATTAGTTGTTCGCCAAGAGTTCCAAACTTTAAAAAACTGGCTCAGGATCGCAAGGGCAATTTCTCTCATTAAGTGGGTGATTCTGGTTGGTTTGCAAGAGCAATGTCCTTCTGAAATGGCCAAACCATGTAGCACTGCAGGTGGGGTTGATGTGACATGTGCAGATACAGTTACATTTGGGTGAGGCATTTGGCCCTGTGCAGAGTAAAAACTGGCTGCATTACTCTTACACTGCAGTGTAGATATCAGTTTGGGCACACCTCACCCAAATGTAACTGTCTCTGCACATGTCACATCAGCCCCACCTGCAGTGCTACATGGTTATGTCCAACAAAGAAGGAGATTGCTCTTGCATGCCAACCAGATTCACAGCCAGAACTGTCTCATAGTACTTTTACCTTCGTACTCTTGAAAGTGATTCTGGTTGGTTTGCAAGAGCAATGTCCTTCTGAAATGGCCAAACCATGTAGCACTGCAGGTGGGGTTGATGTGACATGTGCAGATACAGTTACATTTGGGTGAGGCATTTGGCCCTGTGCAGAGTAAAAACTGGCTGCATTACTCTTACACTGCAGTGTAGATATCAGTTTGGGCACACCTCACCCAAATGTAACTGTCTCTGCACATGTCACATCAGCCCCACCTGCAGTGCTACATGGTTATGTCCAACAAAGAAGGAGATTGCTCTTGCATGCCAACCAGATTCACAGCCAGAACTGTCTCATAGTACTTTTACCTTCGTACTCTTGAAAGTGATTCTGGTTGGTTTGCAAGAGCAATGTCCTTCTGAAATGGCCAAACCATGTAGCACTGCAGGTGGGGTTGATGTGACATGTGCAGATACAGTTACATTTGGGTGAGGCATTTGGCCCTGTGCAGAGTAAAAACTGGCTGCATTACTCTTACACTGCAGTGTAGATATCAGTTTGGGCACACCTCACCCAAATGTAACTGTCTCTGCACATGTCACATCAGCCCCACCTGCAGTGCTACATGGTTATGTCCAACAAAGAAGGAGATTGCTCTTGCATGCCAACCAGATTCACAGCCAGAACTGTCTCATAGTACTTTTACCTTCGTACTCTTGAAAGTGATTCTGGTTGGTTTGCAAGAGCAATGTCCTTCTGAAATGGCCAAACCATGTAGCACTGCAGGTGGGGTTGATGTGACATGTGCAGATACAGTTACATTTGGGTGAGGCATTTGGCCCTGTGCAGAGTAAAAACTGGCTGCATTACTCTTACACTGCAGTGTAGATATCAGTTTGGGCACACCTCACCCAAATGTAACGGTCTCTGCACATGTCACATCAGCCCCACCTGCAGTGCTACATGGTTATGTCCAACAAAGAAGGAGATTGCTCTTGCATGCCAACCAGATTCACAGCCAGAACTGTCTCATAGTACTTTTACCTTCGTACTCTTGAAAGTGATTCTGGTTGGTTTGCAAGAGCAATGTCCTTCTGAAATGGCCAAACCATGTAGCACTGCAGGTGGGGTTGATGTGACATGTGCAGATACAGTTACATTTGGGTGAGGCATTTGGCCCTGTGCAGAATAAAAACTGGCTGCATTACTCTTACACTGCAGTGTAGATATCAGTTTGGGCACACCTCACCCAAATGTAACGGTCTCTGCACATGTCACATCAGCCCCACCTGCAGTGCTACATGGTTATGTCCAACAAAGAAGGAGATTGCTCTTGCATGCCAACCAGATTCACAGCCAGAACTGTCTCATAGTACTTTTACCTTTGTACTCTTGAAAGTGATTCTGGAGATTTTTGTGCTAAGCATATTGAACAGTATGTAATTAAAAAAAAAATGGCTTTCAACATAGCTTCCATGTTTGGTTCCACATACATATGTGAGACCTCTTTTTCCAAGTTGAATTTTCTGAAGAACAGATATCGATCAAGGTTAACAGATGCCCACCTTGAAGACACTCTGCGTATTAGTTGTTCGCCAAGAGTTCCAAACTTTAAAAAACTGGCTCAGGATCGCCAGGGCAATTTCTCTCATTAAGTGGGTGATTCTGGTTGGTTTGCAAGAGCAATGTCCTTCTGAAATGGCCAAACCATGTAGCACTGCAGGTGGGGTTGATGTGACATGTGCAGATACAGTTACATTTGGGTGAGGCATTTGGCCCTGTGCAGAGTAAAAACTGGCTGCATTACTCTTACACTGCAGTGTAGATATCAGTTTGGGCACACCTCACCCAAATGTAACGGTCTCTGCACATGTCACATCAGCCCCACCTGCAGTGCTACATGGTTATGTCCAACAAAGAAGGAGATTGCTCTTGCATGCCAACCAGATTCACAGCCAGAACTGTCTCATAGTACTTTTACCTTCGTACTCTTGAAAGTGATTCTGGTTGGTTTGCAAGAGCAATGTCCTTCTGAAATGGCCAAACCATGTAGCACTGCAGGTGGGGTTGATGTGACATGTGCAGATACAGTTACATTTGGGTGAGGCATTTGGCCCTGTGCAGAGTAAAAACTGGTTGCATTACTCTTACACTGCAGTGTAGATATCAGTTTGGGCACACCTCACCCAAATGTAACTGTCTCTGCACATGTCACATCAGCCCCACCTGCAGTGCTACATGGTTATGTCCAACATAAAAGGAGATTGCTCTTGCATGCCAACCAGATTCACTTTCAAGTGTAACATAAGGACAGATAATGTCTACTAAAGTTTTAATTGTTAAAATTCTTTTTAAGGAATGTAGTCTGTTACTAAGCAGTTGTATATTACAAAGTAAGTAATAAGTATATGTTTCTGCACCAAAATAAAACGAATTACATTCCAGAGATCTGATTGTGTGATTTTTTGGACCTCGACCAAAATCATTTCAAACTTCCGGACTCCATCAAAAATTACTTGCCTACCCCTGCTGTAGACAAATGACTTAAGAATAACATTCTGCACATGCACAAAATAGATCTTGCATTGGTGCAGACTCCCAAACATTACATTTGTAAGCAAAGCATCCTTTCTTACTCAGACAGTATGGTTTATTTATTCCTGCTATTTAAATGGGTATGGATCATTAGGCCACCATCATTATCGTCGACAAGCATTAGGTCGACACCATTAGGTCAACATGCATTTAGGTCGACATGAGTTAGGGTAGACATGAGTTAAGGTAGACATGCAGGAAGGTCAACATGACTATAGGTCGACAGGGTCATTAGGTCGACATGGGTAAGGTCAACAGGGTTATTAGGTTGACATGGACAAAGTTGACATGCTTTTTTTCTTACCGGAATGTCAAAACAGTCAACATAAACACTAAAACGTAGAACCGCATCCCCTCGCATGGCTGGCTGCGCTCGCCATGCTTCGGGCACACTATTTTATTATCCCACCGCAGTAAAGAAAAACGCGTCAAACTAATGACCCTGTCATCCTAATGACCCGTCAACCTGACCCATGTCGACCGTAAGTCATGTCGACATTCCTGCATGTCAACCTTAAGTCATGTCAACCTAAATGCATGTCGACTCAAAGATGTTGATCTAATGCTTGCCGACCATCATGCTGGTGACCCAATGACCGTATCCCATTTAAATACCACACCTCAAAGTTATGATTTCACTTACATAATTTACACAATGCTGGATTTGTCTTTCAAAAAGCAATGTTTCTGAGTAGCTGCTATATTCAATAAAAAAATAATTTACCCATAATAAATAATTATATCTAAATGTAATGATATCGACCCTTGATACCTGGCTCCACAATCTCATAAACCATTAATTAATGTTTCCAACATTATGTGGTAAATAGCACCTGCTTAGGGCACAATAAATATTGCAGAACAAATCACTAACATCCTTTAATTAAAAAAAAGAAATGATGTTGTATAACCTATTTCATGCTACATCAGGTACGCACATGCATCATTAGTTAAATACTACACAACAGAAAGCCAAACTTATTTCCACCCAGCAGGTTATGGCAGATTTATAAATTAAAGAATTGGGCAACTTAAGCTTCTAAAATTGTCATGAACTGTGTACCAACTCTCCTCAAATGCTTAAATATCATATATATATCCACCAGAGGGATAATATTGCAACATCTAAGGATCCCACAGATCGCCTAATTATTACTACCACCCATGATACATGAGCACCATCTTTCAGAAAAAGTATCAAGAAACAATGGGGGATAGTGGCATCTGACCCAAGACTGAAGTTAAACAGAAAACAACCTATGATAGCCTATCGCCGAGGACAGAATCTCCGTGATATACTGATGAGACCAACATTGAATTTCAATGACTCCTCTGGCAGTCAGTGGCTAAGAACTACACGTGTGGGGTGCTTCAGATGCACTGGATGCACCACGTGTCATTCTATGAACACAGGCCAATTTTTCAACCATCCACAATGGACAAAAAAATCAAGATCCGACACAGACTCAGTTGCTCCTTTGATCATGTCATCTATCTCTCGAAATGCCCGTGCGGCTTGACCTACGTCGGGAAGACCATCTGTTCCTTTAAGGAGCGGATGGCAAATCACCGGTCCAGCATCAGGGCTGCACTAATATCAAAATCAAGTGACAAACCTGTGGCTCGCCACTTTTTGGAGAAGCAGCATGCTCTCCCCTCATTAAGAAGTATCATAATTGACCAAGTTCCGACAATGGGACGTGGAGGAGATCGAGCTAGGTTACTCCTACAAAAGGAGGCTAGGTGGATATATACCTTGGACAGCATCAGCCCTAGGGGCCTCAATGAATATAATTATTTCAAGTGTTTCTTGTGACTTAATACATTCTATTTTTTCTACTTTCATTCATTCGTGTTTTTCTCCTGACTAACCAGTGTGTGGTAGGTAAATAGAACTATCTTACATTAATGGTAGATTGAGCTCAGTAAGCCATGGTTGCATGCCACATCAAATTATATATCTCCCTAAGATTAAGGGTTAGAATTAACATTAATGATTAGAGAAACTGTGCTTGATACTGTGCTCTTTTAGCAAATATGTTATGTATTTATAGTGTTATGTGTTGTATGTTGTGTGTCCGAGTATACTGATCTTATGTCATATGCTGATCAGAGAATATATTTATTTATGTCCCCTGATTCTCAAGGGATTGATGAGGTAACATATTATTTGTGAGGGGTACTCTAAAGCTATGCACTATATGCTCTAGCTATGCGCATGTAAAATACACAGTACGGCAGTAATACATATAGAGATAAACCTAAATTGACTCATTGTCCAATAATAATACTGGAATTATGGTGAGAGATCCGTTCTGTGTAGAAATGTGCTGTTTCCGTGGATACGTAAACAGCGGCGTATCTCTACTGAGAGACGAATGCTGGGATGTCCATTGCTGATGATGCGCCTTAACAACAGGCGCGCGTCACCTAGAGATACACAGCGGCGTGCCTGGATGGAAGGAGCGCACGCTGGGCCGTGGACATGTGACGGCGTGTCATTTGACAAGGGGCGCACACCATAGGGATTGGATAGAGTGGTGACACGCATATGGGACCGCCTACAATGGCGGCGTGCGTTCCACTTGATATTTATCCATAAGCTTAAAAACGGTGAGTTACAGTGATTGTAATATCGTTGTTATAATATTTATCAATAATTTTGTGTATCTAAATAGTACTCCTCAATAGCAGTGATAAGGTGCACGATATTGATGCTTAAATATCAGCATAATATATAGTAGAAAGGCGGGGATTCCCTGCTCACACAGGTGAAGGGGGTTAATTTGATTATGACCCTATAAAACTGAGCAGCATGAGACATGAGATCAGTTGCTCTTTGGTGGGACTCAGGACGCCATGATTAAGGGCCTTGTTAGGTCCGAAACGTCGGCTTACCGTGTGTTTGGAATGAAGCAATAAAAAACCATTGTCTTACTGCTGCTTGGTGAGTGCCCTGAATTTATGGACTATAAAATTGGATTACAAGTTTTCTTGTGAAACTGGCGGGAGCACCTCCTGAAAAAGGATCATCAAACCGTGAGTGCATTGAAAACAAAAATACACACATATATATATATATATATATATATATATATATATATATAAATACATACAGCAAAGGTTCTCAACCTCAACCTTAATGTTATTACTGACTCAGTAAAATAGAGTACAGTAGCTCACCTGTGTATGATTTAAGAACACCACAAAACAAGACCTGTTGGTGGTACTTGAGGACTGAAATTGAGAAGACTTGGGGGAGTTTAATCCCACCAGTAACAGTCCGAATTAGCGAGCATTTGTTTTTCTCATTTTGCTCGACATGAAAATTTAGCTCGTCAAGTCAAGTTCTTGCATATTCAAACTGTAATTTCAATCCCACCAGTAACAGTCCGAATTGTCAAGCATTTGCTTTTCTCATTTTGGGTGGTATTCAATCTGGGGTCACGGTTGTCGAGCTTGCTCGACAACCGTGACCCTGTCCTGTTCTCGGTCTGCTCGACCGAGACACGCAGGTGGGATTCAATGTCCTGCCTGCAGTGGGCCAAGAAGGGGGCATGGCCGCAAGTTGCAGCTGGGAAGAGGCGAGCTGTGTCCGACAGCTCGCCATTTCCCGGCCGTTCTCGGCAGAATGAGCCCGACTGCTTGTAAAGTTGGGCTCGTTCTGCCGAGCTCCCCTGTTCAATGCTGTCGGGTAAGACAGCATTGAATAGGGCCCGGCGGCCATCTCCCCCGTCAGGAGATGGTCGCCAGTGATTAAATATCCCCCTTTGCTTGACATGAAAATTTAGCCGAGTTCTCCCCAGAGATAGGCTCCATTTTTGTAGTCAATGATATGAAAGTAGACCTTGTTAAAAACACAAATGCTCCTATAAAAAACATTTCCATATCAGCAGACTGCACAATACTGGTATCTCCCTGAAGTCTCAGTACAGGAGTGAGAGCTCTGAGGTAAACAGAGTGCATTTTGGGAAAGTAAACAAAAGAATGGCAACAACAAACATTGAATCCTGGGTAATTCTGCCCCAGCATGGATACAAGGGACCTAAACATAGGTGTTTGGTTAAACCAGAAGTATACACAAATAAACATGTATACCAGTAGACTTTCGATTGGCAAAATCCAGCACAATGAACATGAAAGGTGAGCAGAAAAAAGTGAATAATTCTTATATGGCAAATGGAATAATAATACAAATGCATAATAATACAAGCTGAAAACTGATGCTGACAATGGAATAATGGAATAAAGCATACCATATAAACATGCAGCAAATGGAAAATGAAACAAAATAGGAATATTTAGCAAAATACACAAAGGCAGAAGTGAAGATGAGCACTACAAACATTAGGGAATCCTGTATATATACACGTAACACAATTTTTGGACATGCTACAACAGAACTCCCTTGTCACGACAGAATTGTCAAGTTAAATTTGAGGGAAGAGTGATTTCAAACAGTCGAAGTCAGGAGTACTCTTTGACATTGAAAAGGATGCAGGAATTATCTTGACAGATTTTACCCAAAATAACTCAACAAGTCGAGAAATGTTCAACTCGACAGTCGAGGAAACTGAAAACCAAATCAGGCGAGCTCAACAAGTCGAGAAAACTAGACAATGAATAGGCGACCTCCTAAGAAAACCAACCTCTCATTGAGAAAACAACAAAGCTCACCAAAAACATTGAGCTCTACAGACATTGAATACCACCCTTGATGTACAGTAACCATAGACCAATTAAAGTGACCTACAAATGTGTCCTTCTCTTTGACATCCAGATGTGTTCTTCTATCTGATCTTTTCTATACATGCTGTGTGCTTTCAAATACTTGCTGTGCTGTGGCAAGGACAGGGCAACATAGCAGGCCGTGTTCGATGGCATGCTCCATCTATGCCATAGACTTGATTAGGAACCAGTGTGTACCTGTGGCCAGCTACCATTCCATTTAATAAGACCCTGCTCTGATCAGAATGTTTCTACATGCTGAGCTGACATTGGTTTACATTGTAATCCTGCTACAGCATACTGCTAGAGGCAGCAAGGCTAAGTGCAGAGGGACAGTTTAAATGTATATGTATTTAATGTAGCGATTGCTAATGAAATATGACCATGTTATATATTTTCCAATAGTATATTATCTATGTAGCAGTGCATTAATAGAGATTAAAAAGGGAAATGTATCAAACCTTATAAATAGTGGAGATGCAGGAAATTTTAAGCTACTGTAGTGCATTTGGTTTTTGTGATGGAATTTTGCGCTAACTCAGAGCTACTCTTATAGATTAGGACACTTTTGGTATATGGAAAAGAGCGCTTTATAGATATTGAATTAAATGCATTTCTTTAAAACATGAGTGGTACCTATTTTTATAAACAAAAATCTACTTTTTATCTTCAAATGATTGAATTAAATCAATATTTTATTCTTTTGCTGAAAAAACATGTGGTTCCCACCATTTTCGGCCATTTTGCGGACATCATTTCCGGTTTTATCAATAAAGTTTTTGTCCATAAATACCTATCCTGGTTAACAAACCACCATCCTTGAAAAAGTGCGCAGGACGCACGAAACGCGTTGGAGACCAGAAGAGCTTCCAGCTTGCTCCCATACGATCCCCACAGCGGCCGGCGCAGACTTCCGGCGAACTTCCGGTCACTTCCGGCACCCGCGGCGAACATCTACCCATCTGAACGGAACGGCAGCCACACAATCTCTATGCAAACAACATCAGCCACAAGACGCCCTAATACCAAGCTACAGCCACGATCTCTTCAATAGCCAGTATTCCATCTCCAGCGTCTTGAAGATCGCTCCGGCTCCAGCGGTATTGTTGTGGCCAAATCACCATCACAGATTGGCTGCCCACTGTGCTAATAACATCTAGCACATGCACCGGATCGCAGGGTGAGGTAAGGACAGGAGCACTGGACCTCTTATCTATAATTTTTCCCCAAAAGGGTGTAAACATTATCTACTAACCTATACAAGTTTTTTTTACAGGTACCACTCTCTATTATATCTATTTTTTTCACCTTTTCATATCCCAGATTTTATTACTTTCATTTTTAAGCGCTCTTTTCCATATACCACTACTGTATTGCATGTAATAATGAAGCAGCTGCAGCAGCAGTAAAGAGATAAAGCAATGTCTGTAGAGGTATAGGACAGCTCTATCACTATAGGACAGGATAATGTCCTGGCACAAGGTTCTAATAAATGTATAATAGCATGTTAGTACATGTTGTGTTTTGGTACTAGAAACGGGGGGAGGGATTTGTCAATCGCACAAGACTCAATAGTAATGGGTGAACCCCTATTAGTTACTCCTGTATGGTAAGTATCACATGCATAGGATCAGGGGTGTGCTACCATAGGACATGTAATGAATAGGCAGACAAAGATAAAGAAAAGAATGTCCTTTTGTTAAGGTGCACCTAAGAAAAAATGTATAGATAAAATTTAACCTTTATTGGGTATGTTCTAAAAGGCTGCGAACAATTTTTAAAAAACACATAACATCAAAACATTTCTGGGGTGGGGTAAACGTATGTTAAAACAAAGGTGGCAGGCAAACTGTTGCTTTATTGTTATCAGTAACCAGTGTGTAGGTGGGGCTACCCTAGTCTGTACAGTGGATTCTGATCACGTGTGTGATCTTCTCAATCTCAACTGACAGATCTCATGATAGGGTGCTCATAACGGTGACAATGTTAATTTAACGTATTGGGGAGACTGAGTGTTGACTCCTGTCACCTTGATGCTTGTCCAAGCTCACTCGCAAGGTGTTGTAATTCGGAGTTAATATAAACACATTTGTATATACATAGATGTGTATTAAACGGTCCCACACATAACTCATATGGGTGTCTGACTGTATAAATACCAGAAAGACTTCAACCCATATGAGATCACGGCTATAACTCCTAAGGGGTGTCCAACTAAATAAGACTTGAACCCCTAGTGGTCGCCTCGAGGGTATAGCAAATGCGCGCCCAGTGGTGAATCGATGTGGAACAAAGATTCTGGGACTCAGGAGTGAGCTTCAGCCCTTAAAAGGGCTTAAGGAAACTCGCACCGTAACCGCACATAATCAAAATGCAAATATGAAAAATAATAAATAACTGCAACAGACTGCCTGCGCACCGCTAGCCGGCACGCGCTTCACAGTTAAGCTTCTTCAGGGCCAACCTGACTGTGCCCCTGGAGGAGTTTAAATACCTAATTCAATAGACAATGGTCCAATCCCTGAGTGAGGATTGCGGCGCGCCCCCGGGGCTAAGCCCGGGAATATGCGCATCCTATCAGTCTGAGATTGACTCATACTCGTCATAACGGAAGCCGGGAAGGTTCATTTGGAAAGGAGCGTCTCGGTTGTCTTAGCAAACCGGCAAACGTATGAAGATGTGTCCGATCGGGACCGATACAAGAATCTGACAATACACCCACAGCATACCTTTAGTGACATAAGTGAATACCATCACGAGATCACTGAGGACATGCTTGTGGTCTCAATTGAGGATGGTTACCAGGGTAGCGGAGACGCATCCTTAATGATGAACCTTCCAGGCTTCCGTATCACGAAGCATGGCTGGTAACGAAGCAAACAAAAATCACCGCAACAATTATGAAGGGGTTTGGATCTAGATTAGCTCCCGATAGAGACCCTCACAATCCTACGTGGAAAGGGCTCCTACAATGATAGAGATCCGCAGCGTAAACAAACACGATCACTAATCAGAACTGACCCGATCGGAAGATGATTACCATGGTAACGTGTACACATCCGGGACTGTGCATGATCAAGGTTTCCGTATTACGGAGCGTGGTTGCTAAGACAACCGAGACGCTCCTTTCCAAATGAACCTTCCCGGCTTCCGTAATGACGAGTATGAGTCAATCTCAGACTGATAGGATGCGCATATTCCCGGGCTTAGCCCTGGGGGCGCGCCGCAATCCTCACTCAGGGATTGGACCATTGTCTATTGAATTAGGTATTTAAACTCCTCCAGGGGCACAGTCAGGTTGGCCCTGAAGAAGCTTAACTGCGAAGCGCGTGCCGGCTAGCGGTGCGCAGGCAGTCTGTTGCAGTTATTTATTATTTTTCATATTTGCATTTTGATTATGTGTGGTTACGGTGCGAGTTTCCTTAAGCCCTTTTAAGGGCTGAAGCTCACTCCTGAGTCCCAGAATCTTTGTTCCACATCGATTCACCACTGGGCGCGCATTTGCTATACCCTCGAGGCGACCACTAGGGGTTCAAGTCTTATTTAGTTGGACACCCCTTAGGAGTTATAGCCGTGATCTCATATGGGTTGAAGTCTTTCTGGTATTTATACAGTCAGACACCCATATGAGTTATGTGTGGGACCGTTTAATACACATCTATGTATATACAAATGTGTTTATATTAACTCCGAATTACAACACCTTGCGAGTGAGCTTGGACAAGCATCAAGGTGACAGGAGTCAACACTCAGTCTCCCCAATACGTTAAATTAACATTGTCACCGTTATGAGCACCCTATCATGAGATCTGTCAGTTGAGATTGAGAAGATCACACACGTGATCAGAATCCACTGTACAGACCAGGGTAGCCCCACCTACACACTGGTTACTGATAACAATAAAGCAACAGTTTGCCTGCCACCTTTGTTTTAACATACGTTTACCCCACCCCATAAATGTTTTGATGTTATGTGTTTTTTAAAAATTGTTCGCAGCCTTTTAGAACATACCCAATAAAGGTTAAATTTTATCTATACATTTTTTCTTAGGTGCACCTTAACAAAAGGACATTCTTTTCTTTCTCTTTGTCTGTGTTTTGGTACTACCCTCTGCTTTGATTGATTCCTGGTTCTGGGATTTGTACATCGAAAAAGCTTGGACTTGGCTATCAATAGTTAAAAACAATAATGTTTCTCCACTGGTGATTGCCTGCTATACAAGACAAGCTGCAATGGCATCAGTGCATACCATTATTGGAAACCCCTCTGATGAATAATCCTAATTTCAGGAGAATAGCAGTTGGAGGAATTCAGCTAAAATGAGGGTGCGGTGCCAAGATTGCATAATCACGGCCATGTCTTCTGCTGTACAATGCTGCTAATTGCTGTATTGCAGGACCATAATGATGCAAAATGGGCAGTCAAGGGATTTGATGGTAATTTCAGAGGGCAGGCCTACTCTCTCGGGAGTCTGGGAGATCGGCCCAAAATTCAGGAGTCCCCAGGACATTCCGAGATAGAATATAAGTATGAGATAAATTCATAATCTAGGAAATACTGTAGCAAGAACTTGTTTCACCATTCTGCAAGACAATCCTTAAACTTAAATAGTGAGTAAAGACATGGGAAAAATCTGCAAAAAGGAATGAATAATTGTATTCCACAAGGTAATCTGGGTAAGTACAATGAAGAGAACCAGAGAATCAGTGGCTGATTTGAAATGTTGAATTGGTACCTGTAGGCAAAGTGAATTTGGCCAGAGAGGAAAAAAGTAAATCAGTAAAAAGAAAACTCCAGAGGTGCAACGGTACATTGTAAACCATTGCTCCCCATTGAGCTATACAGGAAACCTGAATGGAGACTGTAAATGTCAATGTTTTTATTATCTGTAATTTATTTCTTACCACAAAATGTCTCTTTCAAAAGCACATCACTATTTGGTAATGGTTTGTTGGCCTATAATATATAATCTTTGTAAAAAAAAAATGCTGAAATACAGTACAAAAAACCTGCTATTTTACTAAAAATACTCTATACTGTTTCAACGGCTGTCGTTACATTTTCATTCGTTTAAACTCGTTTTTAATAGTGACCATTAACTTTATCTATGATAATTGTTATAATTTTTCACATATTTTGTAGTGAGAGTGCTTTTTTCCATGTGTTTATTTTATGTGTTATTAGTCACCAGGGTGGCATTGTGCATTGACTGAACCAGCTTCTTTTATTAGGGACCTGATTTGGAGAATAGAGTGTTCTTGCTTTATGCAGTACTTGTATGAATGGTATATTGAAATCATGTTCTTACTGTATTTACACCCACACACATCTGATCATGTGGTTTGATAGGAATTTTTTTGTAATACGGCTTTGGCAAGTAGAGTAAATTTATATAAATATAGTATATCATTATCAACATAAATTCTCTGCAAGGTCTTACCATTACATGTTTTGTTGCCTAGAAACATCGAATATTTTAAATTAGAGGTGCAAGTGTATAACTGAGACATATGGCAGTTTGGGGGATTAGATGTCTCAGGCTGTAGAATAATGTGCTAAAATGAAGCGGTTGATGTGCCTTTTTATTATTATTATTATTATTATTTTGTTAATTTTCCTTTATTTGAGATGCTACAGGCTTCCATGTATCATGTCTTATAGTCTTCTCATCTTCTCTGAGTATTTTCTGTATTCATGGTAAAGGATTTGAAAATAATTTTCATTTTCATATGATATCTATATTATGTGTGTTATGAATAATGTAAGAACGGGGAATATATACCATAACAGAGGCTTGCTTAGCCCACCAAAGTTTACAGCTCAGAAACTACAAGCTCCTCCAATCACTTTCAAGCACAACTATTGGGATGATGCACAGTGAGTACTACACCGACAATCATAAGGTACTGTATATCAACCAAAATCGCATATATAGAGTTGCATGGTTATGGAATTCACATCCATCTGTATTTAGAAAGGTGAGTATTTTTTATTGCAGCTCTATAAACTGCAAAGGAAAGTTTGCATTAAATGCACACTCGGGAGTTTACCATGTCACACTACCACATTAGCGTTTCTAGTTGACGATCCAGGCAGCCTCTGAGGAGCTGGATCAGGACAGCACTGTACTAATTAGCAATGATTGCTGCCTCCAATCCTGGGACTAAATTCCCAGACTTTTTTAGGGCAAATGTCAGGATCTCAAGGAATGGGATTGGGATCCTGGAATACGCTTCCTTAACATAGGTACATAGTTGAGTAGGTTGAAAAAAAATACCAGTCCATCAATCTATATTGGATCTCCTAAAGCAGGCATGTCCAAACTGTGGCCCTCCAGCTGTTGTGAAACTACACATCCCAGCATGCCTTGCTATAGTTTTAGCAATCCCTTATAGCAAAACTGTGGCAAGGCATGATGGGACTTGTAGTTTCACCAAAGCTGGAGGACCACAGTTTGGACATGCATGTCCTAAAGTCTCTATCTTATATTTGTAAATGACCCATATAAAGCAACCATCAATCTGTTTAAATCCATAAATCCCTAATGATCCAAGAAGGCAGTCCTATTTATCTCTTGGTCCACTACTACATTATAATTAATGATTGTAACCCTGGATACTCTTTTCCGCAAAAAAATAAATTGTTTAACCTTTTGCTATGGGGCATACATTTCTTTCGATGCAGCGGCCGTCAATACTCTTTCAATATCAACAGTCAGCAGGTGCCAGCATCAAGGAGGAGGGAGGGACGGCACAAGGACAGCAGGTGGGGGGGAAGGAGGGGGGATGCTGCATAGAGCAGCATGGAAATGCCTTTGATCTTCTAGTTTGAAGCAGAAATAGCAAAAGACAAGGGTACTTGTGTAGTTTCACGGCGCCAGCATGGCCCTTGCGGGGCTCGCTTCGATCGCCCACGCTGCGGGCTCGGTGGCTCGCTACACTCGCCACGCTATTTAAAATCAACTCCATGCCAACATGGATAGTGGAGGTATGAACTATCCATGTTGGCATGGAGTTAAGTTACTTTTTTGGACATATTTCGTGGCGAGCGTACACCCGGAAGTAGCCTGGCGCCGTGAAACTACACAAGTACCAAGACAAGAGACCCCTAACGATTTTTAGCAGCACTGATTGATTAAAAATGAATTTATAACAATCGGATGGTCTTTACACTTAAAAAATGTTTTTAATTAAGAAAAAAACTGAATGAACACACATAAAAAACACATAAAAATATGGATAGCTCATTAATTGGCACTGGACATGAATTGCATTGTGGTTGGTCTGTTCCTAGTGTCAGGCCGCGGGATGCCCGGCGGCCGGGGGACGGTGCTCGGGTGGTGCACAGAGCACTTCCGCCCAGTACCGCCGAGCAGTCACTGTGCGCTTCCGCCCGGCGGCGCGAGGTCACTTCCGCCCGCCGGGGAAGCGCGTCCTCACGTCCTCGGCGTGCCCCTGCAGCCGCTCAGCGGTTGCCCGGCAACAGGGGACGCCGAGGAAAGAATATCTCCGCTCGGCCACCTGAAAATTATTAATTAATAATTAGGGGGCTGGTCTGGACGGCGGCCATTGATTGGCGGCGTCACCCCTTTTAAGGGGTGAACGCTGGCAATATGGCGCCGGTTATAGCTCCCAGCTTATGTATCCGGTCCCTGGTGTTGCTGCTTGTCAGTCTGCCCCAGTCCTGATATCCGCCTGCTTGTTCCAGCGTCGGATTCCTGGATATTCTGTCTGCTTCCAGTATCCTGTTTCCAGTGGTCGCTCCATCTCATCCCTGGCAGGAGGCTGCGTTGGTTCCACATCTTCCATTCCTTGGTGGGCCACGTAAGTGCTCCTTCGGAGCCTGGTTGTTCTTTATTCTTGGGATTGGGTCCGCCGTGACCTCAGTCCCTCCGTGGGACCTCCCTTGTGTCTGTTTTATCCGTTTCCCTCCTGTGTCTTCCTTCTTGCGCCCTTAGTTTCCTTAGGCAGGGGATTCCCCGTTTTTCCATCTGTACCCTGCTTTGGGGAAGCTAGTTTTCCTTGTGTATCCATTCGGTGTTCCCCGTCCTCATTGTCTCTGCGACTGGGTCGCACTATCCCGTCCTTGGCCTGGTGCCGGTCAGTCAGGGGTCCTTTTCCAGCTAGGTCCGGTAGCTAGTTTGTCCTCTTGTGCTACCCTCTGGTGATCGCTTGCCCTTTGTCACCTCTTAACACCTGGCTGCATCGGGGTCGGAGCCGGCTTAACCAGCTCCTTCGGACGCGGCTACAGGAGAAGCCTAGCTCTCTGCAGGGGCATTCCATCTACCCGGGGAACTCAACAGAGTTAGTGTAGGTTTCGCTGTGGCCGTCCTAACCGGCGGTCCCGGCTGCGGGCTCACGCCTTATCTCCCGTTCCCTGTTCCCGGTTCCCAACACACTGTGCCTAGCGGCAAGCATAACATTATAACCGGCCAAACTGGTTATATAACGATAGTATTATATAGCATTTTCTGGGTTGTGATCCATCATGAACCCTCAAACTTTCTCAGATCAGATCCAGGGGTTAACCCAAATGGTGCGTGAATTGTCTCTTAAGGTGGCTTCCCAAGAACAGCGGGGTCGCTCCCCGGACCCGGGCGCTCTGGAGCCCAAGATGAATTTGCCTGATCGCTTCTCCGGTGACCGCAAAGCATTCTTTAATTTCAGAGAAAGTTGTAAACTTTATTTTCGGACTAGGCCCCGGTCCTCGGGTTCCGAATCCCAGCGGGTAGGGTTGGTAATGTCTCTGTTGCAGGCCGATCCTCAGACCTGGGCATTCGGTCTGCCCGCGGATAGTCCTGCCCTATCTTCTGTCGATAATTTCTTTAGTTCTTTAGGGCTTCTGTATGATGATCCCGATCGAGAGGCTTCTGCTGAGACACACCTACGGGCTCTCAAGCAGGGTAGAAATCCGGCCAAGGTTTATTGCACAGAATTTCGGCGCTGGGCTAACGACTGTGGCTGGAATGACCCGGCTCTCCGCAGTCAGTTTCGCTGTGGGCTGTCAGAGCCTATTAAGGACAGCTTAATTCAGTATCCGGTTCCCAATTCTTTAGACAAGCTCATGGAACTGGCTATTCGGATTGATCGACGTCTCCGTGAACGACGGTCAGAGCGAGGTGCGCAGGCTAGGCCTCTGCCTTATGTCCCGCCAGTTTCGGATGAGGATGAGGAGCCTATGCAAGTAGGTGCCACCCGCATCCCAGCAGAGGAGAGAGCCCGGCGGTTTAGTTCTGGTCTGTGTTTATACTGCGGAGGGAAAGGACATTTTCTTCGAAATTGCCCAGTAAGACCAGTAAAAGCTCTGGCCAAGTGAACAAGGAGGAGGTTCATTTAGGCCTGCAGCTTTTCTCCTCCCAAAACTCCCTATTAGCCCCTTGTAGAGTATCATTTCTCAAAAAGGATTTTTCGGGAACGGCCTTCCTGGATAGTGGTGCGGCCGGAAATTTTTTTGATATTTCAGTAGCCCGGGGGTTGGGTATTCCCTTTCTTGAACTCGAGAGTCACGTCACTCTTAGAGGGATAGACGGGAGTATCTTACCTAATGGGGCAGTTTCTTTTCAAACCCCGCCCGTTTGTCTTACTGTGGGGTTCACGCATACAGAGAGTATTTCTTTTTTTCTCGTTTCTTGTCCTGTTGTTCCCATAGTTCTGGGTCATCCTTGGCTCGTCAAACATAATCCCGTGATAGACTGGAAGGCGGGGCAGATTGCCCGCTGGAGCTCTTTTTGCACGGGAAATTGTATCCAGTTTTCCTTGTTGCATGCCTCCGTGTCTGTTTCCTCGATCCCTACGCCCTATAGAGATTTTTTGGACGTCTTCTCTAAAGGGAAAGCGGACAGTCTTCCACCTCATCGCCCTTACGACTGTGCCATCCAATTAATTCCCAATGCTCCTCTACCCAAAGGGAGATTGTATGCTCTTTCCATCCCCGAAACCAAAGCCATGGAAGAGTACATTCAGGAAAGTCTCAGTAAGGGATTTATCCGGCCGTCCAAGTCTCCTCTCAGTGCTGGCTTCTTTTTTGTGGCTAAGAAGGATGGTTCTCTCAGGCCCTGTATTGATTTTCGGGCTCTTAATAAAATCACTATCAAGAACACGTATCCCCTTCCTCTGATCTCCGTACTTTTTGATCAGCTGCGTTCTGCCACCGTTTTTACTAAGATTGATCTTAGAGGGGCCTATAATCTTATTCGGATAAAAGAAGGGGACGAGTGGAAAACGGCGTTTAGTACTCAGATGGGGCACTATGAGTACCTGGTGATGCCCTTCGGTCTTTCCAATGCCCCTGCCGTTTTTCAGGATTTGATCAATGATGTTCTTCGGGTATTTCTGGGTAGATTCGTGGTCGTCTACCTAGACGACATTTTGATTTTTTCCAAAGATTTGGACTCTCACAGAAGCCAGGTTAGGCAAGTTTTGCAGAAGCTGAGAGAAAATCAGTTATTTGCAAAATTGGAAAAGTGTGAGTTCGAGGTTCCGCAAGTCTCTTTTCTGGGATACATCTCTTCCCGAGGATTCCAGATGGATCCTAAGAAACTTCAGGCTATTGTGGATTGGTCTAGACCCACCAATTTGAAAGCTGTCCAACGTTTTCTGGGTTTTGCGAATTATTATAGACGTTTTATCCGATCCTTTTCCTCCATTGTTGCTCCATTGGTGGCTCTGACTAAAAAAGGGGCGGATCCGTCTACGTGGTCCCCACAAGCTGTGTCGGCTTTTGAGACTCTGAAGAAAGCCTTTTTTCTCAGTTCCTGTCTTAAAACATCCAGATCCTGAGCTTCCGTTCATTGTGGAAGTGGATGCTTCCGAAGTGGGGGCTGGAGCAGTTCTGTCTCAGCGAGATTCAGAATCCCTCAATTTACATCCTTGTGCTTACTTGTCGAAAAAATTCTCCTCAGCCGAGGCCAATTATGACGTGGGCAACAGGGAATTGTTGGCGATAAAGTGGGCCTTTGATGAGTGGCGACACTGGTTGGAAGGGGCCGTTCATCAAATCTTGGTCCTCACTGACCACAAGAACTTGCAATATATTGAGTCAGCCAAAAGACTCAATGCCCGTCAAGCCCGTTGGGCTCTATTCTTTATGCGGTTCAACTTTGTCATTTCGTATAGGCCCGGGTCTAAGAACATTCGAGCGGACGCCCTTTCTCGTAGCTTTCTTCCTCGACACGAGACTAGGACTAGTAAAAGTCCCATTCTGCCTTCTTCTTGTATCCATGCTGGGTTTAATCAGTCTTTGTTGGATCTCATCCAGCAGGCTCAGGTTCAGGCACCTGTCGAAACCCCACCCTCTCGGTTATTCGTTCCCGAGTCCTTGCGACGCAAGGTACTATCAGAATTTCACGATTCTAAGATTGCTGGTCATCCTGGGGTTGCTAAGACGTTGGACTTCCTCGCCCGTTCGGTGTGGTGGCCAGGAATGTCACGTGACACGAAAGAGTTTGTCTTATCTTGTCCGGTTTGTGCCCGGTTCAAAGTTCCGAGGGCTCGGCCGCTGGGAAGTTTAATGCCCTTGGTCCCATTTGGCCATGGATTTTATTGTGGGACTACCTGTCTCGTCTCACTGTCAAGTCATTTGGGTGGTCATAGACAGGTTTTCTAAAATGGCACATTTTGTGGCCTTGAGGCAGTTACCATCAGCCAAGGAATTGGTTGGGTTATTCTTACAACATATCTTCAGACTTCATGGTTTGCCCACGGATATTGTCTCCGATCGGGGCCCACAGTTTGTTGCTCAGTTCTGGAGATTATTCTGTTCCTCTCTTAAAATTAAAACCAGTCTCACCTCTGCCTTCCACCCGCAGTCGAATGGGCAGACGGAACGTTTAAACCAATCACTTAAACAGTATTTGCGATGTTTCATCTCCAAATGGCAAAATTACTGGGTTGGTCTTTTACCCATGGCTGAGTTCGCGTATAACAACGCTTGCCATTCTGCTTCTAAGGCTTCACCTTTTTTCGTGGTATACGGGTATCATCCC
This sequence comes from Crinia signifera, assembly GCF_055691185.1. Classification (NCBI taxonomy): domain Eukaryota; kingdom Metazoa; phylum Chordata; class Amphibia; order Anura; family Myobatrachidae; genus Crinia; species Crinia signifera. The sequence goes on from NC_139217.1 coordinate 122,819,590, forward strand.
CGGGCCAATGCATTAGGACCCGAAACCCCCTTCTGCAGTTGCTCGTCTGAGGATTGTATGGAAGAGAACCCATGAGGCACTTAAAGCAGCAGCTTTTAAGGAAAAATTGTAGGCGGACAAATCCAGACGGCCTTGTCGGTTTAAGGTGGGAGACTGGGTGTGGTTATCCACTCGAAACATCAAACTCCATCAACCGTCGGCAAGGTTAGGGCCCAAATATATTGGTCCTTATCGGATTGTAAAGAGAGTTAATCCGGTGGCTTTTCGTCTTCTGCTACCTAAGTCTCTCAAAATCGCCAGCACTTTTCATGCTTCTCTGCTCAAACCAGTATTCTTTTCACGAAAGTTCCCTCGTCCTATTCTTGCCAGGTCCGCTCCCGTGATGATTCGGGGACAGCAGGAGTTCCGTGTAGAAAAGATACTGGATTCTAAGTTGCTGAGAGGGTCTCTTCAGTTTTTAGTTCATTGGAGGGGTTTCGGTCCTGAGGAAAGATCTTGGGTCCCGGATGAAGATTTACATGCCCCCAATCTCAAAAGGTCATTCTTTAGGGAATTTCCTTACAAACCCGGTGGTAGGGGTTTGTCGACCCCTCATCAAGGGGGGGGTACTGTCAGGCCGCGGGATTCCCGGCGGCCGGGGGACGGTGCTCGGGCAATGCACAGAGCACTTCCGCCCAGCACCGCCGAGCAGTCACTGTGCGCTTCCGCCCGGCGGCACGAGGTCACTTCCGCCCGCCGGGGAAGCGCGTCCTCACGTCCTCGGCGTGCCCCTGCAGCCGCTCAGCGGTTGCCCGGCAACAGGGGAGGCCGAGGAAAGAATATCTCTGCTCGGCCACCTGAAAATTATTAATTAATAATTAGGGGGCTGGTCTGGACGGCGGCCATTGATTGGCGGCGTCACCCCTTTTAAGGGGTGAACGCTGGCAATATGGCGCCGGTTATAGCTCCCAGCTTATGTATCCGGTCCCTGGTGTTGCTGCTTGTCAGTCTGCCCCAGTCCTGATATCCGCCTGCTTGTTCCAGCGTCGGATTCCTGGATATTCTGTCTGCTTCCAGTATCCTGTTTCCAGTGGTCGCTCCATCTCATCCCTGGCAGGAGGCTGCGTTGGTTCCACATCTTCCATTCCTTGGTGGGCCACGTAAGTGCTCCTTCGGAGCCTGGTTGTTCTTTATTCTTGGGATTGGGTCCGCCGTGACCTCAGTCCCTCCGTGGGACCTCCCTTGTGTCTGTTTTATCCGTTTCCCTCCTGTGTCTTCCTTCTTGCGCCCTTAGTTTCCTTAGGCAGGGGAGTCCCCGTTTTTCCATCTGTACCCTGCTTTGGGGAAGCTAGTTTTCCTTGTGTATCCATTCGGTGTTCCCCGTCCTCATTGTCTCTGCGACTGGGTCGCACTATCCCGTCCTTGGCCTGGTGCCGGTCAGTCAGGGGTCCTTTTCCAGCTAGGTCCGGTAGCTAGTTTGTCCTCTTGTGCTACCCCCTGGTGATCGCTTGCCCTTTGTCACCTCTTAACACCTGGCTGCATCGGGGTCGGAGCTGGCTTAACCAGCTCCTTCGGACGCGGCGGCTACAGGCGAAGCCTAGCTCTCTGCAGGGGCATTCCATCTACCCGGGGGACTCAACAGAGTTAGTGTAGGTTTCGCTGTGGCCGTCCTAACCGGCGGTCCCGGCTGCGGGCTCACGCCTTATCTCCCGTTCCCTGTTCCCGGTTCCCAACACACTGTGCCTAGCGGCAAGCATAACACCTAGAAAGCCCTCAGAATGACAGTCCTCCTTATTGGGGAGGTAAATAGAAACAATGTTGGTGATAGTTCACTTCATTTAGGGATGTCCACACTTAGGAGATTATTCTGATCGGAGCGGCCAAACGTGCGTACGTTCACTATTAACGTACGCTCTCCGTACGCGGCCGTTGGGGTTAAGTCCACCCACAAATCAGCCGCATACGTACGGCCAGAAACAACGTCAAAGGGGAGTGGCGTACAATTGAGCGTACGCCAACGTACACGGACGGACCAGCCCTTACACTCCGACAACTGGCGTACAACAGAGCGTACGCCACCGTTTACGGACGGCTCTCGTCCGTCTTCCCACCGACTTCTTGCGGCTATCTGAGCGTACGCCAGCTTGTACGGACGGGTCCCTATTGTTTTCAATAGAAAACTCAGCTTATGTCACCGCTCGTGAGAGTGAGCGTACGTCCGTGCACGCTGGCATACCCTTCACATATATGGACCTGCAAATCTCGCCTTTCAACTACAATTCAGACAATTAATTAATTATTCTAATTGTTACTCAATTATTGTTTTCTATTAACTCAATTGTCTACCTTAATAAAGACCCTAATAAAACAACATTTTAACCCTCATTACATGTATATTTGTTATGTTCTAATGTGGCATTTTAATCACTATCTATGTGTCCCCACATTGCTGTTACTTTTAAATCAAGTTATGTTGGTGTTTGTGTATATGTACTAAATTATGTCCATAATTAGTTTGTCCAAAATGTGTAACATGTATACCTACCCTGATGTTATGTGTGATGTTTTAATCGAACAACATTAAACATTCATGCATTTTCACTATGGCCCTTATTCTGCTTGGTGCGGCCGGAGCCGCTTATGCGGCTCCGACCGTGCAGGCGAATCCCCGCCTTCCATACGGATCGCCACCTGCCGTCCGTACGCGGATATGTGGCGATCCGCATGAAATTGGACGGGGATACGCCTCCTCCATGGTGGGAGCAGCCCCTGCATTCGATGGTCGCCGAACATCGAATGCAGGGCCGCACGCTCCACCAGGTCCCGCAACACAAGACCACACGGACACTTGTCCGTGTGAAATCTTGTATGGGGGCGGGCAGCTGACATCCGGCGATGTCAGATGCCCGCCCCGTACCCACGCATCACGGCCTCATTACCATGCATACGCCCCGCGTTTGCATGGGAACGCCCATGAAACGCGGGGCGTATGCATAGGGTAATGAGGATAATAAGCCCCTCACGCCCCTCTACGCCCCCTGTGCGGCGTATAGAGAATCCTTGCGGCGAAATCGCCTGCACATGCGCAGAGTGACCTCTGCACATGCGCAGAAGAAAAACATCGGCGGCCCGTACGCAAGCGGGAATATCCGCATCGATCAGAATAAGGGCCTATGTGTTATTTAACTCAAAAACACACACATTCACACAGCAATCGTTACCCCTCACATCAAAATACAAATATAACTTACATTACACATCTGTATGTACCTGCCCTTACAAACCTGCAAACATATTTTTGATTAACAACACAGGCAACTTCTCTCTGTAACGAAATTTTTATTTTTAAACTACAAACATAAAAAAATGTTGAACAAACTTAAATGCGGGCCTCCAGTTGGGCAAAAAGGATCTGCAAATACAGGAGGGTCAGGAAGATCTCCCGAATAATCGCTGCCACCTCCTCCTGGTGCTGTTCAGTGTCTGTAGTGAAGGGATAAAAAAAAAAATATATATATATATATATATATATATATATATATATATATAATATACACAAATGTTTGTTGTATTTGTACATAATAAGAAGTTGTGAGTTATGTGTGAAGGCCACATACATTTTTTAACTACATTGAAGATGGGTCTGATGTAAACACAGTACTAAAAACTACACACATACAGTTCTGCCCAAGTACATCGTGGCTGCGTTGCGCATAGAGTGCGCCATGCAAATCGCGCCTGGATCGCGCCTGCTTCTTGCGCTATAGTCCCGTTATAGATCGCGTTATAACGTAACGTAATCTTGTAAATGTAACCTGCACTTACACTCATTGACCACCAGATGTCACTTTTCCCAAACAGTACAGCGCATGCGTAAAAATCTCTTCTACAAAACAGTGGCCGCCACGACTTTTCACTACGGATTTTGTCCTTACTTTACGGACAGTTTGTACAGTATTTATTCGCAGAAGCAGCTACGTACGGTCATTTATGTAATTGGTACAGAAGCCATGCTAACCTTTGCTATTGCTGGATGACTACTTAAAACATTATTTGAGGACCTACAGTATCATACTTTACACTACGGATTTTGTCCTTACTTTACGGACAGAGTTATTTTCTTTTATTCGCAGCCGCAGTGACGTACTGTATGGTCATGAACTGTATGTGATTGGTGCAGAAGCCATGCTAACCATCTGCCAAAAGTAAAATCACAGGCAATAGTGGCCTAGCGGGTAGAGGCACGGCTTCACCATCTCAGTATCAGTAGTTCGATCCTCAGTTGTTTACATTATATTTTTATTTTTGAAACGTTCTTTTTTTTTTTTTTTTAAACTAATACAGGTACTGTAGTTACAGTAGTTGGTGCTTATCAAATTCTTTCGGACTTTTCCACAAACAAAAATTTACAATGGCAGGCATCCATGTACACGGTAGTTAATACCCATACTGTACACACTGTACGGCGCTACAGAGAACGGTTTTTTTCGCAAAATAGATTTAGCTTTTCAGGTAAAACTCCTTGCCTTGAGGACCGTGTTTCGGGATAAAATTCGCTAACCTTTGCTGTCACTTCACTACGGATCTTGTCCTTAGTTTACGGACAGTTTGTACAGTATTTATTCGCAGAAGCAGCTACGTACGGTCATGTATGTAATTGGTACAAAAGCCATGCTAACCTTTGCTATTGCTGGATGACTACTTAAAACATTATTTGAGGACCTACAGTATCATACTTTACACTACGGATTTTGTCCTTACTTTACGGACAGAGTTATTTTCTTTTATTCGCAGCCGCAGTGACGTACTGTATGGTCATGAACTGTATGTGATTGGTGCAGAAGCCATGCTAACCATCTGCCAAAAGTAAAATCACAGGCAATAGTGGCCTAGCGGTTAGAGGCACGGCTTCACTATCTCAGTATCAGTAGTTCGATCCTCAGTTGGTTACATTATATTTTTATTTTTGAAACGTTCTTTTTTTTTAATTTAAACTAATACAGGTACTGTAGTTACAGTAGTTGGCGCTTATCAAATTCTTTCGGACTTTTCCACAAACAAAAATTCACAATGGCAGGCATCCATGTACACGATAGTTAATACCCATACTGTACATACTGTACGGCGCTACAGAGAACGGTTTTTTTCGCAAAATAGATTTAGCTTTTCAGGCAAAACTCCTTGCCTTGAGGACCGTGTTTCGGGATAAAATTCGCTAATCTTTGCTAACCACTTTTCACTACGGATCTTGTCCTTAGTTTATGGACAGTTTGTACAGTATTTATTCGCAGAAGCAGCTACGTACGGTCATTTATGTAATTGGTACAGAAGCCATGCTAACCTTTGCTATTGCTGGATGACTACTTAAAACATTATTTGAGGACCTACAGTATCATACTTTACACTACGGATTTTGTCCTTACTTTACGGACAGAGTTATTTTCTTTTATTCGCAGCCGCAGTGACGTACTGGATGGTCATGAACTGTATGTGATTGGTGCAGAAGCCATGCTAACCATCTGCCAAAAGTAGAATCACAGGCAATAGTGGCCTAGCGGGTAGAGGCACGGCTTCACTATCTCAGTATCAGTAGTTCGATCCTCAGTTGGTTACATTATATTTTTATTTTTGAAACGTTCTTTTTTTTTTTTTTAAACTAATACAGGTACTGTAGTTACAGTAGTTGGTGCTTATCAAATTCTTTCGGACTTTTCCACAAACAAAAATTCACAATGGCAGGCATCCATGTACACGGTAGTTAATACCCATACTGTACTGCGCTACAGAGAACGTTTTTTTTCCGCAACAATAGATTTCTCCAAACTCAGACACAGACCGACACCTCAGACAATAAGATGTTGATTGCAGTCATATGTTAATTGAAGTCTGCCTTTTTGTTTGTACATAATTCAAATGCACCTATCAGCTTCATGAAGGATTTCCTTTGTCTCTGCCAACATAAATTCAGCTACAGATATTAAAATTGTCAAACAATCCAGTTTGTTTTTCTGCATCTAAACCGTGTAGAATTGCTACGGATCGTCTCTTCATCTCTTGCCTGTATACAAGCACGAGATTGTACCTGTACACCTGGACTATTCATTCTGCTGAATCCAAAGTCAAGTTGTTGCTGCTTTCCTGTTCTACCAAGCGTTACCATCATACTGCCTTCCTTCCGCAAGAAGAGTACAGTATCATCTCGCTGGAGCAGTAAGTACACTATACAGTAGTACAGTCATTTGTACATTTCACTGATTGCTGCATTACAGTATACAGTAAGCAGCACTACAAAACGGTCCCTGCGCGGAAGCGCTCGTTTCCCACCCATCCCTGAATGAAGATGTTTCCCTTTTTTCCCTACTGTTCAAATGCACCCGGTGCAGAATACTGTATACAATCGCCTGCTGTGTACAGTATATTGTATTCAGATACTGCAGGCTGCCGCTATGGGTATTGTCCGTAAATACTAGAGTCTGTTTCGCAGACTAACTGTATACAGTAGCGAGTAGTGATATCGTGATTTTTGATGTTCAGTGCAGTGCAGTAGAGATAGCGCCATTGAGAATATTGTACAATGTGTTAAAATTGCCTGGTGTGTATGGGCCGCAAATCCCCGACTAGCGATGACAGTACTCTATTAGGGTGGGCTACTGTAGGCTGCTAAATACTAGTTCTCTCCGTAATACCATTGGTGTAATACCGTAAAACACGTCTTTTTTCCTCAAACGAGGGGACCGGTGTTTTTCTCATGTTTACAGACTGTTTCGCAGGCTTAGTCAGTAGTAGGAGCACATGTGATACAGTATCGTGATTTTTTCATTTGAAAATTGCCTGGTGTGTATGGTCCAGAGTTCCCCGACTAGTGATGAGAATACTTTATTAGGCTACTGCAGGCTGCCGCTATGGGTATTGTCCGTATAATGTGTAATAAATCCTGGATTGGGGTATTGTCAGTAATATTGTTGTAATACCGTAAATAACAGATCATTTTGCATTTTTTCCCGCATACTGTACTAGTAATTGAAGTAGTCACAGCAATAGGATCACGTGGTATCGTGATTTTCCGCCATTTTAGGGATCAACATGGATGCCACATACAGTACAGTGCAGTGCAGTAGAGATAGCGCCATTTAGAATATTGTACGTGTTAAAATTGCCTGGTGTGTATAGGCCGCAGATCCCCGACTAGCGATGACAATACTCTATTAGGGTGGGCTACTACTGGCAGGCTGCTACTATGGGTATTCTCGTATAATCTGTGCAACTGTAAATACTGTTGGTGTAATACTGTACTGTAGAGTAACGTATTTTTTCGCAGGTGGGGGGATTTTTGCGCATATTAATAGACTATTTCGCAGACTCAGTCATACTGTATTTGTGTAAAAAAAAAACCCTTAGCTGTGTACAAAATCCCCTAGCTGTGGGTGTATTGTACTGTAAGTACTGTACAGTCATTACATTAAAAGTAATGCCATGACCACAGGCTGCTCCCCCTGCATAATAATTTGTGTCATGGCATTACTATTATTAATAGTAATGCCATGACACAAATTATTATACAGGGGGAGCAGCCTGTGGTGTCATTGCATTATTATTATACAGAGGGAGCAGCCTGTGGTGTCATGGCATTACTTTTACAGTATATTATACAGGGGTAGCAGCCTGTGGTGTCATGGCATTATTATTATGCAGAGGGAGCAGCCTGTGGTGTCATGGCATAATGCCATGACACCACAGGCTGCTCCCCCTGTACAATAATAATGACACCACAGGGTGCTCCACCTGTACTGTATAATATAAAAGTAATGCCATGACCACAGGCTGCTCCCCCTGTATAATAATTTGTGTCATGGCATTACTATTATTAATAGTAATGCCATGACACAAATTATTATACAGGGGGAGCAGCCTGTGGTGTCATTGCATTATTATTATACAGAGGGAGCAGCCTGTGGTGTCATGGCATTACTTTTACAGTATATTATACAGGGGTAGCAGCCTGTGGTGTCATGGCATTATTATTATGCAGAGGGAGCAGCCTGTGGTGTCATGGCATAATGCCATGACACCACAGGCTGCTCCCCCTGTACAATAATAATGACACCACAGGGTGCTCCACCTGTACTGTATAATATAAAAGTAATGCCATGACCACAGGCTGCTCCCCCTGTATAATAATTTGTGTCATGGCATTACTATTATTAATAGTAATGCCATGACACAAATTATTATACAGGGGGAGCAGCCTGTGGTGTCATTGCATTATTATTATACAGAGGGAGCAGCCTGTGGTGTCATGGCATTACTTTTACAGTATATTATACAGGGGTAGCAGCCTGTGGTGTCATGGCATTATTATTATGCAGAGGGAGCAGCCTGTGGTGTCATGGCATAATGCCATGACACCACAGGCTGCTCCCCCTGTACAATAATAATGACACCACAGGGTGCTCCACCTGTATAATATAAAAGTAATGCCATGACCACAGGCTGCTCCCCCTGCATAATAATTTGTGTCATGGCATTACTATTATTAATAGTAATGCCATGACACAAATTATTATACAGGGGGAGCAGCCTGTGGTGTCATTGCATTATTATTATACAGAGGGAGCAGCCTGTGGTGTCATGGCATTATTATTATACAGAGGGAGCAGCCTGTGGTGTCATGGCATTACTTTTACAGTATATTATACAGGGGTAGCAGCCTGTGGTGTCATGGCATTATTATTATGCAGAGGGAGCAGCCTGTGGTGTCATGGCATAATGCCATGACACCACAGGCTGCTCCCCCTGTACAATAATAATGACACCACAGGGTGCTCCACCTGTATAATATAAAAGTAATGCCATGACCACAGGCTGCTCCCCCTGTATAATAATTTGTGTCATGGCATTACTATTATTAATAGTAATGCCATGACACAAATTATTATACAGGGGGAGCAGCCTGTGGTGTCATTGCATTATTATTATACAGAGGGAGCAGCCTGTGGTGTCATGGCATTACTTTTACAGTATATTATACAGGGGTAGCAGCCTGTGGTGTCATGGCATTATTATTATGCAGAGGGAGCAGCCTGTGGTGTCATGGCATAATGCCATGACACCACAGGCTGCTCCCCCTGTACAATAATAATGACACCACAGGGTGCTCCACCTGTATAATATAAAAGTAATGCCATGACCACAGGCTGCTCCCCCTGTATAATAATTTGTGTCATGGCATTACTATTATTAATAGTAATGCCATGACACAAATTATTATACAGGGGGAGCAGCCTGTGGTGTCATTGCATTATTATTATACAGAGGGAGCAGCCTGTGGTGTCATGGCATTACTTTTACAGTATATTATACAGGGGTAGCAGCCTGTGGTGTCATGGCATTATTATTATGCAGAGGGAGCAGCCTGTGGTGTCATGGCATAATGCCATGACACCACAGGCTGCTCCCCCTGTACAATAATAATGACACCACAGGGTGCTCCACCTGTATAATATAAAAGTAATGCCATGTCCACAGGCTGCTCCCCCTGCATAATAATTTGTGTCATGGCATTACTATTATTAATAGTAATGCCATGACACAAATTATTATACAGGGGGAGCAGCCTGTGGTGTCATTGCATTATTATTATACAGAGGGAGCAGCCTGTGGTGTCATGGCATTACTTTTACAGTATATTATACAGGGGTAGCAGCCTGTGGTGTCATGGCATTATTATTATGCAGAGGGAGCAGCCTGTGGTGTCATGGCATAATGCCATGACACCACAGGCTGCTCCCCCTGTACAATAATAATGACACCACAGGGTGCTCCACCTGTACTGTATAATATAAAAGTAATGCCATGACCACAGGCTGCTCCCCCTGCATAATAATTTGTGTCATGGCATTACTATTATTAATAGTAATGCCATGACACAAATTATTATACAGGGGGAGCAGCCTGTGGTGTCATTGCATTATTATTATACAGAGGGAGCAGCCTGTGGTGTCACGGCATTACTTTTACAGTATATTATACAGGGGTAGCAGCCTGTGGTGTCATAATACAATACTGTATGCTACTGTATTGTACTGTAACTAATGTACTGTACTGTACTGTATGTACTGTATTAACTTGAATCTTATTGTTGTGTATTGTAGAGTGCACTGCCTACTGAAGATGGTGAAAACAAAAAAATTCTATTCTGGAGAACCTACACTTGCATCTCCCAAGAGAATGGCTGCATTAGTGCCAAACATTAAAAATAATATCGTTAAGAAGAAAGCAGGAAAAGAAAATATTCCTGTTGTCAAACTACGTAAAAATGCCAAGGCCAAGAACAAGTCTTTGTTCGCGACTACAGGAGAATCTCACGATGACTGTCTGGTGCAAGACATTAACACTGATGCACAGCAAGACATTAACACAGTGACAGATGTGTCAGTTCCCGTAGATAATGACTTGCACCCTTTGGAGCTTCACATTACACCTCTTGAACAAAAATCTCAATCACCGTCCCGTAGGAAACTTAACTTTCTGGATCACAACCCACCACAATGTAGCTGCACAGGCCTGGTGAGAGACATTTTGGGCAAGATGACCCGCCTGGAAACCCAAAACAATGGACTGTCTGTACATGTGGATGAACTGAAAGCGGAAATTCATGTACTGACAGGACAAATTAAAGTGCTGTCAGGAGGTCTGAATGACATGCTTGCTCAAGCCAAACAATGGCAAGCTGCTACAGGGCCACCCATTACACCCACAACATCTAATCCAGTACAATCACAATTTGACTGCCCTGATGCATTTGAAACAGAGGATTTTGACTTGGAAATGACCCAACCAACCACATCTTTCCACTTTTCTGATTTGGAGATGACACCAGCTTCATCCAACCGATTGGCCAGCCCTAGCGTGGACACAGAAACTGTTTTACCAAATGAATTGGTGAACATGGACACAACACCAGTGTCATCTCACTGGTTGCCTGCCACACATAATGCTTCAGATACACAACAACGTCAGACCAACTTAACAAGTACCCCACTGACATCTCACTGGTTGGCTGACAGACACAATGCACCATCCCAAGCCTCTAACAACATGGACACTGCAATGGTTGCATCATCCCAATTGTCCCCTGGAAATATGATCGTCGCAACCTTACCTCAACATCAAACAACATCACCTCTACATGAAAGAACACCTAGAAGCATACCCAAAGAATTGTGCGCTGTGGGGATTTCCTTGCCTGACATGCCACTCAAAGTCATCACAGCTGAGGGTGTCAACACTCTCTTTAAAGCAGCGAAGATGGAAATGCACCGTTATGCACAACAGATTTTCCAAGAGCATGTTTCTTTTGACCTGTATAAGAATTGGTGCAATCGGGTCAATTATGATGGGCAACGTAATAAATTTGCAATCCCAGAAAATCTGCGCCTCGATATAGTGACACGGCTCATGGGGAAATTTGAGCTTACAAAGGCTGATTGTACAAAGATAAAGGACACTTTAAATGGATTGCTACGGATGCCCAGAGTTACACGCTGGACGTGCTTACTGTAGCACAGCAACTGGAGACGTCTCTTCAAACTGGCATCTACTGTACTCACAGAACAAAGGACTGGCAATGAAATGGAAAAAAAGTACGTTTATGATCTTACTGTACTGTACTGTATCTCTCTCCCTCTCTCCCATCCCCTTCCCCTGCCAACATGTTTCCCCCCCCCCCCCCGAAACCCTTGTGACCATTCAGTACTAACGTTATTCTTTATTCTTCTCTCCCATTATCCACCATGACACTCTACCATGAGCAAAATCAAGCGTGTTTGGGCCAGAGAACAAAGGACAGGCAATGAAATGGAAAAAAAGTAAGTTTATGATCTTACTGTACATTATCTCTCTCCCTCTCTCCCATCCCCTTCCCCTGCCAACATGTCTCCCCCCCCCCCCCCCCCCCCCGAAACCCTTGTGACCATTCAGTACTAATGCTATTCTTTATTCTTCTCCCCTTATCCACCACATGCCACTCTACAATGAGCAAAATCAAGCGAGTTTGGGACCGAGAACAAAGGACTGGCAATGAAATGGAAAAAAAGTACGTTTATGATCTTACTGTACATTACTGTATCTCTATCCCTCTCTCCCATCCCCTTCCCCTGCCAACATGTGTCTCCCCCCCCCCCCCCCGAAACCCTTGTGACCATTCAGTACTAACGTTATTCTTTATTCTTCTCTCCCATTATCCACCATGACACTCTACCATGAGCAAAATCAAGCGTGTTTGGGACAGAGAACAAAGGACAGGCAATGAAATGGAAAAAAAGTAAGTTTATGATATTACTGTACATTATCTCTCTCCCTCTCTCCCATCCCCTTCCCCTGCCAACATGTCTCCCCCCCCCCGAAACCCTTGTGACCATTCAGTACTAATGCTATTCTTTATTCTTCTCCCCTTATCCACCACATGCCACTCTACAATGAGCAAAATCAAGCGAGTTTGGGACCGAGAACAAAGGACTGGCAATGAAATGGAAAAAAAGTACGTTTATGATCTTACTGTACATTACTGTATCTCTCTCCCTCTCTCCCATCCCCTTCCTCTGCCAACATGTGTCTCCCCCCCCCCCCCGAAACCCTTGTGACCATTCAGTACTAACGTTATTCTTTATTCTTCTCTCCCATTATCCACCATGACACTCTACCATGAGCAAAATCAAGCGTGTTTGGGACCGAGAACAAAGGACTGGCAATGAAATGGAAAAAAAGTACGTTTATGATCTTACTGTACATTATCTCTCTCCCTCTCTCCCATCCCCTTCCCCTGCCAACATGTCCCCCCCCCCCCGAAACCCTTGTGACCATTCAGTACTAACGCTATTCTTTTTTCTTCTCCCCTTATCCACCACATGCCACTCTACAATGAGCAAAATCAAGCGTGTTTTGGATAGAGAACAAAGGACAGCCACGCCTTGCAAAAAGCTTTGTTGTGACCAACAGTACTTTAAATTATTGTACCTAAAATACTGTATGCCTTTGTCCTGTTTAAATTAATGTGCTGTGTTTTTTTTATTTTATTTTTTATTATACTGTATTTGAAGTCCCCACACATGATTCAAATTGTATGGTACTGTGTAAAGAAGTTTTGGAAAGATGTACTGTACTGACACCTGCCCAGTAGACTGTACTGTAATAATTACAAACTGCAAACCATCTTTAATGAAACGTACTGACAGTAATGATTGTTATAAATTTTTTATTAAAAAAAAAAAAAAAATTATATTAATTCTAATAATAAATTGAAAATCCGATTTATTATCCCCTGCAGCATTTGCACCACTCTTCTTAATTCTTCTGTGAAAATAAACAAACAAACAATGTACAGTTTTAGAACAGAAATACTGTACATGTTGAATACTGTACTTTACAGTACAGTAAGCATTACTATTACTACAGTATACTGTACTGTACTGTACTTTACCTCTATCCATGGGTGGATTTGGATGAGGGGTGGAGGCTGCCTCGTCCTCTTGTACCCTTAGCACTGTGGAAAAATGAGAAAATATGCTTTAAAAATAAAGTTTTTATTACTGTAGTATTATTATTATTACTTGTAATACACTAGTTACTGTATGGTTATTACTGTAAAGTACAGTAAGTGTGCGATATGACGTGCAGCATATGGCAGCAGCTCAAAAGGGAAGGAGGCTGCTGCCAGGGCAATAAGATGTAATCCCTGGCATCGAGCAATAAATCCCTGGCATCAAGCATGTAACATCTAGCAATGAGAATGCACTGTAGGTAAGCCGCAGTTGTGTGGCATAATAATGTACAGTACAGTACAGTATGTAATGGGCATTACGGTGTGTGGCATAATGTGTGTCAAATAATGTGTAATGGGCAATACAGTACAGTATGTTGCCTAATGTGTAATGGCCATTATAGTGTATAGCATTCTGTGTAATGGCCATTACTGTGTGTACCATTATGTGTGATGGGCAGCATGGTGTGTGGCATAATGTGTAATGGGCATCACGGTGTGAGGCTTAATGTTGAATGGGCATCACGGTCTGAGGCATAATGTGTAATGTCTGTGTGACATGTAATAGGCATTACGAAGTGTGAGGTGTACCATGTAATGGGCATCACAGTGAGGGCATCACAGTTTGCAGTGCAATGGGCATTACGGTGTGTGGCATAACGTGTAACGGTGTATTGTTGGCTGATTGTATCCTGTGTCTGTTTTTCTTCCCCTAGCAGAGCTTGATTATTATACTCATTGTTAGACTATTGTATTACTTGTTATACCTGTTATTTCCTATTCCTGTAACCCCCTTTTGTCCATTAGGGACTTCAATACATCATTTACGGAGTTTCTATCTCCTTACTTCTATACTGTGGTCTCGTCTGTTATTCGCATACTGTATAGCGATAAGGTATATTACGGACACTGTCCTTAAAGGTGTATTCGCAGATTAGAGACAGAGTACTGCGAAGGGATCTATTATTAAGGTATTGGTTCTTTGGTGTATAATACACAATAAAGGTACGCTACGCTGCGCCACGATTTGTTCGCACATACTGTACCTACTGTACTGTAGGTATAAAAGGTACGCTGGTTACGGACATAATACGTAACCTAGGCTTTTCACTTACAGTATTGTCCTTTGGTCATAATAAATCAACATTAACAATTGGTGGGGGGGCCTGTAGAATGCCCGCAGGGTACCAGCGTGGGCCAATGGCACGCCAAGAAAAGACACAATTAGGAGAGAAAGGAAAAAAAAACACAAACTCAATAAAGAAATGACAGGACTTACTCTCAGACGGAGCGGCTGAGGTGGTGGTGGGGCCTGTAGCATGCCCGCAGGGCACGGTGCCCTGTTCTTCAATCGGAGTCACTGTGGGAAAATGTCAAAAATGAGAACAAGTGCTGTTTACTGTTAATAAACTTACCGTACTCTTATTACTGTAAATAGGGCGGGGGTGGCTTTACAAAAAGGCGTGGACTGGATTTAATAAAGTGCTGCGCCCGCCATACTGTACTTTAGAAAATCCACTCCGCTCCAAAGTGGATAGGACACATACCGCTGCGCATTCCCTGCTTACGGCTGCCCTGGATAGTGGTTGTTTCAAAAGGAGGCATTTGTCAGTGCAGTACCGGATGTACACTAGTACTGCCAGTGGCAATTGCCTCCTTTTGTGCATCAGAGGCATTGGCGCAACGCTCCACCCCCACCCCCCTGACATGGACACAACGCTGACTACGCAGGGCTGCGCTAGGCTGCCATTGGCCCACGCTACCAGCGTGGGCCAATGGCACGCTAAGAAAAGACACAATTAGGAGAGAAAGGAAAAAAAAACACAAACTCAATAAAGAAATGACAGGACTTACTCTCAGACGGAGCGGCTGAGGCGCTGGGGGCTGGAAGGGTGCCCTG
Organism: Crinia signifera; assembly: GCF_055691185.1. Classification (NCBI taxonomy): domain Eukaryota; kingdom Metazoa; phylum Chordata; class Amphibia; order Anura; family Myobatrachidae; genus Crinia; species Crinia signifera. The sequence goes on from NC_139217.1 coordinate 122,835,006, forward strand.
GTCTACAATTGGAGTCACTGTGGGAAAATGTCAAAAATGAGAACAAGTGCTGTTTACTGTTAATAAACTTACCGTACTCTTATTACTGTAAATAGGGCGGGGGTGGCTTTACAAAAAGGCGTGGACTGGATTTAATAAAGTGCTGCGCCCGCCATACTGTACTTTAGAAAATCCACTCCGCTCCAAAGTGGATAGGACACATACCGCTGCGCATTCCCTGCTTACGGCTGCCCTGGATAGTGGTTGTTTCAAAAGGAGGCATTTGTCAGTGCAGTACCGGATGTACACTACTGTGGTACTGCTAGTGGCAATAGCCTCCTTTTGTGCATCAGAGGCATTGGCGCAACGCTCCACCCCCACCCCCCTGACATGGACACAACGCTGACTACGCAGGGCTGCGCTAGGCTGCCATTGGCCCACGCTACCAGCGTGGGCCAATGGCACGCTAAGAAAAGACACAATTAGGAGAGAAAGGAAAAAAAAACACAAACTCAATAAAGAAATGACAGGACTTACTCTCAGACGGAGCGGCTGAGGCGCTGGGGGCTGGAAGGGTGCCCTGGTCTACAATTGGAGTCACTGTGGGAAAATGTCAAAAATGAGAACAAGTGCTGTTTACTGTTAATAAACTTACCGTACTCTTATTACTGTAAATAGGGCGGGTGTGGCTTTACAAAAAGGCGTGGACTGAATTTTATAAAGTGCTGCGCCCGCCATACTATACTTTAGATGATCCACTCTGCTCCAATGTGATAAGACACATACTGTACTGTAATGTACCGCTGCGCATTCCCTGCTTACGGCTGCCCTGGATAGTGGTTGTTTCAAAAGGAGGCATTTGCCAGTGCAGTACCGTATGTACACTAGTACTGCCAGTGGCAATTGCCTCCTTTTGTGCATCAGAGGCATTGGCGCAACGCTCCACCCCCACCCCCCTGACATGGACACAACGCTGACTACGCAGGGCTGCGCTAGGCTGCCATTGGCCCACGCTACCAGCGTGGGCCAATGACACGCCAACAAAAGACACAATTACAGTAGGAGAGAAAGAAAAAAAAACACAAACTCAATAAAGAAATGACAGGACTTACTCTCAGATGGAGCGGCTGAGGCGGTGGGGGCTGGAAGGGTGCCCTGGTCTACAATTGGAGTCACTGTGGGAAAATGTCAAAAATGAGAACAAGTGCTGTTTACTGTTAATAAACTTACCGTACTCTTATTACTGTAAATAGGGCGGGGGTGGCTTTACAAAAATGACGTGCAGCATACGCAGCAGCTCAAAAGGGAAGGAGGCTGCTGTGGCTCTGGCATTTGGGCAATGCAGTTTAAAAAGGAAGAAGGCTGCGGCTCCAGCAGGTACTGTATCTGATACGAAGAGTGCTTAATGCTTCCCGAAAGTGTGTGCAGTGTGCCCCCAAGCAATGAGCATGAAACTTCCACTGTCAATTAGCATTTAACCACCCCCTTCTCAGGTAGCATGGAACCCCTGGTAAAATGCATGTTACCCCCTGGAAATGAGCAGTTCACCCCACCCCCCTGGCAATTAGCATTTCACACCCTCTGGCAACGAGCATGAGACACCTGGAATGGAGCATGTAGACCAGGGCAATAAGATGTAATCCCTGGCATCGAGCAATAAATCCCTGGCATCAAGCATGTAACATCTAGCAATGAGAATGCACTGTAGGTAAGCCGCAGTTGTGTGGCATAATAATGTACAGTACAGTACAGTATGTAATGGGCATTACGGTGTGTGGCATAATGTGTGTCAAATAATGTGTAATGGGCAATACAGTACAGTATGTTGCCTAATGTGTAATGGCCATTATAGTGTATAGCATTCTGTGTAATGGCCATTACTGTGTGTACCATTATGTGTGATGGGCAGCATGGTGTGTGGCATAATGTGTAATGGGCATCACGGTGTGAGGCTTAATGTTGAATGGGCATCACGGTCTGAGGCATAATGTGTAATGTCTGTGTGACATGTAATAGGCATTACGAAGTGTGAGGTGCACCATGTAATGGGCATCACAGTGAGGGCATCACAGTTTGCAGTGCAATGGGCATTACGGTGTGTGGCATAACGTGTAATGGGCATTATGGCATGTGGTATACTCCAGTATGTATTGGCTGTGTGACATGTAATCGGCATTACGGTGTAAATTTTTGACGTGCACCATTGGAACGCACATTTTCTATTATCCCTGTTTTACAAACATTGGTCAAGCCCTGGCATACTGTAATGTGTAATGGGCAGTATGGTGTGTAGCATTATGTAAAATGGTCATTACTGTGTGTAGCATTACAGTATGAGTGTTGGCCATTATGGTGTGTGGCATTACTGTATGTGTAATTGGCATTACTGTACTGTACAGTACAGTACTGTATGTTGGGTGGCATTATGTGGAATGGGCATTACTGTGTGTGGCATTACAGTATGTGGAATGGACATTACTGTGCATGGCATTACAGTACTGTACTGTATGTGGAATTGGCATTACTGTGTGTGTAATTACAGTATCTCTAATGGGCATTAAAGTGTGTGGCATTTTGTGTAATAATAGGCGGTGATGGACATGTCCAGTGATTGACATGCCCCTGGAATGGTGCACCCCCTAATAAAATGGGCTACGCACACCTACTATACTGTACAGTACAGTATGCGCAGCAATGCTTACCTTCTTCATGGCGGATGGAAGCACAGGGACTGGGTATATTCAAAGGGTAACGAGGACGAGGAGGGGTGGTCAGCCACTGATGTCTGTTCTGGACTGGACCTGTAAAAAATAATAAAACACATTGGCCCCTGTGCAATACAGTATTGTACACGCATGATTACCCATCCACCAGCGCAGGGGATCTGGCGTTTACCTGCACTGTGTGAGAGTTACTCGCTAATTTGCATGACTACGAAGGGCTGCTGCAGGGAAACTACGCTAACTGCGCTGGGGAGGAGGGGGTGTTAAAAAAAAAGCCGTGGACTGTTTTCAATAAAGTGCTGTGCCCACCACACTTGATAAAATAGACTCCACGTCAACGTGGATACTGGGGGTACTGTATGAACAGGTCGGGAGGACACTTACTGGCTGCCAAAGTTTGAGGTGACCTTCTGGGGCGTACACTTTCCATCCTCCTCTGAAGTCCTGAGTAAAAATAATTACAGTACTGTACATTACAGTATACTGTACTGTACTGTAGTGTCCTTTGAAACATTAGTTCACACACACTACTGTGATCACTGAGGTTATGGTAGAGTATACAGTATTGCAGTACTGTATACTGTAGATAAATAATGTCTACAGTACTGTAGGTCAAAACGTCGTGCATCAGACGTACCGCACGCCTCCACCCCCACCCCCTTTGTGCACGAGACGCAGAGCTACAGTACCTGACGGGGACATTACGGTAATTGTGCAGGGCTCCCGCGGGGACACTACGCTGACTGTGCTAGGCTGCCGTTGGCCGATGCTGACAGCGTCGCCCAACGGCACGGCAAAAAAACTACACAAGTTCAAACACACAAACACAAAACACAATAAAGAAATGACAGGACTTACTGCTTAGCATCGTGGCGATGCTTGAGGGGGGGCCTGTAGCTTGCCCCGCAGGGCAGGGTGCCCTGGTCTTGAAGCGGAGGCACTGTGGGAAAATGTCAAAAATGAAAACAAGCGCTGTTTACTGTTAATAAACTTACCGTACTCTTATTACTGTAAATAGGGCGGGGTGGCTTTACAAAAAGGCGTGGACTGAATTTTATAAAGTGCTGCGCCCGCCATACTGTACTTTAGAAAATCCACTCTGCTCCAAAGTGGATAGGACACATACCGCTGCGCATTCCTGCTTACGGCTGTCCTGGATAGTGGTTGTTCAAAAGGAGGCATTTGCCAGTGCAGTACCGGATGTACACTAGTACTGCCAGTGGCAATTGCCTCCTTTTGTGCATCAGAGGCATTGGCGCAACGCTCCACCCCCACCCCCCTGACATGGACACAACGCTGACTACGCAGGGCTGCGCTAGGCTGCCATTGGCCCACGCTACCAGCGTGGGCCAATGGCACGCTAAGAAAAGACACAATTACTGTACAGTAGGAGAGAAAGAAAAAAAAAACACAAACTCAATAAAGAAATGACAGGACTTACTCTCAGACGGAGCGGCTGAGGCGCTGGGGGCAGTAACGGCCCGCAAGGGCAGGGTGTCCTCGTCTTCAAGCGGAGGCACTGTGTGAAGATGAGAAAAATGAGAAAGTGTGCTGTTTAAATAAAGTTACTGTACTCATTACTGGGTTTACAAAAAGGCGTGGACTGGATTTAATAAAGTGCTGCGCCCGCCATACTGTACTTTAGAAAATCCACTCCGCTCCAAAGTGGATAGGACAATTACTGTACAGTAGGAGAGAAAGAAAAAAAAAACACACAAACTCAATAAAGAAATGACAGGACTTACTCTCAGACGGAGCGGCTGAGGCGCTGGGGGCAGTAACGGCCCGCAAGGGCAGGGTATCCTCGCCTTCAAGCGGAGGCACTGTGTGAAGATGAGAAAAATGAGAAAGTGTGCTGTTTAAATAAAGTTACTGTACTCATTACTGGGTTTACAAAAAGGCGTGACTGGATTTAATAAAGTGCTGCGCCCGCCATACTGTACTTTAGAAAATCCACTCCGCTCCAAAGTGGATAGGACACATACCGCTGCGCATTCCCTGCTTACGGCTGCCCTGGATAGTGGTTGTTTCAAAAGGAGGCATTTGTCAGTGCAGTACCGGATGTACACTAGTACTGCCAGTGGCAATTGCCTCCTTTTGTGCATCAGAGGCATTGGCGCAACGCTCCACCCCCACCCCCCTGACATGGACACAACGCTGACTACGCAGGGCTGCGCTAGGCTGCCATTGGCCCACGCTACCAGCGTGGGCCAATGGCACGCTAAGAAAAGACACAATTACTGTACAGTAGGAGAGAAAGAAAAAAAAAAACACAAACTCAATAAAGAAATGACAGGACTTACTCTCAGACGGAGCGGCTGAGGCGCTGGGGGCAGTAACGGCCCGCAAGGGCAGGGTGTCCTCGTCTTCAAGCGGAGGCACTGTGTGAAGATGAGAAAAATGAGAAAGTGTGCTGTTTAAATAAAGTTACTGTACTCATTACTGGGTTTACAAAAAGGCGTGGACTGGATTTAATAAAGTGCTGCGCCCGCCATACTGTACTTTAGAAAATCCACTCCGCTCCAAAGTGGATAGGACAATTACTGTACAGTAGGAGAGAAAGAAAAAAAAAACACAAACTCAATAAAGAAATGACAGGACTTACTCTCAGACGGAGCGGCTGAGGCGCTGGGGGCAGTAACGGCCCGCAAGGGCAGGGTATCCTCGCCTTCAAGCGGAGGCACTGTGTGAAGATGAGAAAAATGAGAAAGTGTGCTGTTTAAATAAAGTTACTGTACTCATTACTGGGTTTACAAAAAGGCGTGGACTGGATTTAATAAAGTGCTGCGCCCGCCATACTGTACTTTAGAAAATCCACTCCGCTCCAAAGTGGATAGGACACATACCGCTGCGCATTCCCTGCTTACGGCTGCCCTGGATAGTGGTTGTTTCAAAAGGAGGCATTTGTCAGTGCAGTACCGGATGTACACTAGTACTGCCAGTGGCAATTGCCTCCTTTTGTGCATCAGAGGCATTGGCGCAACGCTCCACCCCCACCCCCCTGACATGGACACAACGCTGACTACGCAGGGCTGCGCTAGGCTGCCATTGGCCCACGCTACCAGCGTGGGCCAATGGCACGCTAAGAAAAGACACAATTACTGTACAGTAGGAGAGAAAGAAAAAAAAAAACACAAACTCAATAAAGAAATGACAGGACTTACTCTCAGACGGAGCGGCTGAGGCGCTGGGGGCAGTAACGGCCCGCAAGGGCAGGGTGTCCTCGTCTTCAAGCGGAGGCACTGTGTGAAGATGAGAAAAATGAGAAAGTGTGCTGTTTAAATAAAGTTACTGTACTCATTACTGGGTTTACAAAAAGGCGTGGACTGGATTTAATAAAGTGCTGCGCCCGCCATACTGTACTTTAGAAAATCCACTCCGCTCCAAAGTGGATAGGACAATTACTGTACAGTAGGAGAGAAAGAAAAAAAAAACACAAACTCAATAAAGAAATGACAGGACTTACTCTCAGACGGAGCGGCTGAGGCGCTGGGGGCAGTAACGGCCCGCAAGGGCAGGGTATCCTCGCCTTCAAGCGGAGGCACTGTGTGAAGATGAGAAAAATGAGAAAGTGTGCTGTTTAAATAAAGTTACTGTACTCATTACTGGGTTTACAAAAAGGCGTGGACTGGATTTAATAAAGTGCTGCGCCCGCCATACTGTACTTTAGAAAATCCACTCCGCTCCAAAGTGGATAGGACACATACCGCTGCGCATTCCCTGCTTACGGCTGCCCTGGATAGTGGTTGTTTCAAAAGGAGGCATTTGTCAGTGCAGTACCGGATGTACACTAGTACTGCCAGTGGCAATTGCCTCCTTTTGTGCATCAGAGGCATTGGCGCAACGCTCCACCCCCACCCCCCTGACATGGACACAACGCTGACTACGCAGGGCTGCGCTAGGCTGCCATTGGCCCACGCTACCAGCGTGGGCCAATGGCACGCTAAGAAAAGACACAATTACTGTACAGTAGGAGAGAAAGAAAAAAAAAAACACAAACTCAATAAAGAAATGACAGGACTTACTCTCAGACGGAGCGGCTGAGGCGCTGGGGTCAGTAGCGGCCCGCAAGGGCAGGGTGTCCTCGCCTTCAAGCGGAGGCACTGTGTGAAGATGAGAAAAATGAGAAAGTGTGCTGTTTAAATAAAGTTACTGTACTCATTACTGGGTTTACAAAAAGGCGTGGACTGGATTTAATAAAGTGCTGCGCCCGCCATACTGTACTTTAGAAAATCCACTCCGCTCCAAAGTGGATAGGACAATTACTGTACAGTAGGAGAGAAAGAAAAAAAAAACACAAACTCAATAAAGAAATGACAGGACTTACTCTCAGACGGAGCGGCTGAGGCGCTGGGGGCAGTAACGGCCCGCAAGGGCAGGGTATCCTCGCCTTCAAGCGGAGGCACTGTGTGAAGATGAGAAAAATGAGAAAGTGTGCTGTTTAAATAAAGTTACTGTACTCATTACTGGGTTTACAAAAAGGCGTGGACTCGATTTAATAAAGTGCTGCGCCCGCCATACTGTACTTTAGAAAATCCACTCCGCTCCAAAGTGGATAGGACACATACCGCTGCGCATTCCCTGCTTACGGCTGCCCTGGATAGTGGTTGTTTCAAAAGGAGGCATTTGTCAGTGCAGTACCGGATGTACACTAGTACTGCCAGTGGCAATTGCCTCCTTTTGTGCATCAGAGGCATTGGCGCAACGCTCCACCCCCACCCCCCTGACATGGACACAACGCTGACTACGCAGGGCTGCGCTAGGCTGCCATTGGCCCACGCTACCAGCGTGGGCCAATGGCACGCTAAGAAAAGACACAATTACTGTACAGTAGGAGAGAAAGAAAAAAAAAAACACAAACTCAATAAAGAAATGACAGGACTTACTCTCAGACGGAGCGGCTGAGGCGCTGGGGGCAGTAACGGCCCGCAAGGGCAGGGTGTCCTCGCCTTCAAGCGGAGGCACTGTGTGAAGATGAGAAAAATGAGAAAGTGTGCTGTTTAAATAAAGTTACTGTACTCATTACTGGGTTTACAAAAAGGCGTGGACTGGATTTAATAAAGTGCTGCGCCCGCCATACTGTACTTTAGAAAATCCACTCCGCTCCAAAGTGGATAGGACAATTACTGTACAGTAGGAGAGAAAGAAAAAAAAAACACAAACTCAATAAAGAAATGACAGGACTTACTCTCAGACGGAGCGGCTGAGGCGCTGGGGGCAGTAACGGCCCGCAAGGGCAGGGTATCCTCGCCTTCAAGCGGAGGCACTGTGTGAAGATGAGAAAAATGAGAAAGTGTGCTGTTTAAATAAAGTTACTGTACTCATTACTGGGTTTACAAAAAGGCGTGGACTGGATTTAATAAAGTGCTGCGCCCGCCATACTGTACTTTAGAAAATCCACTCCGCTCCAAAGTGGATAGGACACATACCGCTGCGCATTCCCTGCTTACGGCTGCCCTGGATAGTGGTTGTTTCAAAAGGAGGCATTTGTCAGTGCAGTACCGGATGTACACTAGTACTGCCAGTGGCAATTGCCTCCTTTTGTGCATCAGAGGCATTGGCGCAACGCTCCACCCCCACCCCCTGACATGGACACAACGCTGACTACGCAGGGCTGCGCTAGGCTGCCATTGGCCCACGCTACCAGCGTGGGCCAATGGCACGCTAAGAAAAGACACAATTACTGTACAGTAGGAGAGAAAGAAAAAAAAAACACAAACTCAATAAAGAAATGACAGGACTTACTCTCAGACGGAGCGGCTGAGGCGCTGGGGGCAGTAGCGGCCCGCAAGGGCAGGGTGTCCTCGCCTTCAAGCGGAGGCACTGTGTGAAGATGAGAAAAATGAGAAAGTGTGCTGTTTAAATAAAGTTACTTTACTCATTACTGGGTTTACAAAAAGGCGTGGACTGGATTTAATAAAGTGCTGCGCCCGCCATACTGTACTTTAGAAAATCCACTCCGCTCCAAAGTGTATAGGACACATACCGCTTGCCACGCTTCCACTTGATGACAAAAGTGCCCTTTCCCTGCTCCTCCTCTGACGTCCTGTGTAAAAATAACATTTACAGTATACTGTAGTGTCCTTTCAAACATTAGTACAGTAAAGTACAAGTACTGTATTTTATTATCCCACCACGCTCTAGTGCACGGGTGTCAAACACAAGGCCCATGGGCCAAATCTGGCCCGCAAGACCTCGACATGTGGCCCACGCAGCCTTCACCTACAGTATTACAGCATTCCCGCCAGACAATGTTTGTACCGTCATGTGATCAGGGACATCATCCATCAGACTTTGGCCTGGGTAATTTGTACCCCCTACCCCTTTCTCTCGGCACCCCTGATAATACCACACAGTAATGCCCCTTACACATGACACATGTTATTAATGTCCTTACTGTATAACCATAATGCCCCTTACACATTACTGTATGCCAACCTTTATTAATGCCCTTCATACACATAATGACACACACAATGCCCATTACACATACTGTACAGTACAGTACAGTATGTTGCACATTATTAATGCCCGTATACACATGACACACATACAGTAATGCCTGTTACACATACAGTACTGTACTGTATGTCGCACATTATTAATGCATTTATACTGTACATGACACACATACAGTAATGCCCCTTAGACATATGCCGAACACTATGGCACAACCAACCCACCCACAGACAGCACTCGCACAGCCGCTAACACTGTGACCTCTGCCTCTGCTTGGATACAGATGTTTCCTCATACAGTACAGTATATCTTGACTCAATAAGCCATGCAGCTCCTGGCCAGTTCTGCTAACGTTGGGTGCATTTTTTGCTGAAAATTCATCTTATTTGGATTGTTATGTGACCAGGACACACAAGGAGCTTCCCATGATTAAAATGATATGCAGCATGCCTATACTGTATTTTGTGTGCGACTGTGGCTGTACCTGCATACAGAATGCTACAGTACTGTATGTTACAGTGATTTCCATGATTACACAATTTATATGCAGATACAGCCTCACTCACACACATATCATTTTAATCAGCAGAAGCTGCTGATGCCCCCAGGCATTCCAAATGCCCTAGGCAATTGCCTAGTTTGCCTATGCCTAAGGCCGGCTCTGACTGTACCATGGGCTAGCCGAATATACAGTACAGTACCTGTATACTGTAGTAATTTTAAAAAAAAATACTGTACAGTCAGTGGCGTAACAATTAGGCCGCAGCCCCCGCATGGCGGGGAGGCGCCGGGGGGCTGCGGGCGCTGGTGGATCTCCGCCAGCTCCCCACTGCATGTGGGTGCAGCGGGAGCTGGCAGGGGGGTCTGTGCGGCGCGGAGGTACCTGTTTAAGGGAGAGCCTGGAGGTCCCTGCGCCTGCGGCGCTGAGTATGATGCTGCCGGGGTCCCTGCAGTGAAGTGGAAATAACGCGCTATCTCCGCTGGAGATAGCGCGTTATTTCCACTTCACTGCAGGGACCCCGGCAGCATCATACTAGGCGGCGCAGGGACCTCCAGGCTCTCCTTTAATACAGGTACCTCCGCGCCGCACGGACCCCCCTGTCAGCTCCCGGGGGGGGTCTTTTAACGGGGGGGGGGGGAGAGCTACAAAATTATCCGGGGGGGGGGGGGGGGGGGGGGGGCGGTGAAATTGTCCCGGCGGGGGGGCGCAAAAGTTTAAGTTACGCCACTGTGTACAGTATACAGTACTGTGTGCTGCATTACCTAATACAGTATTTGCGGATATGCCCTTAAAAATGGTGTTTCGGGGTAATTATTACTGTATCTGCAAATATTGGGGAAGATGAAGAACTGGCCCTTTGAGGGTGACCAAACTGCTGATGTGGCCCCGGATGAATTTGAGTTTGACACCCCTGCCCTAGTGGATGTTAGGGCATGAAATACCGTTTCGCCTGTCAGTACATGGCGGATCCCCAAAACACTGGAAAACACCATGTCGACCTTCTGAATGTTGACATACTGTACTGTAATGCTTGTGTCAATCTAACCACATGTCCACCTTGACCCATGTTGGCCTAAACACATGTAGACCTTGCTGTCTGTTAACCTATGGGTGTCGACACAATGCTTGTCAACCTACAGTAGTTGGTACTGTAGGTACAGGATCAGTACACAATCTAAATACAGTACAGTATACTGTACAGTAGAGTTCAATGTAAAGTACCTAACAGGAGTAGTGTACAGTACTTACTGGCGACGGAACGGCGCAGGGCCTCCAGCTTCGCAGGCTGCCTTGTGACTAGGTCGCTCCATTTTCTTTGGAGCGACCTAATCCTGCGCAGCCGGCAGTACTTGCGTAGTATTATCCTTCGCGCATCCCTGTAAGCATTGCGCTTCTCCCGATTATTGCTCAGAGGCTTGTCCCGGCAGCTAACCAAAATGATCAGCTCTGCGTAGCTGTAACGCTGTCTCAGTCTCTGAGCAGAATCCATTTTGGAAGTGAACACTCCCCAGCGCATGACACAAAACGCAGGACACATGGTAGTCAGTAGGCTAAAGTAATCAATCCAGTACTGTACAGTACTATACAGTGAATGGGTTTCTTAACTTTAATAAAATTGTCTTCATACCGTACAGTACAGTATATGGGAGGCCTCATACTGTATTAATTTAATTTAATAAACTGTGCGTTGCAGGTGTTTTAGTACTCAACATACAGTACGTTACTACAGCTTACTTTGTTTTTAGTCCTGCGAATTTTTCCGTTTTTAACGGAGGGCATCCTTAATCAGTTATTACAGTACACTAGTCGTGGCTTCTGCGCAAATTTGTTCTGCGAATTTTTCCGTTTCCAGTGGAAGGCATCCGTATGCGGGTCTCCTAAGTTCTGCGAATTGTTCCGTTTCTAGTGGAGGACTTCCGTTAGTAACACAAATTTGTTCTGCGAATTTTTCCGTTTTTATAGTGGAGGGCTTCCGTAAGTAGTACTCTAATGTAGGGACAGAAACTTGAATGATGGGACTTGCTGTGTTTGACATGTGACCTGTGTCGACATGTGACATGCGTGGAAGGCGGCCACCATTACAGTATACTGTAGGCAACATGGCGCACAGAAACAGGAACTTCTCTGATGCGGAGCTCCTGATTTTGCTGCGGCATGTGGACAAATCCTTGGCCAGTAATGCCGAGAAGCACAGCGCATACAGGAGCGCAAAGGAGGAGATCGAGGAGGTCCTGCACAGGGAGAGGAGTATCCTCTCGCTGCAGAAGAGGTGGAGTGACCTGCTTCGGAGACAGCCAGATAAACTGGCCAAATTGAGGGCCAAGCTCAGCAGAGGTACTGTACAGTACATGACATTAACAAAATTAAAGTACATTAGTACTGTAGTACAGTATTTACTGTTATAGTGGGTATGGATAATTGGATAGACACAAACGCAAGGGGACGCGGACACCTGTGAAGCCCGCGTGGGTAAGCGTTTATCTGTACAGGTATCCGTGTCCCCTCGCGCCCGGTGCTCGCTGGGCTCGGTGGCTCGCTGCGCTCGCCACACTTTCTGTTCTGAACTCCACGGCGACGTGGATAGTGGGGTTATGAAAAGGTCGTTGGACACGTAACGCCGCCCCTCGTGGGCTCGCTGCGCTCGCCACGCTTCGGGTCGGCGTTGATAGTGGGGGTGGTTTACTGTGAAAAAAGGGAATCGGGACATCGGTCAGAATGAACTTAGGTCTACAGTCATTAGGTCGACCCCACTAGGTCGACTTGCAGGAAGGTCGACATGGGCCAAGGTGGACATGTGATTAAATTGACACAAGCATTACAGTATGTCAACATTCAAAAGGTCGACATGGTATATTCCAGTGTTTTTGGAATCCGCCATGTGCTGACAGGCGAAACTGTATTTCATGCCCTATCATCCACTAGGGCAGGGGTGTCAAACTCAAGTTCATCCGGGGCCGCATCAGCAGTTTGGTCACCCTCAAAGGGCCGGTTCTACATCTTCCCCAATATTTGCAGATAATGGGAACGCCCATGAAACGCGGGGCGTATGCATAGGGTAATGGGGCTAAGTAGCCCCTCACGCCCCTCTACGCCCCCTGTGCGGCGTGTAAAGAATACGTGCGGCGAAATCGCCTGCACATGCGCAGAGTGACCTCTGCACATGTGCAGACGATAACCATCGGCGGGACGACCGCATGCGGAGAAATCTGCACCGATCAGAATAAGGCCCATTGTCTGGCGGGAATGCTGTAATAGGTGTGTTGACCAAATGAAATGTCGACCTTGACCAAAGTCGACCTAAAACCATGTCGACCTTGCTTTCTGTCGACCTAGTGGTGTTGACCCAATGCACTAATGTTTGAAAGGACACTACATTATACTGTAAATGTTATTTTTACACAGGACTTCAGAGGAGGAGGAGGGAAATGCAGGCCGATACAGCCCCCACCGCCTCAACAAGCGGCGCCGCTCCATCTGAGAGTAAGTCCTGTCATTTGTTTATTGAGTTTGTGTTTTTTTTTTCTTTCTCTCCTAATTGTGTCTTTTGTTGGCGTGGCGTTGGCCGAGGCTGAGGGGACGCAATGCACTTTTCTAGTGTCCATGTTGACTGTGTCGACATTCAGGCAACAATAATGAAAAACTCTATGGTGAACTTTTTGAATGTTGACCATACCCATGTCGACCTAATAATTTAGTTTTCCTAATGACCATGTCTCCCTAACCCATGTTGACCTTCAGTCATGTCGACCTTCATGCATGTCAACCTTCAGTGGTCGACCTAATGCTTGTAGACCTAATGTCTGTCTTTCCTATGACCCATCTTTGTTTGCTACTACAGTACAGTATACAGGTTGAGTATCCGTTATCCGGACATCCCTTATCCGAATGATTCCAAAAACTGTGGTTTTTTGAATCATTCGAATTTTTTTTTATTTTTTATTTTTTAACCCCTAACCCTCTTTTCATACTTACCAAGTCCCCGGGCGTCCACAGCAGGCCTCCGGCATCTTCTCCAGGATCTCCAGCAGTCCCAGGAATGCATTGCGCGCTCACACTCGCACAATGCATTCCTGGGACCGCTGGAGACCCTGGAGAAGATGCCGGAGGCCTGCTGTGGCCGCCCGGGGACTGCGCGGACGCCGAGGGACGCCCGGGGACCATCAGGGGACAGGTACTGTAAGTACTGTATGGCTGCAAAAAAAATATTCCAAAAAACGGAAAATTCCCCTATCCGAAATGCTCGCGGTCCCGAGCATTTCGGATAGGGCATACTCAACCTGTACTGTACTGTACTGTATACTGTATTTGTGAAAATCTGAAAGTTTTCTTCAAATGTGATGACTGGATTCCCCTTTTCAAAGCTGCATACTAGAGATGCCAGTTCACCCTCCTTTCTGTAGTGTTAAGTGCAGACAGATAATTTGATTAAGGGTCTCTATACACCTGGACTGCATTGTCTAAAAAGGACATTTACATTTGAATCTTGTATCTGTGAAAGGAAAAATCACACTATTAGCCTCCCCACTCCAAGTACACTAACTCATTAGCATTTCTATGTGGTAAAGCTCTCCACCACCAACCCCCACTAATGTGTTGTCGTTTATAGGATACTGTATTTGTGAGAAACTGAAGCCAACCTTCCCTCGATGATTTAAATAAAAATTAAAAGACATGAAAAGTTAGCATTGAAAAATGTTGGTTGGTTTATTTAGCAAAATATTTTGTCAAAAAGTTATATTCAGTGATGAAGCGCACATACTGTAGCGGTATACAGTAAAAGTGCAGCATCACCCATGTGCTCCCCCCAGTCCTCTGCCCCTGCAGCAGAATTCAGTTGGTCGACCTAAAGATGGTCGACAGTCATTAGGGCCTCACCACTAGGTCGACATACTGCAAGTGCAAGGTCCACATGGGACAAGGTCAACAAGTCATTAGGTCGACACAAGCATTAGGTCGGCATAGGATTTTTCACTGTTTAAAGAGCCGACAGGCGGTATTTCATGCCCTAATATCCACTAGGGCAGTGATGGCTAACCTTGACACTCCAGCTGTTATTGAACTACACATCCCAGCATGCCCTGCTACAGTTTTACTATTTGGCCATGCTAAAACTGATGCAGGGCATGCTGGGATGTGTAGTTCAACAACAGCTGGAGTGTTAAGGTTAGCCATCACTGCACTGGGGCATTGTGGGAGAATAAAATAGTGTGCCGAGTGCATGGACACTTAAAACTACAGTACTGTATGTCGACATTTGGGATTGAGTGGATTTTCTAAAGTACAGTATGGCGGGCGCAGCACTTTATAAAATCCAGTCCACGCCTTTTTGGCCGAGGCTGAGGGGACGCAATGCACTTTTCTAGTGTCCATGTTGACTGTGTCGACATTCAGGCAACAATAATGAAAAACTCTATGGTGAACTTTTTGAATGTTGACCATACCCATGTCGACCTAATAATTTAGTTTTCCTAATGACCATGTCTCCCTAACCCATGTTGACCTTCAGTCATGTCGACCTTCATGCATGTCAACCTTCAGTGGTCGACCTAATGCTTGTAGACCTAATGTCTGTCTTTCCTATGACCCATCTTTGTTTGCTACTACAGTACAGTATACAGGTTGAGTATCCGTTATCCGGACATCCCTTATCCGAATGATTCCAAAAACTGTGGTTTTTTGAATCATTCGAATTTTTTTTTATTTTTTATTTTTTATCCCCTAACCCTCTTTTCATACTTACCAAGTCCCCGGGCGTCCACAGCAGGCCTCCGGCATCTTCTCCAGGGTCTCCAGCAGTCCCAGGAATGCATTGCGCGCTCACACTCGCTCAATGCATTCCTGGGACCGCTGGAGACCAGGAGAAGATGTCGGAGGCCTGCTGTGGCCGCCCGGGGACTGCGCGGACGCCGAGGGACGCCCGGGGACCATCAGGGGACAGGTACTGTAAGTACTGTATGGCTGCAAAAAAAATATTCCAAAAAACGGAAAATTCCCCTATCCGAAATGCTCGCGGTCCCGAGCATTTCGGATAGGGGATACTCAACCTGTACTGTACTGTACAGTATTTGTGAAAATCTGAAAGTTTTCTTTAAATGTGATGACTGGATTCCCCTTTTCAAAGCTGCATACTAGAGATGCCAGTTCACCCTCCTTTCTGTAGTGTTAAGTGCAGACAGATAATTTGATTAAGGGTCGCTATAAACCTGGACTGCATTGTCTAAAAAGGACATTTACATTTGAATCTTGTATCTGTGAAAGGAAAAATCACACTACAGTATTAGCCTCCCCACTCCAAGTACACTAACTCATTAGCATTTCTATCTGGTAAAGCTCCACCACCAACCCCCACTAATGTATTGTCGTTTATACTGTAGGATACTGTATTTGTGAGAAACTGAAGCCAACCTTCCCTCGATGATTTAAATAAAAATTAAAAGACATGAAATGTTTGCATTGAAAAATGTTGGTTGGTTTACAGTATTTAGCAAAATATTTTGTCAAAAAGTTATACAGTATTCAGTGATGAAGCGCACATACTGTAGCGGTATAAAAGTGCAGCATCACCCATGTGCTCCCCCCAGTCCTCTGCCCCTGCAGCAGCATTCAGTTGGTCGACCTAAAGATGGTCGACAGTCATTAGGGCCTCACCACTAGGTCGACATACTGCAAGGTCCACATGGGACAAGGTCAACAAGTCATTAGGTCGGCATAGGATTTTTCACTGTTTAAAGAGCCGACAGGCGGTATTTCATGCCCTAATATCCACTAGGGCAGTGATGGCTAACCTTGACACTCCAGCTGTTAATGAACTACACATCCCAGCATGCCCTGCTACAGTTTTACTATTTGGCCATGCTAAAACTGATGCAGGGCATGCTGGGATGTGTAGTTCAACAACAGCTGGAGTGTTAAGGTTAGCCATCACTGCACTGGGGCATTGTGGGAGAATAAAATAGTGTGCCGAGTGCATGGACACTTAAAACTACAGTATGTCGACATTTGGGTAAAAAAAAACAGTGAAAAACCCCATGTTGACCTTTCGAATGTCTACCTACTGTAGACCATGTCGACCTAATGCTTGTGTCGACCTGATGACCTGTCGATCTTATCCCATGTCGACCTACAGTAGATACCTGTCGACCTTGCAGTATGTTGACCTTATGACTGTCGACAATCTTTAGGTCGACCATACAATCCATACCCCTCCCCCCACCCCCCCCCCCCCCCCCAAAACATACATACTGTAAATTATTTCTGTAGGTAGAGTACTGTACAGTATCCCTTAAAAAATGGAGTCACTGGAGTGGGAGGCACATCATGCACCCTCCTCCTTTAAGCTCTTGGTCCCACTACTGCCTGACAGCGCTGCATCCACCTTAGGTCCACCTGTGGAGTGCCAGGTAGCAGCCTGTGTGCACTGTCCGCACGGGTTGCTGTCTTCTGCTGCTGCAATGCATACTGTACCTCCCAACTTCTGTGTTGGGGAAATAGGGACACTCGCGCGAGTGCCCGAAAAGGGGACGGGCCGTATGCAAATGAGGGCGCAGCTTATGCTAATTAGCCGCAACCTCATTTTCATACGAGAATAGACGCTGTGCAAAGGAGGCACAAAGGAGGCACTTGCCAGTGGCAGTACAAAATCCTGTACGCTGGTAGCGTGGGCCAATGGCAGCCTAGCGCAGCCCTGCGTAGTCAGCGTTGTGTCCATGTCAGGGGGGTGGGGGTGGAGCGTTGCGCCAATGCCTCTGATGCACAAAAGGAGGCAATTGCCACTGGCAGTACTAGTGTACATCCGGTACTGCACTGACAAATGCCTCCTTTTGAAACAACCACTATCCAGGGCAGCCGTAAGCAGGGAATGCGCAGCGGTATGTGTCCTATCCACTTTGGAGCGGAGTGGATTTTCTAAAGTACAGTATGGCGGGCGCAGCACTTTATTAAATCCAGTCCATGCCTTTTTGTAAACCCAGTAATGAGTACAGTAACTTTATTTAAACAGCACACTTTCTCATTTTTCTCATCTTCACACAGTGCCTCCGCTTGAAGGCGAGGATACCCTGCCCTTGCGGGCCGTTACTGCCCCCAGCGCCTCAGCCGCTCCGTCTGAGAGTAAGTCCTGTCATTTCTTTATTGAGTTTGTGTTTTTTTTTTCTTTCTCTCCTACTGTACAGTAATTGTCCTATCCACTTTGGAGCGGAGTGGATTTTCTAAAGTACAGTATGGCGGGCGCAGCACTTTATTAAATCCAGTCCACGCCTTTTTGTAAACCCAGTAATGAGTACAGTAACTTTATTTAAACAGCACACTTTCTCATTTTTCTCATCTTCACACAGTGCCTCCGCTTGAAGGCGAGGATACCCTGCCCTTGCGGGCCGTTACTGCCCCCAGCGCCTCAGCCGCTCCGTCTGAGAGTAAGTCCTGTCATTTCTTTATTGAGTTTGTGTTTTTTTTTTCTTTCTCTCCTACTGTACAGTAATTGTCCTATCCACTTTGGAGCGGAGTGGATTTTCTAAAGTACAGTATGGCGGGCGCAGCACTTTATTAAATCCAGTCCACGCCTTTTTGTAAACCCAGTAATGAGTACAGTAACTTTATTTAAACAGCACACTTTCTCATTTTTCTCATCTTCACACAGTGCCTCCGCTTGAAGGCGAGGATACCCTGCCCTTGCGGGCCGTTACTGCCCCCAGCGCCTCAGCCGCTCCGTCTGAGAGTAAGTCCTGTCATTTCTTTATTGAGTTTGTGTTTTTTTTTTCTTTCTCTCCTACTGTACAGTAATTGTCCTATCCACTTTGGAGCGGAGTGGATTTTCTAAAGTACAGTATGGCGGGCGCAGCACTTTATTAAATCCAGTCCACGCCTTTTTGTAAACCCAGTAATGAGTACAGTAACTTTATTTAAACAGCACACTTTCTCATTTTTCTCATCTTCACACAGTGCCTCCGCTTGAAGGCGAGGATACCCTGCCCTTGCGGGCCGTTACTGCCCCCAGCGCCTCAGCCGCTCCGTCTGAGAGTAAGTCCTGTCATTTCTTTATTGAGTTTGTGTTTTTTTTTCTTTCTCTCCTACTGTACAGTAATTGTCCTATCCACTTTGGAGCGGAGTGGATTTTCTAAAGTACAGTATGGCGGGCGCAGCACTTTATTAAATCCAGTCCACGCCTTTTTGTAAACCCAGTAATGAGTACAGTAACTTTATTTAAACAGCACACTTTCTCATTTTTCTCATCTTCACACAGCGCCTCCGCTTGAAGGCGAGGATACCCTGCCCTTGCGGGCCGTTACTGCCCCCTGCGCCTCAGCCGCTCCGTCTGAGAGTAAGTCCTGTCATTTCTTTATTGAGTTTGTGTTTTTTTTTTCTTTCTCTCCTACTGTACAGTAATTGTCCTATCCACTTTGGAGCGGAGTGGATTTTCTAAAGTACAGTATGGCGGGCGCAGCACTTTATTAAATCCAGTCCACGCCTTTTTGTAAACCCAGTAATGAGTACAGTAACTTTATTTAAACAGCACACTTTCTCATTTTTCTCATCTTCACACAGTGCCTCCGCTTGAAGGCGAGGATACCCTGCCCTTGCGGGCCGTTACTGCCCCCTGCGCCTCAGCCGCTCCGTCTGAGAGTAAGTCCTGTCATTTCTTTATTGAGTTTGTGTTTTTTTTTTCTTTCTCTCCTACTGTACAGTAATTGTCCTATCCACTTTGGAGCGGAGTGGATTTTCTAAAGTACAGTATGGCGGGCGCAGCACTTTATTAAATCCAGTCCACGCCTTTTTGTAAACCCAGTAATGAGTACAGTAACTTTATTTAAACAGCACACTTTCTCATTTTTCTCATCAAAAACCGTGGTTTTTGGAATCATTTGAATTTTTTTTTTTTTTTTATCCCCTAACCCTCTTTTCATACTTACCAAGTCCCCGGGCGTCCACAGCAGGCCTCCGGCATAGGGATAGGGGATACTCAACCTGTACTGTACTGTACAGTATTTGTGAAAATCTGAAAGTTTTCTTCAAATGTGATGACTGGATTCCCCTTTTCAAAGCTGCATACTAGAGATGCCAGTTCACCCTCCTTTCTGTAGTGTTAAGTGCAGACAGATAATTTGATTAAGGGTCGCTATAAACCTGGACTGCATTGTCTAAAAAGGACATTTACATTTGAATCTTGTATCTGTGAAAGGAAAAATCACACTACAGTATTAGCCTCCCCACTCCAAGTACACTAACTCATTAGCATTTCTATCTGGTAAAGCTCCACCACCAACCCCCACTAATGTATTGTCGTTTATACTGTAGGATACTGTATTTGTGAGAAACTGAAGCCAACCTTCCCTCGATGATTTAAATAAAAATTAAAAGACATGAAATGTTTGCATTGAAAAATGTTGGTTGGTTTATTTAGCAAAATATTTTGTCAAAAAGTTATACAGTATTCAGTGATGAAGCGCACATACTGTACTGTAGCGGTATAAAAGTGCAGCATCACCCATGTGCTCCCCCCAGTCCTCTGCCCCTGCAGCAGCATTCAGTTGGTCGACCTAAAGATGGTCGACAGTCATTAGGGCCTCACCACTAGGTCGACATACAGTACTGCAAGGTCCACATGGGACAAGGTCAACAAGTCATTAGGTCGGCATAGGATTTTTCACTGTTTAAAGAGCCGAAAGGCGGTATTTCATGCCCTAATATCCACTAGGGCAGTGATGGCTAACCTTGACACTCCAGCTGTTAATGAACTACACATCCCAGCATGCCCTGCTACAGTTTTACTATTTGGCCATGCTAAAACTGATGCAGGGCATGCTGGGATGTGTAGTTCAACAACAGCTGGAGTGTTAAGGTTAGCCATCACTGCACTGGGGCATTGTGGGAGAATAAAATAGTGTGCCGAGTGCATGGACACTTAAAACTACAGTATGTCGACATTCGGATAAAAAAAAACAGTGAAAAACCCCATGTTGACCTTTTGACTGTCGACCTAGACCATGTCGACCTAATGCTTGTGTCGACCTGATGACCTGTCGATCTTATCCCTAATTGTGGTGACATGTCTTCCAACAGCCCAGCAACCCCCTCAACAAGTGGGAGCTCCCAGACAGCTCTGGAGAGGCCGTATCAGCCCTCCACCTAGTAAGTACAGTACATGTTTTTGTTTACAGTATTTGTTAGTTTTTCTCTCTATGGGGCTGCATCAGATGTTACAGTACTGTACAGTGGTGCAAGTAGAATTTTTTTCTTGGTGGTACTGATAGCTTCCACCAAAAATGGGCGTGGCCATGTGTCATGAGGGGGCATGGTCACACAAAGCTAGGGGAGTGACTTATACAGTACCCCTTTTAAACCAAAATCCTTGGTTGGACCTGATCTTTGTACACAGGAGTTTCCAGGGTTGAACCCAGCTTTAGACCCCATTTACACAGCACTATGTCCCAGGTCGGACCCAGGTCTGCGCCATTTATACTGAACCTGCTTTTCCCTTTGGATGACATTAAAAAATGTCCATTTTAGGACTGATAAACTTCCAGTCAACCTTCCGTCATTGATTAAAAAAATAAAATAAAAAAGACATGAAAAGTTAGCATTGAAAAATGTTGGTTTGTTTATTTTGTTAAATATTTTTTCAAAAAGTTTTATTCAGTGCTCAAGGACACATACAGTAGCGGTATAAAAGTACAGCATCAACCATGTGAGCTCCCCTGTGGAACCTGGGTTGGGACCATTTACACCACCCACGACCCAGGTCCAACCAGTGTTTAACTTCGGTCAGGACCTGGGTAGGAAACCAGTGTTACTGGACCAGGGTGGCCCCTTTTACACCAACACTGACCTGTGTCCAGTATATTATGGAGGCAAGTGCTGCTAATATACCCCACCTCCCTTCCATGCCCTCTTACACATGCGCAGAAATACTGTACAAGTGTGTCTGCTTGTGCTCACCTCTGAATTACAGTAGGCACTCTGTCTCTCTTCACCCCTCTCTACTGTACAGCATACAGTATCCTCTACGCTCAAGACTTTATTGTTACCTATTGTATTACAGTATACTGTATCAGCAAGCTCAAATTTTGGTGCAATTTTTTTTACAGACCTGAAATACCCAGAGGTGCCAATTGAAGATTGGATGGACACCAACAGTATGGACACCTGGAGCTGTTCATCCCCGGAGCCCCAGGAAAATTGGAGCTACTGTTCCTGCCGCTCGGAGGAAGAAAGCGAGGTGGCAGCAGCGCTTCCTCCTGCATCCAGCAGAACTCCCCCAGGGTGTAAGTACTGTACTCATGGCCAGCAACAGCAATCCTGGGGCCCCATAAATTGATCTCTCTGGGGCCCCTTCCCCATCAAGCATAGTAGTGGTGTGGAGCAGGGGGGGAGTAATAGTGTGGAGAAGGGAGGGAGGGAGGGAGTAATAATGCAGAGCAGGAGGGAGGGTGGGAGTAATAGTGCGGAGCAGGGAGGGAGGGAGGGTAGGAGTAGTAGTGTGGAGCAGGGAGGGAAGGTGGGAGTAATGGTGTGGAGCATTGAGGGAGTTGTGGAGTCCACCTGTAAAGCCATATACAGTACAGTACTGTACTGTACCTGTGCACTACAAAATTCCCTCAATATTGCCATTCTGTATACTGTACAGAATGACCCATACTGTATGAAGAATGCCCCCCTTTAGTGCCTACAGTAATTACAGTATGCATTCAACCCCCCCCCCCCCCCCCCATCACCTATTGCACAATGCCCCCTGACTTGTGTAATGCCTTCATTCATCAACACTCACTGCTGCAACTGCTTCTGCTGCATTGAATACTGGCCTACAGTATGGATAGCTGTCCTGAGATTCTGTCTCCAGGAGCAGCTGAAATGGGAGCTGCTCCATCTGTACATTACTGTACACAGAAAGTTGTGCTCCACTATGACAATTCTTATGACTTTATTGGTGTTCATACAGTACTGTACAGTACACTAGTGTACAGTACTGTATGTGCTGCAGTATGAGACACTATTGTTCAGTACTGTACAGTAAAGTATTTGTACTGTACTGTACAGTACCGTATGTACTGTACAATATGCTGTACTGTATTACTATTGTTACAGAAAATGATCAAACATTTCTTTTTCCACAGTGCATTCCCCTTGGCTACCTTGGCAGTACGAACAAACTCCTCCCCAACCATGTAAGTAGTAGTAGTAGCAGTACGTTTATTTATTAGGCGCCACCAGTGGCGCCGGAAGGGGGGGGGCGAGGGGGCAGCTTGCCCCCCCCAAAATTACTGAGGCGCTAACGCAGCTGTGCGGGCGGCTGATTAATCAGTAATATAGGCGGGCGGGCGGTGGGCTGATTAAGCTTGATCCAGCCTCCCGCCCGTCCGCCTATATTACTGATTAATCGCAGCCGCCCGCCCGCACAGCTGCTTTAGCGCCTCAGCAAGAATCCGATTCCTATTCGCAGCCGTCCGCCCACATGGATGACTTCTGCGGGGAGATGTTGAGAACCAGCGCCCGCCAATCACAGTGGCTGTGGATGTGATGCGTCCACAGTGATTGGCGGGCGTGATGCGGGCCGTAGGGAGGGAGACTGGTCGCGTGGATCAGTGCATGGGCAGGAGCCGCGGGAGCATCCTACAACAGCCGCAGCAGCAGCCATCACGCTGTGCTGCCACAACTAAAACTTAAAGGTAAATGCTGCTCCTCTCACCCTCCCTTCCCCAGTGACTCCTGGATCCAGGGGTTGTCATTTACCCCTGGATTCACACCCAAACAGGTTTATGTAATTATGTCTGATTATCATAATCAGACATAATCACATAAATCTGTTTGGGGGTGACAGTGCCACTTTTTCCACTTTTTACGAGTAAATGACAACCCCTGGATTAATGTCAGTCCTGGTGTCTCTGGCCACATGTACTGTATATGCCGCTGCCCGGTGTATAATGCCCACGTGTACAGTATATGCCGCTGCCCTGTGTATAATGCCCATGCGTAAATGCCGCTGCCTAGTGTATAATGCCCACGCATATATGCCGCTGCCCTGTGTATAATGCCCACGTGTACAGTATATGCCGCTGCCAGTGTGTATAGTGCCCGGGGTAGCATATAGCAATTTAGGGTGCGCCAAAATGAGATTATATCTTGCCCCCCCCAACCTAAAAACGTTCCAGCGCCCCTGGGCGCCACAAAGTGTCCACAGCGCCGTACATACAGTACTGTAGCAAACAAAAAAACAAATTACAAGGTAACGTACTGTACAGGGTGTGTTGAAAATTACAGCATACTGTAAATAGGGGTACAGTATACTGTAGCTGGTAGAACTAAAATCAGCATCAGTTCAGAAGTACTGTAGGTGTTGAAATGAAGTACAGTACAGTACAGTAGATGAAGGGAACAACAAGAGAGGAGCACAGGTGAGGTAAAGAGGTAGGGTGAGTACGTGAGGAAGGAGGGCCCTACTCATAAGAGTTAACAGACTACAGTAAAAGGAGGACGAACGAAAAACAATAGGATACTGTACTGTAAGTACTATAGGAACAGATGGGAACGGAGGCATGATAGGAGGATCAAAAGAGGTTAGGAGGAGGGATAGGCTAGTCGAAAAAAGTGGGTTTTGAGGGAGCGCTTGAAGGAGGTAAGGGAATCAGAAAGCCTGATACAGTAGGTGGCGGGAGGTTGTTCCAGGAGGCAGAGGTAGAGTGGCGGGAGAGGAAGATGAGCCTAGCAGCAGCGTTAATAATGGATTGGAGTGGTGCAAGGCGTGTTCGAG
Organism: Crinia signifera; assembly: GCF_055691185.1. NCBI lineage: Eukaryota > Metazoa > Chordata > Amphibia > Anura > Myobatrachidae > Crinia > Crinia signifera. The sequence goes on from NC_139217.1 coordinate 122,859,409, forward strand.
GTAACCCAGAGAGAAGGATGTTGCAGTAGTCAAGGCGGGAGATGACAAGAGAGTGAATGAGAATTTTTGTCGTGTCAGTGGAGAGGAATGGTCTGATGCGTGAGATGTTGCGTAGGTTAAAACGGCAAGACTTGGAGAGAGCACGAATGTGGGGGTTGAAAGAGAGGGAGGAGTCAATGATGACACCAAGGCCGCGCGTTTGGTCGGTGGAGGTGATCTCGGTTTCACCAATGCTGATGAAGATACTGTAGTGGGAAAAAGGGTACTGTACAGTATGTTCGGGGGATGGAAGATTAGAAGTTTAGTTTTAAACTAGTAGTAAACTGACAGTGCTTTTTTTTTTTACAGCAACTCCTGCACCATCAATTCAGGATGAAGACCAACAAGGTACAGTACAGTTTTGTACTTCTTAATACTGTAACTTACAGTACAAGTGTTTTTAAACCTTTTTTTTTACAGTAATTAAGGCTTTCACCACTGTCTCTCAACTTAATTCCCCACACGGTGCCTTGTAACTGTAAAGTACTCAACTTGTATTACTGTTCTAAAACTGTTCATTTTTTTTTATTTTCACAGATGCCATACGAAGTGAAATCGGGAGACTGATTGCGACCGAAAATGAACTTTTTAATTATATTTTAAAAAATATATAAATAATTTATTTTGTTTTAAATGTGCAGTGCTACAGTATTTATTTGTGTTACTACAGTATCCATCTTAGTAGTAGACTACTTTTTTTTTTGTGGTTGATCACCCCGCCCATGGAAACGGAGCCACCAGGGCAATCCCTGGCCCACCAGCCGGCCGACCCCAGCGCGCAGCATGTCACTTGCCATCTCCCCAGCACTGGCACAGTGGGGGTTGAGGTGAGCGAGCTGGCTGCCTCACTAATCCACTGTCCCTTTGCAGCATTGGGCATCTGGCAGCGGGTATACTGGGATTTACAGTAAGATTGGACTCCATGCAAAGCAGCAGAGATTTGGAGACAGGGAAGTTATAAAACAAGTCCCATTCTACCCACCCCCCCACCCCCCCCTTAATGGAATTACTGCGGTGAATTACAAGGTGAGCAGGAGCCGGACAGCCAACACAATAATCTCCCCTGGTCTCCTTCACGCTGCCGGACAGCCTCTGCACTAATCCCCGCTGGTCTTCCACGCAGCCACACATCCCAGAGCATGGGCTCTGCCGACCTGCAGCAGCGGCAACGCTGCTCTCTCCCCCCGGCTGCTGAAGCTCACGCTCCACTGGAAGCACCCTCCCCCTTCACCTCTCCCGTGGTCATCTTCTTCCTCCCGGGTTCCATTGGCAGCACAAAGAAGAAGGCTGGCTCTATACCTAGCAGCTACAGTAACTGCGGAACACAACAGACACAGGTACTCCCACTCCCCTGCTCTCTCTCACACTGTGCATCTACAGTATACCCTGCTCTCTCTCACACTGTGCATCTATCCCCTGCTCTCTCTCACACTGTACACCTACAGTATCCCCTGTTCTCTCTCCCACTGTCTCCCTATCCCCTGCTCTCTCTCCCACTGTCTCTCTATGGCCCCCATTTATCATTGATTGCATTTACAATGCGATCTGGGCGGAATACACAGTACCTCCAGGATCGCATTGTAAAATGCGATCATACAGTATCACCGGGATGTACTGTATCACCTGCTGTGCGCAGGGACAGGGCTACGAAAGGGGGGCTGATACATCGGGCAGCTTCGCATCCCCCATAGAAACCTATGGGGGATGCGGCCGGCGGTGCTGCAGGGGGGGATCGCAGCAGGGATCGGAGATTCCTGCTGCGGTCCACCTTAATACTGTACATTTCAGTGCTACAGTACTTAATATTTGTGCATCTATCCCCTGCTCTCTCTCCCACACTCTCTCCCCAATGAACCCCGCCCCCCCCAGCATTATACACACACACACACAAAAGCCAAATACTGTACTACAGTATATGCACCCGCACCCCCTGACACACTTCCCAGGTCACAGCACAGACACACAGGTGTACTCATTACTCACTGACACACTTCTGCAGAGTGCGCACAATGCCTGCTACCCTCTCCAGCCGCGACCTCCAAGCTACAACTCCCCTCACAGCCGCAAAGCCGCCTACTACCTCCGCAGTGCCGCTACCCTGACACCCACCACTGCACTCAACTCTCCGCCGCTGCCTGCTACAGTACTTCAGCACCTGCAAGGACTACCGGTACTTTATTGACAAAACACAGCATTGACCAAAAATATTGTACAGTACTGTACATTACAGCACTTCATTTTTCTTAAAACATACTGTACAGTACAGTACAATACAGTGCAGGAGAAGTGTTATTTACAGTATGCATGTAATGTACATTACATTACATTTCATTCAATGACGTCAGGCAAGACCCTGTACAGATGGTTTGCAGTTTGTCTGGGGACTTAACGTAGAATACTGTATAATAATAAAAAAGTACAGTAATTCAATCAGTCCTAACACAGTATTTTAAGTAAAGTACAGTATTTTACAGTAGGTGACAAGAAAGCTTTTTCCAAGGCAGTGGGTGTCTCTTTTGTCCCAAACACGCTTGATTTTGCTCATGGTAGAGTGGTATGGGGAGAGAAGAAAAAAAGAATACAGTAGCGTTAGTACTGAATGGTCACAAGGATTTCAGGGGGGGGGGGGGGAGACACATGTTGGCAGGGGAAGAGGAGGGGATAGAGGGAGAGAGATACAGTAATGTACAGTAAGATCATGGGTGACATTTACAGTATTAGAGATCGATGGTGGGTTTTTGGCGATTTTTATCGCCAAAACGGACGTTTTTTCATTGTTTTCCCAAATCCATTTTTTTAATGGGTGGCGATTTGCGGCATACTGTATTTTTAACTCCGGAATTCGCATTCGTGTGCTTTATTTTAACATTCTTTTTACAGGTGGGCTACTAGTCCCAGTGGGCCTATTAATGCCCCGCATGCTGGGACTTGTGGTTCCCCAAGTCCCAGCCTGCTTGGGGAGGTCTGCTGGCACTTGCAGTTCTCCTGTATTAAGCAATGCTAGGAATGACAATTTAACCCTATCAGGCCGGCGTCCAATGGCCAGGGACGCCGGTGACAGCCCCGGGCTTCAGCCCTGGACGGGTGAAGGCTGGGGGGGGGACCCCTTTATTGGGGGGGGTCCCCACTCCTCCAGGTACCCCGTCCAAGGCTGACCAGCCACGGTGCTCATGGTGCGGCCGGGGGACCTTGTGTAAAAAGTGTCCCCCGGCTGTGGCATGACACTGCGGGCTGTTGGAGCCCGGTGCTGGTTTCAAAATACGGGGGAACCGCCAGATTTTTTGTCCCTCGTATTTTTGGAACCAGGACCGGTCCAAGAGTCCCGGGCTGGTTTCAGAAATATGGGGGACCCCTACGCTTTTTGTCCCCCGTATTTTTGGAACCAGGTCCGGCTCAATGAGCCCGGGGCTGGTTATGTACAGGAGGGGGGACCTCACGCCAATTTTTTTTTTTTTTTCAATCACAAAATCGCATATTTCCAAAAAATTGCAACTTTTCATGACTAAAAAATCTCGCCCCATAAACTTACTTTTTTCCATTTCATTGCATGTCCTTTGCTCTCTGTCCCAAACACGCTTGATTTTGCTCATAGTAGAGTGGCATGTGGTGGATACAGTAAGGGGAGAAGAAAAAAGAATAGCGTTAGTACTGAATGGTCACAAGGGTTTCGGGGGGGGAGACACATGTTGGCAGGGGAAGGGGATGGGAGAGAGGGAGAGAGATACAGTAATGTACAGTAAGATCATAAACGTACTTTTTTTCCATTTCATTGCCAGTCCTTTGCTCTCTGTCCCAAACACGCTTGATTTTGCTCATGGTAGAGTGGCATGTGGTGGATACAGTAAGGGGAGAAGAAAAAAGAATAGCGTTAGTACTGAATGGTCACAAGGATTTCAGGGGGGGGGGGGAGACACATGTTGGCAGGGGAAGAGGAGGGGATAGAGGGAGAGAGATACAGTAATGTACAGTAAGATCATGGGTGACATTTACAGTATTAGAGATCGATGGTGGGTTTTTGGCGATTTTTATCGCCAAAACGGACGTTTTTTCATTGTTTTCCCAAATCCATTTTTTTAATGGGTGGCGATTTGCGGCATACTGTATTTTTAACTCCGGAATTCGCATTCGTGTGCTTTATTTTAACATTCTTTTTACAGGTGGGCTACTAGTCCCAGTGGGCCTATTAATGCCCCGCATGCTGGGACTTGTGGTTCCCCAAGTCCCAGCCTGCTTGGGGAGGTCTGCTGGCACTTGCAGTTCTCCTGTATTAAGCAATGCTAGGAATGACAATTTAACCCTATCAGGCCGGCGTCCAATGGCCAGGGACGCCGGTGACAGCCCCGGGCTTCAGCCCTGGACGGGTGAAGGCTGGGGGGGGGGACCCCTTTATTGGGGGGGGTCCCCACTCCTCCAGGTACCCCGTCCAAGGCTGACCAGCCACGGTGCTCATGGTGCGGCCGGGGGACCTTGTGTAAAAAGTGTCCCCCGGCTGTGGCATGACACTGCGGGCTGTTGGAGCCCGGTGCTGGTTTCAAAATACGGGGGAACCGCCAGATTTTTTGTCCCTCGTATTTTTGGAACCAGGACCGGTCCAAGAGTCCCGGGCTGGTTTCAGAAATATGGGGGACCCCTACGCTTTTTGTCCCCCGTATTTTTGGAACCAGGTCCGGCTCAATGAGCCCGGGGCTGGTTATGTACAGGAGGGGGGACCTCACGCCAATTTTTTTTTTTTTTTCAATCACAAAATCGCACATTTCCAAAAAATTGCAACTTTTCATGACTAAAAAATCTCGCCCCATAAACTTACTTTTTTCCATTTCATTGCATGTCCTTTGCTCTCTGTCCCAAACACGCTTGATTTTGCTCATAGTAGAGTGGCATGTGGTGGATACAGTAAGGGGAGAAGAAAAAAGAATAGCGTTAGTACTGAATGGTCACAAGGGTTTCGGGGGGGGGAGACACATGTTGGCAGGGGAAGGGGATGGGAGAGAGGGAGAGAGATACAGTAATGTACAGTAAGATCATAAACGTACTTTTTTTCCATTTCATTGCCAGTCCTTTGCTCTCTGTCCCAAACACGCTTGATTTTGCTCATAGTAGAGTGGCATGTGGTGGATACAGTAAGGGGAGAAGAAAAAAGAATAGTGTTAGTACTGAATGGTCACAAGGGTTTCGGGGGGGGGGGGGACATGTTGGCAGGGGAAGGGGATGGGAGAGAGGGAGAGAGATAATGTACAGTAAGATCATAAACTTACTTTTTTTCCATTTCATTGCCTGTCCTTTGTTCTCTGGCCCAAACACGCTTGATTTTGCTCATGGTAGAGTAGAAAAAATAATAGCGAGGGAGAGATACAGTACACATGACAATCTGTAAGAGTGTTGTACAGTAAGATCATAAACTTACTTTTTTCAGGCCAGTGGTTCTTCCTTGTTCTCTGACCCAAGCAAACTGCAATGTGTAGTACATGTCAAGTAAACATTGAAGGGAGGGAAATACAGTAAGTTGTGAGGTGGACAGCGAGTAAAAGGAGAGGTACTGTACTGTACAGTACAGTATACTGTACTGTAAGAGACTGCTGCGAGGGGTTCAGTTTTACAGGTACAGTACTTTATACTGTATTATACAGTACTGGAGAATCTACATAGCAGTTGCATGCCCATTTCGCTCAATGACGACAGGCAAGACGGTGTCCAGATGGTTTATGTACTTAATACACTGGACACGTGTCAGTTTTTTTTCCCAAAAAGTCCTGATCCCATCCAAAAGTTCTTGTTTATTTTTCGGTTTCACTTCATTCCTGATGAACTTCTTCATTTGTGCCCAGACCATTTCAATTGGGTTCATGTCCGGTGACCTAAAGTATACGTAGTACAGTACATACAAAAGTTAAGTACGTACTACTGTATTAACATACTGTACTGTACAGTACAGTAGTATTAAAATCACGACTGTACAATAAGTAGTGTACTGTAGTTCAGTAAATGCTGTTCGAATAATACTCACTCTGGTGGTGTGCGTTGCCAAATTATTCCTCTCTCTTCCATGTATTTTGCAGAAGCAAAATGTTTTGGGTCATTATCTTGGAATACTCTGTGTCCAGATGGATAGTATTTTCTGATAAATGGCACCAAAACACGATCGACTATTTGTTCTTGGAAGAAGATCTTATCCATAATCCCTACAGAGATACAGTAAGATGCCATTAACATGTACACATTTCAGGGTTCTGAGTTGTTTAAAACTACAGTACAGTAGAAATGTACAGTACAGTACCTTCAAAAACTAACATAGGTCCAGCACCCCTGCGAGATATACCTCCCCATACGTGGACTTTTAATGGAAACTTTGCTCGTGGTTTCAATGAGATAAAGGTAGGTTTGCGGAAGGACATTCTTGAGAACCTCTCCATAGAAACAGAAGTTTCATCTGTGAAAAGTACATCATTAAATTTTTCGGCACTGTCAATCCACTGTTGAGCTTGTATCACTCTCTTTTCTTTATTGACATCTCTTATCATGGGATGCAGCCTACAGGTACAGTAAGTAAAAAAAAATTAGGACCATTGAGACATTAAATGCTTATGACTTGCAGTATACAGTATTGTAAAATTAAGGTTGATGTACTGTACTGTACAGTACAGTATTTTACATTACAGTACCTTGTGCGACAATATCTCCATCCCATTGTTCTTCGCATCCGTTTCACACTGGAAACTGAAACGTCCATATCATAGTCCGAATGAAGAATGTTTTTTATTTTTCCAGCAGTACGCTCATCATCACCACAAGTTAATTCTTCTACAATCTTTTGGACTTTCCTATAGTACAGTATAACACAGACAAAAATGATTGTACAGCATACTGTACAGTACAGCAGGCATGTCCAAACTGTGGACCTCCAGCTGTTGTGAAACTACACATCCAGGCATGCCTTGCCACACTGTAATTGTACTTTACAGTATCTTTCTCTAATAGCAAATCGATGGCACAGCATGATGGCAATTGTACAGTAGTTTCACAACGGCTGGAGGGCCACAGCTTGAAGCCGCCTGGTACAGTACAGTATACAGTAGTAATGTACAGTACAGTACAGTAATTATAGAATCTGCTAATACTGTATAGAGTACTGTACTTACAATGTGCAGTGAGAAGGAGTTCTGTATCTGGGGCGCATCCTCATAGAAGCATGATTGCGCACAGTCTGTAAATGAACTTCAGTACCACTTTCTTTCAGCCAAGCCTGGATCTCTCGTGTTGTCTTGTTATCTTGCTTCATCTTGACGATGATCTGGCTCATTTCTTTGGTGATTTTTGGCGGCATGTTTAATCTCAGGAACTGTGGAGACAAGATACAGTAATGTACCGTAAATACTGACCAGTAATGGAAATTTTGGTACTTTGGCAACAAGTCGACTGGCTGGCAGCCGGGCAGGTAGGAGTGAAGTTGGGGCCGGACGTGCAGCCGGTAGGGTTGCCTTCCCTTAATTAGTGGCATGCGATGCGATGGGCGCCGTGATAATAGACAAGTACTGTACCAAATACACTGCCCAGAATCACGGCACTTTGTGAGAGGAATCCTGTGAGCTGTAGTCACTTCAGACGAAACCGGAAGTGACGTTACGACATTACACAAACGTCTACAAACAGCCCACGATATAAAGGATCTACAGTATAAGAGTGCCGGATCGGGAGTGACGTGAACACGCACCCTGCGCTCTGCTGCGTCTGAGCGTCAGGGTTGCCAAGACTACCCTGTAAGCCGGCAGCGGCAAACAGGAAGTCCCGCTGTTCCTCGCAAAGGACTATGGGACACGTACAGTAGTTCTACACAATTAATTAGAGTCCGGCCAGGAAGCGGGAATAGACCAGGTACTGTATACTGTATAAAGGGCTCATACGCAGTAATGCAGGACACCTTGAAAAAGTCCTCTGCGGAGGAAGAAACGCGTTGGTGGACTGTGTATGGGACAGAGAAAGGAATCGTTGGACCAGGACCTTTGGCAGTACTAAAGCCCAGCTGATGTGCCCTGGAGAGACTACATCTTTAAACGCATATGGGACTGGTGAGAACTCAGTTCCCATAAGATTTGACTTTGGAGATTACAGCGCAGAACAAACTCCTTCAAGCGCCCGATAAGTGACCTTTCCCATTTTTTCTGTTATAAAGTACCAAATACAGTACAGTCTCCAGGATTAAAGGGATGAGGTGGCAACCCTAGCGGCCGGTAATGTGTGGCTTCTCCCTGCTCATAACAACACAGAGCAGGGGGAAGGAGCAGGGGCAGGAGAAGGGGAGGCGCAGAGGCGGTCCGCAAGTTGAAAGCACGCGCGGTGTACACACACACACACACAGCGATGATGGATGAAAAATTATCCATCATCGCTGGCATGCTGGTCAAATCAGCAGACGGGAGACTTTGCTAGTGTTGTGTCTCCCATTGGTGGCCTACACTATACACACTTGGAGATTTACTGTAGATCGGAAAATTGGCAAAAAGTAGCATGATTAAAAAAAAATGGGTTACTTGTGTATTATCAAGGCGCCCCCGATTTCCATCGCAGGGCATTGTACAACCAAAAATCGCATCGCATGTGATATGAAGCGATAGGAACGATTTTTAATTGTACAGGCAACCAGATGAGTACCCTGATGGGTAATGACTATTTTAAATGCACCACCATTGTTAACGAGACCCCATTATCAACACCAACCCGAAGCGTGGCGAGCGCAGGCAGCCCCCACTACACACGTCGGCGTGGAGTTTGGAGTTGATTTTACAGTACAGTATACTGTATAGAGCGCAGCGAGCCACCGAACCTGAAGCGTGACGAGCGCAGCAAGACCCGTGAGGGGACGCGTAATACTTGTGAAGTAATGCGCGTGCCCTCGCAGGGCTCGCTGCGCACGCCACGCTACAGTATACGGTATACTGTACAGTAAGATCAACTTCACGCCGACGTGGATAGTGTGGGTATGAATATGAGTATGAGTATGAATTAATAATAGTAATGCCATGACACAAATTATTATACAGGGGGAGCAGCCTGTGGTCATGGCATTACTTTTATATTATACAGGTGGAGCACCCTGTGGTGTCATTATTATTGTACAGGGGGAGCAGCCTGTGGTGTCATGGCATTATGCCATGACACCACAGGCTGCTCCCTCTGCATAATAATAATGCCATGACACCACAGGCTGCTACCCCTGTATAATACAGTATACTGTAAAAGTAATGCCATGACACCACAGGCTGCTCCCTCTGTATAATAATAATGCAATGACACCACAAGCTGCTCCCCCTGTATAATAATTTGTGTCATGGCATTACTATTAATAATAGTAATGCCATGACACAAATTATTATGCAGGGGGAGCAGCCTGTGGTCATGGCATTACTTTTATATTATACAGGTGGAGCACCCTGTGGTGTCATTATTATTGTACAGGGGGAGCAGCCTGTGGTGTCATGGCATTATGCCATGACACCACAGGCTGCTCCCTCTGCATAATAATAATGCCATGACACCACAGGCTGCTACCCCTGTATAATATACTGTAAAAGTAATGCCATGACACCACAGGCTGCTCCCTCTGTATAATAATAATGCAATGACACCACAGGCTGCTCCCCCTTTATAATAATTTGTGTCATGGCATTACTATTAATAATAGTAATGCCATGACACAAATTATTATACAGGGGGAGCAGCCTGTGGTCATGGCATTACTTTTAATGTAATGACTGTACAGTACTTACAATACTCCCACAGCTAGGGGATTTTGTACACAGCTAGGGGATTTTTTTTTTACACAAATACAGTATGACTGAGTCTGCGAAATACTGTAGTCTATTAATATGCGCAAAAATCCCCCCACCTGCGAAAAAATACGTTACTGTACAGTATTAACAGTATTACACCAACAGTATTTACAGTTGCACAGATTATACGAGAATACCCATATGTAGCAGCCTGCCAGTAGTAGCCCACCCTAATAGAGTATTGTCATCGCTAGTCGGGGATCTGCGGCCTATACACACCAGGCAATTTTAACACGTACAATATTCTAAATGGCGCTATCTCTACTGCACTGCACTGTACTGTATGTGGCATCCATGTTGATCCCTAAAATGGCGGAAAATCACGATACTGTACCACGTGATCCTATTGCTGTGACTACTTCAATTACAAGTACAGTATGCGGGAAAAAATGCAAAATGATCCGTTATTTACGGTATTACAACAATATTACTGACAATACCCCAATCCAGGATTTATTACACATTATACGGACAATACCCATAGCGGCAGCCTGCAGTAGCCTAATAAAGTATTCTCATCATTAGTCGGGGAACTCTGGACCATACACACCAGGCAATTTTCAGATGAAAAAATCACGATACTGTATCACATGTGCTCCTACTACTGACTAAGCCTGCGAAACAGTCTGTAAACATGAGAAAAACACCGGTCCCCTCGTTTGAGGGAAAAATACGTTATTTACGTTATTACACCAATGGTATTACGGAGAGAACTATAGTATTTAGCAGCCTAAAGTAGCCCACCCTAATAGAGTACTGTCATCGCTAGTCGGGGATCTGCGGCCCATACACACCAGGCAATTTTAACACATTGTACAATATTCCACATGGCGCTACTGTATCTCTACTGCACTGCACTGAACGTGTAAGGCATCAAAAATCACGATATCACTACTCGATACTGTATACAGTAAGTCTGCGAAACAGACTCTAGTATTTACGGACAGTGGGGCAGATGTATAGTATTAAGTTTTAACAAGAGGTAAATCCAAGGGTGATAAGGAGAGATAAACATCCAGCCAATCACCTCCTAACTGCCATGTTACAGGCTGTGTTTGAAAAAAGTCAGAAAGGAGATGATTGGCTGGACGTTTATCTCTCCTTATGGTGATATTCCTTGGATTGAATCTCTTGTTAAGGCTTAATACAGTACATCTGCCCCAATACTCATAGCGGCAGCCTGCAGTATCTGAATACAGTACACTATACTGTACACAGCAGGCGATTGTATACAGTATTCTGCACCGGGTGCATTTGAACAGTAGGAAAAGAAGGGAAACAGCTTCATTCAGGGAAGGGTGGGAACCGAGCGCTTCCGCGCAGGGACCGTTTTGTAGTGCTGCTTACTGTACTGTATACTGTAATGCAGCAATCAGTGAAATGTACAAATGACTACAGTATATATAAATACTGTACTGTATAGTGTACTTACTGCTCCAGCGAGAAGATACAGTACTGTACTCTTCTTGCGGAAGGAAGGCAGTACTGTATGATGGTAACGCTTGGTAGAACAGGAACGCAGCAACAACTTGACTTTGGATTCAGCAGAATGAATAGTCCAGGTGTACAGGTACAATCTCGTGCTTGTATACAGGCAAGAGATGAAGAGACGATCCGTAGCAATTCTACACGGTTTAGATGCAGAAAAACAAACTGGATTGTTTGACAATTTTAATATCTGTAGCTGAATTTATGCTGGCAGAGACAAGAAATCCTTCATGAAGCTGATAGGTGCATTTGAATTATGTACAATTACCAGCATAACAAAAAGGCAGACTGCAATTAACATATGACTGCAATCAACATCTTATTGTGTGAGGTGTCGGTCTGTGTCTGAGTTTGGAGAAATCTATTGTTGCGAAAAAAAAACGTTCTCTGTAGCGCAGTACAGTATGGGTATTAACTATCGTGTACATGGATGCCTGCCATTGTGAATTTTTGTTTGTGGAAAAGTCCGAAAGAATTTGATAAGCACCAACTACTGTAACTACAGTACATTACCTGTATTAGTTTAAAAAAAAAAAAAAGAACGTTTCAAAAATAAAAATATAATGTAACCAACTGAGGATCGAACTGCTGATACTGAGATAGTGAAGCCGTGCCTCAACCCGCTAGGCCACTATTGCCTGTGATTTTACTTTTGGCAGATGGTTAGCATGGCTTCTGCACCAATCACATACAGTTCATGACCATCCAGTACGTCACTGCGGCTGCGAATAAAAGAAAATAACTCTGTCCGTAAAGTAAGGACAAAATCCGTAGTGTAAAGTATGATACTGCAGGTCCTCAAATAATGTTTTAAGTAGTCATCCAGCAATAGCAAAGGTTAGCATGGCTTCTGTACCAATTACATACATGACCGTACGTAGCTGCTTCTGCGAATAAATACTGTACAAACTGTCCGTAAACTAAGGACAAGATCCGTAGTGAAAAGTGACGTTAGCAAAGGCTAGCGAATTTTATCCCGAAACACGGTCCTCAAGGCAAGAAGTTTTACCTGAAAAGCTAAATCTATTTTGCGAAAAAAAACCGTTCTCTGTAGCGCCGTACAGTATGTACAGTATGGGTATTAACTATCGTGTACATGGAGGCCTGCCATTGTGAATTTTTGTTTGTGGAAAAGTCCGAAAGAATTTGAAAAGCACCAACTACTGTAACTACAGTACCTGTATTAGTTTAAAAAAAAAAAAAGAACGTTTCAAAAATAAAAATATAATGTAACCAACTGAGGATCGAACTACTGATACTGAGATGGTGAAGCCGTGCCTCTACCCGCTAGGCCACTATTGCCTGTGATTTACTGCTGGCAGATGGTTAGCATGGCTTCTGCACCAATCAAATACAGTTCATGACCATCCAGTATGTCACTGCGGCTGCGAATAAAAGAAAATAACTCTGTCCGTAAAGTAAGGACAAAATCCGTAGTGTAAAGTACTGTATGATACTGTAGGTCCTCCAATAATTTAAGTAGTCATCTAGCAATAGCAAAGGTTAGCATGGCTTCTGTACCAATTACATAAATGACCGTACGTAGCTGCGTCTGCGAATAAATACAAAATACTCTGTCCGTAAAGTAAGGACAAAATCCCTAGTGAAAAGTGGCTGGTTAGCAAAAATCCGTAGCGTAAAGTCTTAACGTGGAGCATTAGTCACCCAGTGGTTAAACTATGTATTGCATGGCGTGGTACATAACGCAGGACATAACGCGATCTGCAACTCGCGAGTCAGAGCCCTCAAAAGCGCGTTGTAAACCACGATGTACCAGGCCAGAACTGTACTGTACATAGTAAATAACATTAATTAAATAACTCCTTCTTGGATGAATGTTTTCTGTATCCCAATTGGTAGTTTTGTTTTGGGGGACTCACCTCTAACCTCACAATTAGGCTGTGCTATTTAAGGGTTATGACATTGTTGCGGCTTAAGCACTCCTTACTATTTTATATTTAGGACATTGCTGTACAAATTATAGGCCTAAAGCTATGTTTGTAAAGCATGCATCCGCATGGCCTCACACACTATGAACAAAACAATCTATAAATTAATGTTGCACATCATGCTGGGAAGTGGAGTTACCCAACACCTGGACCCACATAACTACAACACCACTAATGTCGGATATCTCATTGGATGTACTGTTATGTCAATTATTCAAGGGGTGAGCCATGGCCACACTCCAAAAAACCACCAAGGGGACCCTTGTTCCTGGAGAAGGACAGGCCACACCTCATGGTCGCCCTGCAGTGATATGTTGCAACTAATGTTGATGTTGGATACACATATGTGGTTGTTGTGATTGTTTATGTGTAGAAATGTGTAGGTAAACATTAGACACATTATTTACTTATGGCTAGTTGAGCCATCCTGGTCGCCGCTGGTTGGGTGTCCGGTGGTTGGGGGGGTCAGGAGCAAGGGGGATGGGATAGGATACAGGTAGTGGGTTGGAGTGGGGGTTGGAGAGGTTTGGGGGTGGGTGGTGGAGAGGTGTAGGGGGGTTGGAAATGGGGTGGGGAGGGGGTGGGGGTAGGAGAGGGGGTGGGGGTAGGGGAGGGGGTGGGGGTAGGAGAGGGGGTGGGGGTAGGGGAGGGGGTGGGGGTAGGGGTGTGGGTGGGGGTAGGGGTGTGGGTGGGGGTAGGGGTGTGGGTGGGGGTAGGGGAGGAGGTGGGGGTAGGAGAGGGGGTGGGGGTAGGGGAGGGGGTGGGGGTAGGGGTGTGGGTTGGGGTAGGGGTGTGGGTGGGGGAATGGGAGGAGGTGGGGTAGGAGAGGGGGTGGGGGTAGGGGAGGGGGTGGGGGTAGGGGTGTGGGTGGGGGTAGGGGTGGGGGTGGGGGTATGGGTGGGGGTGTGGGTAGGGGAGGGGGTGGGGGTAGGGGAGTGGCTGGTGGAAGGGGATGTGGAAATGGGGTGGTCCCCAGCAGGACCCAATGTCTCCTCTTCCTCCTCCTCCTCTTCCTCCTCCTCTTCCTCCTCCTCCTCTTCCTCCTCCTGGGCTGCCTGCTCCTGGGCTGCCTGCTCCCGGGCTGCCTGCTCCCGGGCTGCCTCCTCCCGGGCTTCCATACGTGCCATTGCCCGTGCTGAAATGTTCATGTTGATGGCATAGAAATCGAAGGTTGGGTTTCATAAAAATGGGGGAAAGAAAAATTCACATTAGTCATGCTCTAACCTTACAAATTATCATTGCTATTATATTTCAGACATTTATCATGCGAACTAATTGATATGCTACACCCAAAAACTGAGCAACTACTTAAACCCCCCCTATACACCCCCTATACACCCCCTATACACCCCCTATACACCCATATACACCCCATATACACCCATATACACCCATATACACCCCATATACACCCCATATACACCCATATACACCCATATACACCCCATATACACCCCATATACACCCCATATACACCCATATACACCCATATACACCCCATATACACCCATATACACCCCAAATACACCCCATATACACCCCATATACACCCCATATACACCCACATACTCAGGAACATATTTATAAAAAGTACAGAAATCATTTGCAAAAAAACGCAGACATACTAGTTAATAAAAACTTACATCGGGCAATATGGCGGCGAATGGAACTCAGCATGACTGGCTGGCGCCGGCGCAGGTCAGACCAGCGCCGCTCGACTTGGGCCAGGCTTCTCTGTACGCCGGTGCGGGTGTATATTAGGCGGCGGGCAGCATTATACGCCCGCCGCTTGTCCATGTTGGACACATATGGGCCCCTGGGCCCCAGCCGCCGGTCCATGACCTCAACCAAGGCCACCAGCTCCTGGGTAGAAAACGCGCTAGCCCTGGTTGAAGTCATAGTGGCAATGGCGCAGTTATTAATTGCAGGTACATATATCACTTTTGGTGCTTGCTGATTGGTGTAAAAAATTGTTTGTTTAGTATTAACTTTATTAATCCTTCTTACATTAACAAACTGGATGCGAATAGAAACTTACGCGGACCGTTCCGATATACACACACCATAACCAACAGCATGCATTCAATGTATAGAGAGACGTACTGTATATACAGTGTGCGGAAAATAATACACGCAATCGTCTACTAATAAATACGCTGCTAAAAAAGGCACAATGCAACATGTTGGTGTATGACAATTTCATACTCATTACATATGTAAGGAAAGCATTATAACGTGATGTTTTGAAATGTGACTCACAAAGCATACACGAACTACAACAGATACCAGCTGACAACACTCATCATTGGAATGACAGGTGCACACATTTCACGATGTAGCACACAATGCTCCACAACCTGTGTATGTGCATATACAGGTGAATGATCAGGTGCGTTGAGACCCGCGTAATTTAAGCGGCAATTATCGGCGGGAAATATCGGCGTAAATTAGCAACTACATTGCGGGGAAAAATATACGCCCCCTTGTTCATGGCGGGAGATTAACATATAAATATTCAGTCAGATGCAGGCCAGAATTGCTGCAAACATGTCTGGCTCAGATGATTCCGCAGCTGAGGACGCTCTACAGAGAGCTACAGCAGAATCCCTGCTTGAAGCTTTGACCAAGAGGGAACAGGAGCGGAGAAGGAGGGCCCAAGAGAGGAGTAGCCTGCAAGACCAAGCGGGCCCCTCACTAACAGGCCCTGTTCAACCTCCACCAGCTCCACAAGGGCCAAGCAACCAGCCAGAACAAGAGGTTGCATCTCTCCAAACAGGTGTGACCCAGCAGGTGCATGGTGAGAGAACTGGGGCCACCAGAAAACGAGCTGCAACATCTAGGGTGAGGACTGAGCAGGATACCACCACCAAAAAGAGAAACCCTGCATTTGTAAAGGCAGAATTAAGAATTTTAGTGCCCAGAGCACGCGAATGGATCGAATTGCCAACCAGGAAGCCGGGTGCCAGTGCAAGGAGAAACCTTTGGGACAAGATCACAGAGGAAGTGAACCAGGTGTCACCAGTGGTCAGAGATTGGCAAGCGGTGAAGAAAAGGCAAGTGTGTTTGTCCCCCTGATAATGTCATATGTGTGTACATATGTTACATGTATGTTTTGAGAATAATAGAAAGGTGTGTTTGTAGATAGTGCTACACTTCAATGTCACATGTGAACACAACCATGTCTAATAACCCACATTGATATATGAAACATGCACCATTGGTGTGATGTGAGGTTATGGGCACAGTTCTGCTCATGTGAAGTATGTGAAGTATGTGATGGGACAAGAGAAAGTGTGTTTTTGAAAGAGTTGTTGTAACATGTTCCATATGATGCTACTGAAACAAGAATGACCAAACTGTGCACATGTAGCTGGTGAGAAACTACACATCCCAGTATGCCATCCCATAGTTCAATTACTCCATAATAACCACACTGTCAAACTATGGTGGAATGTGTAGTTTCACAACAGGTGGAGGTGCATAATTTGGCCATGGATGATGTCATTTCTGCATAGTGATCTATGTATGTGCATTTAGTGGCCTAATGAATGAGATGAGACACTGAAATGCCTCCTAATGGAGACATTAATGTGTGTGTGGGACACATATGGCTAAAAAACATAAGATGACCCACACTAGGAAATGTAACGTAGTCATGATGTTCACTAGCACAGTGGTGCACATATCTCATGGTGATATTTGTATTTTTAAACTTGTAGGTGGACAGACTTCAAAACGACACTGAAGAGGAAGATGACTGACCGGTACAACCACAGCATGTCCACCGGGAGGGGGCCTATGCCAGATAATTTGGAGTATACCCCCCTGGAGCAGGATGCCTTGGATGTCATTGATGTGGCCGAGGTCAGGGGGATATCCAATATGGATAGTGAGCTCCCGGCGGAGGTCTTTGCTGCTGCTTTTGATGGTAAGTCACAGTAATGCATTGTATTTTGAAAGATTTTTTTTGTGCGTATGTGATGGTGACATTGTTTTCAATTATCCTAGAAGAAGCAGAAACCCAGGATGAACCGGCAGCATCTTCCTCTGCAGAGCCACAGGTGGAGCAAGTGGTCCAGCCTCCACCAAGACAACACCCCCAGCCACAAGAGACATGGGATGCCAGCGTGATGGTGATGCTGGAGAGGATCGAGAAGCAAGGGGTGGATGCTGCGGTCCGTCAGCAGCAGGTTGGGGAATTTCTGGCGGATTGGAAGGCCACAAACAGGCAGCAGTGTGAGGCCTTCAACCGCATGAATGACACTCTGGCGGCTGGCATGCAAAGCATTGGCCAACACCTCAGCCGCCAGAATGAAATTCTTGCGGAGCTGCTGACCACCGCCAGGTCCCTAAGGGACAATCCCCCATCTGCTGGCCCACCCCAAGCTGCTCCCCAACCTTCCACCTCTGCTGACCCTCCTGTGTCCACTAGGGGAAGACGCCGCAAGCCATCTGAGCCAAAGGCCCCTGTCCTCAAGGCCCCATCTAAAAAGGGGAAAAAAGGGCCCAAATAATGAGACCTGGTTCACTTCCTCTGTGGTTGGACCCCAAATGTTTAAATTGCACTGGACATCCACTTCCTGAGTTGGCCATCGATCCATTTTCGTGCCATGGGCATTAAAGTTCTTATTTTGAC
This sequence comes from Crinia signifera, assembly GCF_055691185.1. Lineage (NCBI taxonomy): Eukaryota > Metazoa > Chordata > Amphibia > Anura > Myobatrachidae > Crinia > Crinia signifera. Next base: position 122,877,345 of record NC_139217.1, read on the forward strand.
CTCTACAAATGCAGGATAAATTTTTGGTGGTGTGTATCTTGCTTAGTATTCACCCTGGTTGTTGCAGTACGTATTCTGGTGTCCCCATTTCTTTCACCATTGCATTTGCAGGGTAACACATGTTTGGAGATATGCAACCTCTTGTTCTGGCTCTTTTTTTATTTTTGTGTCTATTTTATTTGTTTATTTGATTTATGACATTAAAGTGTCAAATAAGCTGTGATGCTGAACAGCAAATAAATTTATTTTACCAATTAAAACAAAATTGTTGTATGTGTAATTTCTTGTGTGAAACAAATACTACATTTATGTGTACTTACTGACCAGGGTATTTTTGAACATTTGTTGAAGTGTGGTAGAAGTTTCCCATGTGTAACCCTCTCCATGGCCATTCCCATGTTCCTATCCAACTTTTCCCTGCTAATTAGTTTGTGTCAGCACATGTGCAGAGCAACTTAATAGGTGAGAAAGCAGTTTGTGTGCAGGTGAGGTAGCTCCTACAGTAGTAGGTAAAAGCAGGTCCAGAACAATGCTTTCCTCATGGAGTGGGTGAGGCAGACAAACAAGGGTCAAAAGGTACATTTGTGTAGGAATGCATATGTGTCCTCCCTAATAAAAGATGTGTGAATCGGCCAAACATGAGAAAATTGCTTGTGAACAAACATGTATAACTTTTTAAATATATATGATTTTACAGTGTCATAAGCAGATGTAGGAATCCTTTGTTAGAGAGATGTGAGTGCAATAATGTGATTGGTGGCATCTTACATCCAGAGTGTAGTAAAATCCAATTCATAGCAGATCAGATAGTGGTACAGTTCTGTATTTTGGGTACTATACAAAGATTGTGTGCAAAATAGTGGGCATGGGCTTAAAACATTGCTGAAACATACTTTGTAGGTGTTAGATGTGGTTTATGTTATTGTATCATAAATACAAAACCTATGTTTGTATTACAGTGAACACGTTGACACATGTCGACTTGTGTAGATTGAGTGTGCTACTGTGTAAAGTCTATGAAAGCACGTAGTGAATGTGTATAACTGTTTAACAAATACCTACCTTAGCATATATAAGCAGGTCTTAAAAAGATTCTTACCTTAAATTAAACAAACCTTTAAATGTAGAGAAGTATAGAAAGATAAGCTTCCAATGTGTTTGAGTGCTGTGTGTGGCTTGCAGGTAGTGAAATCATGGTTTTGACTTAATAGACTGCAGCATTGCTTATTACATTCAGGTGTATGTGTTTGAGTAGTAATCAGCGTAAATTAGCAAACCCAGGCGCACGCTGGCATGCGGTATCTGTAGGGGTGGTCTGAGGTGGCGGTTGGCGGCCGCCTGTTTTGTGTCCGAAATGAACGGTGCTTTAGGCGATCGTGCGGTAGTAGCACCGTTCATTTTTGGTGCACACCCCCGTGTTCGCCCATATTTACGCCCATTTTCCCTCATTATTTCGGCCGCTCCCCTCAACACGCCCCTATGCCGCCCCCAATGCCCGTACTCTCGCGTACAGGTTTTTTCGCACGGAGAGACCCGTCCGTAAGCGTTGTGGAGTGTTCGCGCATGCGCATTGGCGATTGTACGCATGCGCAGATCATGAAAAACCCCGGAACGTACGCGTACGGCCTGGCCGCACCAACCAGAATAAGGCCCTTAATGTACATATGTCCTCCCGATGTGAAGTGGCTGAATTAGGGAACGATGCAGGTCCCAGGAGGCCATTGGAGGGTTTGATCCAATAGAATTAGTGAGTCCTCACTAGTGATGTGGCCAAGTTGGGGTGTGTGGTAAGTCCCAGTGGTCACTGGACAGAACTCTTTGTAAAAGTCTCCACAAGTTGGTAGTTGTAAAGTGGGACACTTCCAAAAAGGTGACTCTTCCAATGGAGAAAAGGGCTGGTTCAGACTCCACAAGGTGTAAACGCATGTAGGTCAGTGCAAATGGCGGTTCACCTATGCATTTCGCTGCTTTCCCAGATGCAGCTTGTCAAGGATAGAGTACTGGCTACTTAGATCATCCAATAGTATTCATGCTATTACTAAAGAGTATATAATTGAAGAGGAGGCAGTATGACTAATATATGTACTATAGGCTATCTAAAATTTGTAAAAATCAGATGATAATATACCTTAGACAAACATACAATAATTTATTCATATACAATCAATCCGGTATTCCAATTGGTCCTTATTGGCCACCTGTCCGGTAGTGACCACATGATTACCTAATGGACTAATCGATGTACCTATAGGGGTCATGTGATCCCTCTAGTCACATAAGCAGGTCTCAGCTTCATCACACTGGGGTATCGTTACTTCCAGTCATGAGGCACCTTTACAACATGTCACACTGGCTTTGGATGCGTCGCATAGGTCATCGTCATCCTAGACCCATAGCGCCGCCTGGGGTTCGACCACCTCCTGTGACTGACAGCTGGGATTCCCCAGTCACGTGCCTGCCAATTCAATTTTTCTATCGATCCCAGTGCCGGGCATCAGGATTGAATCTGGATTGAAGGTAGTTAACGCTGTTCAGTTTAGATTCGATTTTGATTCGATTTTGCTTCTACAAGCAAAATCAAATTGAAAGTGTCATAATCAAACCATGTGTATGTACCATTAAACATATCAATTGAGTCTGCCATCACAACCTTCCATGGCTGGGTATTGCATATCTTAACTGCAATGACTGTAAAGAAACCCTTCCTTTGCTGGTTGTGAAACTTCCTCTCTAACCGTGCATCCTGTGAAAAGTCCTTGAGGTAAAAAGTTCCCTTTAAAGTTCTATATATTGACCCTTAATGTATTTGTATGTAGTAATCAGATATAGCCTTTCCTCATAACTTAATGTCTCCATAGCCTTTATAAATTTTGTTGCCCTTCTCTGAACCATTTTTAGTTACATAATGTCGTTTTTATACAGTGGTACCCACAGCTGTATACTGTATTCAAGATAAGGCTGTACGAACGATTAATATAGTGGCAAAATTGCACTGTCTTCTCTTACATCTATGCCCTTTTTATGCATGATAATTATTTATTTGCCCTTGCAGTTGCTGCTTGACACTGAGGACTATTGCTAGGTATACAGTCAAAGTGCACCCCCAAATCCATCTCCATGATAGTTTCCCCTACATTTACCACATTTGATTTATAGATCGATTTATAGATTGCATTTATCTTTGGTAAAACTTTATCATCCATTTTGCTACCAAACCCTCCAGTTTATTCAAGTCCCTCTGCAGTGAAACTACATCCTACTCTGATTTACATTACATAATGTAGTGTCATCTTCAAAAATGGAAATTTTGCTCACTATAGCATCACACATATAGCATCACCAAGGTAATTAATACATATGTTAAAAAGAAGTAGCCCCAGCACAGAACCTCAAGGTACACCACTTAACACTTTTGACCAATTTGAAAATGTTCCATTTGCCACAACTCTGTTCCCTATTATCATACCAGTTGTTGACCCAAGTACAGTACAAATGTTGTTTCCTAGACCCAGCTCCCTTATTTTGTAGACCAACCTCATTGGTGGCATGGTACCTAAAGCCTTTGCAACATATAAATAGGCCACATCTACTGTGTAGCCATGGTCTATGTTCCCACTAACTTCCTCATTCATGACCTATCCCTCACAAATCCATGATGATTCCCAATCTTATTACACAATAAGTAATCCTGAATACTCTCCCTTAATGTACCCTCCAGTAGTTGCTCCATTATTGATGTCATGCTTACAGGTATATAATTTTACGATTTTGATTAACTTCCCTTTTTAAACAATGGCACCCCATCTGCTAGTCACCAATCCCTTGGTACTGAGCCTGATTAAATCGGATCTTTAAAAATTAAGTATAAAGGTCAAGCTATATCTGAGTTTAGCTGCATAATAACCCTTGAGTGTATGCCATCTGGACCTGAAAATATTTATATTAATTTTATTCATTCGCTTTTGGACTTCCTCTTCTATCAACCAAGTGCTAAATAATGGCACATAAGCATTTCCATTCTTATGTATTATTCCCATGATTTGTTCCTCTCAAGTAAATACTGCAAAAAAGCGTTTTAGTACTTCTGCTTTTTCTTTATTATCATTAACCCTTTCAGGTCCAAAGTCTAGTCAGGCTCAACAGCCCTAGCACTAGTAGCAGATCCATTGGTGAGCCATTTTAAAATAAGAACATTAAAATCGCTTAACATTCAGTTTAGACCATTTTTTATGTAAAAAATAAATACAATTTAAACATTTAAACCAGACTGTTTGAACTGCCAAAAAAAAACAAAAAACAATTGGACTGCAAAGGGTTAATCACTTCACCTTTCTCACTTCGTAATATTCCTACTGTATATTGTCTTTTAAAATCCTTTTGTCACGACCACCATGTCTGCCACCCATGCCTCCCACACTGAGGCGCCATGATGCTGTGAACTCTGCCTGGGCCTTGCTGGACACGCTGCCTGGAGTGTACTGCACACACTTCCTGGTTCTGAAACCTGTCGCCTTCCCTGGAGGTGGCCATCTTGTTGGTTTCTCCAACCAGGCTGCACTACCAATTACCTTCAGCCAATTACAGTGCAGCTCTCCTTTTAAATACTGACCAGCTGGGCCAAACAGTCAGTCAGTACAATGATGTCCTTTCCCTAGGCATTTGACTCCCACTCCTGCTGAAAGCGCTGCTGCCTGTCAGCTATCTCCAGACTGAATCCATGCCTGCTCGCCTGCTGTGAAGACCATTCACCTGCAGAACCCTGCTGCCGCCTCTACGGTCTGGACAAGGTTAGCCCCCCAAAGGGGATCACCCTTTCCTCACCTGACGGTTACTTCCACTGTAACGCTCCCTGGTCACAGCTACTCAGGCCTGCTGCAACATTTCCCGGATTCATCCTATCAACCATCCAATCATCCAACCATCCAATTGTCCAATCACCCAATCGTTAAATCATCCAACCGTCCAACTGTCAAATCGTCCAATTGTCCAATCGTCCAATTTATCCAATCGTTCAACCATTAAATCGTTCAACCATTCAATCATCCAATCTTTAATTCAATCTTCAATTCAATCCTCTCTTCAAGTAAATCCTTCAATTCAATTATTCAAGTTTACGTTTATTCTTCAAATCTACACTTCTAGTCATCTTCAGTTTTCAACCTCGTTATCCATCCACTCAGGGCCGGATTAACAATGGGCCTGATGGAGCTACAGCTCCAGGCCCACTCTCCAAATAGGCCTATTTTGTAGCTGTGGGGCAGGGCTTTCCAACGAGCCCAGCCCCGCGTTGCTAGCCCCCTGGGAACCGGAGATACCGCCAGGCAAACCTGGAAAGTTTCCTAATAGGATAACATGGGACCCGCTAATTCTGATTCCCGCTAATTGAGGTTGATCTCAGTCGAACCCAAATTGCTGGGCCTTCAATCTGATACCTGGTCCATATGGGTTCATTGGTTCTAGAGATATTGCAGGTAAACCAATTTTTTTTTAATTTCTGAAATGTAATTTCATGGCTGTTCATGTTGTTTCACGGGACCAAAATCATTCGAAGCCTACATGTAAATGGGTCAGTTGGTTCCAAAGATATAACTGGTTGTTTAAAGGGGGGCGGGGGTGGTTTTCTCTCCCCCTCACACCAGAAAATGCAGGGACTAGGCTGGTGTAAAAGGGGCCAGTCCAGGAATGTCCCTGCATGATCCTGGGACCATATTCCCGGGTAAATCCCTGCATTTTCTGGTGTGAAAGGGGTATTATTTTAAATAGCCATGTCATGCAGTGCACTGAATACAGCCGGGCAGCCCCCTGCTCTCTGCCCAGCTGTCAATGGCTGTCATTTCTGCCCGGCAGCAGCTGTCCCCCAGTTACCGCGAGCATGTATTCCCCCTTGGCAATGAGCATGTAATCCCACATGGCAACGAGCATGGAACCCCTGGCAATGTACATGTAGGTAAGCAACACTTATGTAGCATAATTTTTAATAGGCATTATGGTGTTTGGCATAATATGTAATGGAGATTATGGTGTGAGGCTTAACATGTAATGGGCATTATGGTGTAAATTTTTAATGCGCGCGCAATGCCCCTATTTGTATTGTGCATTATTGCTCAATCTGTTTGGTATAGTGCAGGCATGTCCAAACTATGGCCCTTCAGCTGTTGTAAAACTACAAGTCTCATCATTGCCACAGTTTTGCTATTAGGGAATGCTAAAACTATGTCAAGGCATGCTGGGACGTGTAGTTTCACAAGAGCTGGAGGGCCACTGTTTGGACATGCCTGGTATAGTGTGTATTTTGGCTCAATCCATGTGGCAAAATGTGAATTTTGCCTTAATCTGTGGGGCATAGTGTGAATTTTGGCTCACTCGGTGTGAATTTTGGCTCATTCCATGTGGTATAATGTGTAAGAGGCAAGTACAGTATAAGGGGGTTACTATTGTGTTGCATGATTTGTATAAGGGGTATATGGTGTGGTAAACTTAGGTGACCACATAAAAGGTGCTGAAATGTTGTCTACCAAGTTTCGGCTTTCAGTATTTTTTTTATGACTGGAGTGCCACCTCACCCCGCAAGTATCTTAGCACCTTTGGAGTGCACCCGGCAATATATATCCCTGCATTTTTCCTATGCCAGGCTCCTGCCTTTTCCAGGCATATATAATTAGTTGAAAGTATTTACACAAATAGAGACACACCCATGAGCAGACCACCCAAACAGAACACTGGTCATGCCACCCACATTATTAGGTCCTGACCACAACTCCTATTATTGCGCATACTAGGCCCTTGATCATTTTCAGATCCAGCCCCATTTAGGCCTTAATCTGGCTCTGCATCCACTACAAACTTTACAATAAGTTTTATATATCATTGACTCTGGTTATTTCATATCTTCAGTATTACCTTTGTGCCACAGTTCATCCTCTGTATCGCAGTATCTTTATTAAAACTGGTTTTCTTTTATCCAATTGCATCCCTCCCTTCTGTCGTCTATGCAAAAACCTTACATCAAGGCACCTAGCCTCTGTTACACTCCAAAATAGGCAAAGGAAAGTAAGTTTGAGGTGGCTGTGCGCTAAGGTCGGCTGCCTTGTGGGGTGACAATGATGGAGTGGTAACCCTAGAGACCACAGGAAAACATATGCAACAAGGAAGGTTATCAAAGGCTCCTCCACTGGCGCCGAAAAGATACGTCCCTATATATAAAGGGGCGGTCCTCTTCTCCGAAATAACTGGGGAAAGCTGATTTGAGAAATACCGTACGCCCCTCTTGGGGTGAAAGGGTTCCTCTTCTCCGAGTCTAGAGAGCTCAAAACACAGATCCAAAGGGAGGCCGTCACACTGATACTGAGTAGGGGATGCTTGCGTCGCTTTAAGGCCTCAGTAGTTTAGTCGTGGTGACCCAAAATGAGAGATGGTAGGGGGTATATAGTGTAAAAACTTTTTTATTAAACATTCAAATACATATAAATATAATAGAAAATGGAACCAATTGGCATAGTACCGTTTGTGTTGGAGAACTAAGATATTCTCAAAGTTCTCAAAAAGGCTTGAAACTGAGCGGGATTAATCCCGGGTTGACTAAAAGTCCACGCTTGGTCCCGATGCCAGTCTGCAATGCCAAAGATGGTCCACAGTCCTATTGGAAAAGGTCCAAACGAAACACACTCCAAACGCGTTTTCGATTGCTGCCTGCAATCTTTCTCAAGGAGATAGTGTGTGGACCAAACACTACACCTTAAATACCCCTCCCATCCAATGACAAAAAGGAAAACTATGACAGCATACTGTTGTCCAATCACCGTCTGGTACCGGACTTCCGGTTTACCAGAACGGCAACATCCGCATCTGTGGAGCGCAATATGCGTTCCACATGAATATGGGCTTACTGGCCGGATATATAGTGTCCCCGGCCAACTGTCATATAATGTATACATTTGAATATCCTGGCCGAGTGATGCTTTAAATGGTGTGGAGCGCAGCGTGCGTTCCACTCATTGTTGATGTCCTGGCCGGATGTGACGTTCCGCTTACAGGAGCCGGATGTAGCGGTATCCGGAAGATGGTGTGGAGCGCGGCGTGCGTTCCACCCGCTGTTGGTTTCCTGACCGGATGTGACATCGCGCTTTCGGGTATCTTGGCCGGATATGACGGTTTCAAGATAGATGGAACGCAAATGATGTTTGTTTGCGTTCCAGAGATCCTCTGTTCTCCAGATATATGGCGCGATGTCTGTCCCATATGTTTTGAAGGAGCATTCTGCCATATGGGTATCCTGATGTACTAGGAAAATGTATGGATTGCTCCATTGACTATGATCAAAAAAACGGGACAGTATTAGTGACGAATTTGCATAGATAAAATTGCAAACAAATAGATAAAAGATAAAATACAATAAAAAAGACATAAAAAGCAGATATAATAAGAACAGTATTATTTTTTAAAAAAAGGCTAAAAAAATTTGATGTAGGACAAAGTGACAGTGCAAAAAGTGACAGTGCAGAAATTTCATAGGAACCATTTGACCTCGAAATCGAGGTTCAGCCCCCCTGGTTTAAGAGTATTGAAATTGTAAATGCACTTCATCTCTTCCTGTGCCAAACGAGTGGCCAAATTTTTTGTTCTTACATTGCTGAACATTTGTTTAAAACCCATGAATCTGATGACATGCCTGGTGGATGAATTGTGTTTAAGTTTAAAATGGTGAGATAAAGAGTGGGATTCCAAACCCTTGGTGATGTTGTTGAGATGTTCAGCTAATCTTACTTTAAAAGGTCTAGAGGTCCGACCAATGTAAAATAAATGACAAGAGCATTCAATGGCATAAATGATGTTCTTGCTATTGCATGTTATAAATTCTCCAATTATGTGCTGAATGCCATTTATGGTCAGGTCATTATATTTGGTGATGCCCTTATACTCAACCGTTCTACATCCCTTGCAATTACCGCACCTATGGAAGCCCTTGCTAGCAATATTGCCCTGTGGTTTTGAGGTTATAAGTGCACTCCGGACCAATTTATTGCTGATATTGGGGGCCTTCCTGTAAATGAATCTCGGGTGTATGGGAAGGTGAGGACCAAGCACCGGGTCTTTTTGGAGAATATTCCAATGTTTCCTAAAGGAACGTTCCACTAATTTGTGTTGGGCATTAAAATTAGTGATAAAGGCCCATTTGTGGTCGTCATTTGGTCGTGGAGGTGCGATCCTATCAGTTAGGAGGACAGCTCTATCGAGCTGATCTATTGTAGCAAGTTTGTTAGTAATGATGTTGGTATCGTAGCCGCTACTGATGAATTTTTTGGACATCGTGGTTACTTGTTCTTTATATACGGTATCGTCACTACAGTTTCTTCGGACTCTCTTGAACTGGCCCCCTGGTATAGCGTCCAACCACTGGGTGTGGTGGCAGCTATCTTTTTGTATGTAGGCTTGACAGTCCGTGGGTTTAGTAAAAGTCTTGGTTTTAAAAACAGAATTCTCAATATAAATGGTCACATCTAAAAAGTCAATGGAGTTATCACTGATGTTAAAAGTTAATTCTATGTTCCTGTTATTGGTGTTCAGGTAGAGGCAGAATTTTTCCAACTCAGACTTCTCTCCCCTCCATAAAAACATGATGTCATCAATATATCTTTTCCAGGACACCAGATTCGCCCCAAAGGGATTATTGGCCCAAACATTCTCCTGTTCCCAATGTCCCATAAACATATTGGCGTAACTTGGGGCGAATCTGGTGCCCATGGCGGTGCCCGTCTTTTGAAGATAAAAACACTCCTCAAATAAAAAATAGTTGTTGTTGAGGATAAAATCAACACCTTCAATTAAAAATTCCTGTAAATTATTGTCCATGTTGCTCTTTTGAAGGTAGTCTCTAACTGCCGAGATGCCGTCTTGATGTCTAATGATAGTATATAAAGACTTGACGTCTGCAGTTACTAGAAATAAGTTGTCTTCAAATGGTATGGTGGTGAGTACATTTAGGAGATCCTTAGTGTCTTTAAGGTGGGACCGATTGGTCAGGACAAATGGCTGTAGATGGTAATCGATGTATTCAGACAAATTCGCCGTTATTGAATTCGTCCCTGACACAATCGGTCTACCTGGCGGGTGAGTGGTGCTTTTGTGGACCTTAGGGAGTAGATAAATTACCGGGATAGAAGGTTCCTGGTTGAGAAGAAATTTGTACGTATTCTCATCCACGACACCTCTTGATTTGTATTTATTTAATAACAAAATCAATTTACTAGATATATTATCGGTAGGATCTACTCTTAATTTTTGGTAGGTGGTCCGGTCATCTATTTGTGACAGCACTTCATTAATATACCAAGTTTTGTCCATGAGTACGATGCCCCCGCCCTTATCGGCGGGTTTAATAATGATTTCTCGATTATCTTTCAATAATTTGAGGGCATCTCTCTCTTTTCTCGTCAGATTGTATTTGGTGCCAGTGTATTGAATACTCCTGACATCCGCCTGTATAAAGGTGCTAAAGGTGTCAAGAAAATTGCCCTTAACATATATATTATATTTATATGTATTTGAATGTTTAATAAAAAAGTTTTTACACTATATACCCCCTACCATCTCTCATTTTGGGTCACCACGACTAAACTACTGAGGCCTTAAAGCGACGCAAGCATCCCCTACTCAGTATCAGTGTGACGGCCTCCCTTTGGATCTGTGTTTTGAGCTCTCTAGACTCGGAGAAGAGGAACCCTTTCACCCCAAGAGGGGCGTACGGTATTTCTCAAATCAGCTTTCCCCAGTTATTTCGGAGAAGAGGACCGCCCCTTTATATATAGGGACGTATCTTTTCGGCGCCAGTGGAGGAGCCTTTGATAACCTTCCTTGTTGCATCTGTTACACTCCAGCTGGTGCTACTGCTAGCGTGACACCTTTTTAAATAAATGTATACAGTATATACTTAAAAAACTTTTTAGGGTTTGTCTTACTTTCTTTTGCAATTTGCTTTTCATTTTCTTTTTGCATTCTTTATTACATTCCTTGTAGATACAGATGGAATTCTTATTCTTGTCAAACTAAAACAAGTTAAATGCACACGTCCTTTCCCCCTTACCTTTTTATTTAGCCGCATTAGTTCAAACATAGGCCCTTATTCTGATCGGTGCGGATATTCCCGCATTCTTACGGAGCGGTCCGCACGCCACGGCGTTTTGCCGCGTGCGGCCATCGTCCGTAGAAACGCCCACGTGTCCTCCGCATTCGGACGGACTCACTCTTTAAGAACAGGGCGTGTTTACGGACGACATACAAACCATGCGTGTGCGGGAGAAACACTCCGATTCTGCACGGTATTACAGAGTATTACAGAGTATGCTCGGAAATACCGCATCCGAACGGGAGCCAAGCGGTGCTACCGCCCGTAAGCGGAGTATTTACGCCAAACAACCCACTATTATGTCAATTCTGCAATACATCACATGACCCACTTATTCAATTACCTATCCTCATAAAAAACAGCTTATTTGGAATTGGAATCAATTAGATGCCAATATATCCTTACAAGCATGCCTAACACATGCATTGCACACATTAACCCTTACACCAATGTAAGTGCAATGGTTTGTATTACACCCTGTGTAAAAGATTATAAACAATCTACACATATACTGTTTCAAGTGCAAATAAAACCAACAACTGTGAACTTGCATAAAGAATTTATTTAAAATCAACATTAACATAAAAAAAAAAATATAAAATATAATAAATTAAAGCAGCAGATCGCGGATGTCCTGCAGGTCTGCTAGAAGGAGCCTCAAATGCTGCTCCGCTCGCAGGACGGCCCCACGCACCCCCTCATCTGCCGGTGTCGTGTCATCTGTGGGCATGTCAAAGGGGCAAAAATTAGTCATGTTATTCATGCATACATTTCACATACTGCGACATAAATTGCACAAATGCTAGGTGACATGTGTGTATATATATATATATCTATCTATGTAGAGAGATAGAGACACACATAGATAAATAGATATGACACATACATATATACATACATGCTAACTTATTTACTACATACTGTCTTTTTTGGCCTCTACCCTTTACTCTGCAGAAGACATAACAGTCATATTGTTTCTTCTCAGTCACAACCCACCCATGACTAACCAATGACAAGCATGTCATGGCCTCCGTCAATAACAACTTGTCACAATCTGCTCAGTCTAAGTTCAGTGATGGTTCGTGGCATGGGAGTTATGCAAATGTCAGGAATGCACAGTACACATCCTCAAAATAATAATTCTGTCTAAACCAACCTACAATTCTGTGAGGGCAAAAAAACAATCTGAACTACAGGGGGTGTTTAGGTAGAGGAGGCTCCTGGGACACTGGCAACTTCTGACTCCATTCCAAGGTAGGCCGGCCCATACTCCATTTATAGCATACATCCTATAGTTTATAAATAACATTCACCAACAATATAGATTCCACTATTTGATGGGTCATAATCAACGCTTGCAGCAGGTGAATTTAATCCACAAATGATCCACTCATCCCTTTACTCCAGGATCCTGTTTAACTACAACGGTTATGTGGCAGTCAAAATGGAGCTCCAAGCCATCCCACAAACCTGTGTAATTCAGAGGTGTCCTGGATGAAAGGGATGCCTTGGACACCCCATCTAACCCGTACCTGTATCTGTAGCTACCCACTTTGGGGTCTATATGAATAGTATGGGCCAAACATTTTTTATCACCAGTGCTACATAACAAATACCAGTACAACTACTTCATGAATGATGCATTATGTTAACATACCGATCTGCTGGTACTCCGGGGCCTGGCACGCCTCCTCCCCCTCGTCATCAGACTCCTCCGGGGCAACCGTGGCCTCCTCAGCCCCCTCCTCCGCCAGCTCCTCTGCCACAAGAACCTCCTCCTCCAACTCCTCCTCCACCTCCTCCTCCTCCACCTCCTCCTCCACCACCTCCTCCTCCACCTCCTCCTCCGCCACCAACACCTCCTCCTCCGCAACCAACTCCGCTTCCACATCCTCCTCCACCACCTCCTCACGCACCTCCTCCTCCTCCACCACCATCTCCTCCTCCTCCACTTCCTCCTCCTCCACCCTTGCCGCCACCTCCTCCTCCGGGTCTTGGGCCTCCTCCTGGCCCAGGGCTGGCTCCGCCTCTTCACGGGCCTGTCTGGCTCGGGCTCGTGCTGTGTGGTAGAAAAAAACATCATGGTCAATGTCGGGTCATTGGGGCACATGTATTAATCCATAACAAGACATACATGGAAGGGTGATAATGATGGCAAACGATGCAGGAAAGTACCTCCTTACTGTTAATGGATTCCAAATGGTGACATTTAAATTATTATGTGATTGTTAGTAATTTGTTCACACATTACAACCCAGGCATTTATCAATGTGTAACACATATTAGGGGCCAGATTCTATAAGCTTCAAAAGAGATAAGTTTCACAGTGATAAACAGCCAGCCAATCAGCTCCTGCCTGTTATTTTTCAAACACAGTCTGTGACATGGCAGGTAGGAGCTGATTGGCTGGCTGTTTATCACTGTGAAACTTATCACTTTTAAAGCTTATAGAATCTGGCCCTAGATCTGGCACATTGTATGCATCAGAATCCTCAATGCTATGGCATTACATATAAAAGCCACATGACTGCATGTTAACCAGGAAGAAGCACACATAACAGTCTATGGACTTTGAAACCCATGGACACCCACTTATCATGAAACACATTTTATTGTTTATATATGCTATGTTGTAAGTGCGAAATTTCATAGCTAAAATACTCACAATCAGCAATTTCGCCCCTGAGTTGCTGGAGCAGCTGGGGCTGGCGCCTGCGGAGGTCCGACCACCGCCTCTCAAGCTGCCCGAGGGACCTCCGCACCCGAGTGCGGGCGTAAATTCGGCGCCCTGCCGCAGCATAGGCCCTCCGCTTATGGCGGTTTGTGATAAACGGCCCAGCACGGCCCAGCCTTGTCTCCATGACGGAGACAAGAACCCTCAGCTCCGCATGTGTGAAGGGTTCTGCCCTTCGTGTCTCCGCCATGTTGACAATGGCATCTATCAACCAATCAGGTGGTGGCATTGGTTGATCACAGTTATTTGTGTTAATAACTTTATTGTTCAGCTTTACATGAACAGCGTCTCTGCGCCAACACAAATGGTGACAAATTCGCATGCCTTCAAAACAGTAGTGTTGATGTATGGCAATGAACAAATCTGATATATATAAAACACAGTGTGTATGCACTTAGCAAATCCAATGACGCCTCGCTCCGCCAAGCAACGCGTGCTATAGCTTAGCAACGCATAGCTGTACTTAGCATTATTTACTCTATGCATCTATGTGTATGCGTACATTTATGTGTAAAAGACACATACACACACTTGCAGGTATCCTGAGACCAGCATTATACACCAGCCCTGCCTGCCTGCCTGCCTGCCTGCCTGCCTGCCTGGCTGCCTGCCTGGCTGCCTGGCTGCCTGCTCCTTGAAATGTTGAAACATGTGAATAAATTCTAATATCATATATATATATATATATATATATATATATATATATATATATATATATCTGCAAACAAATCAGACATCAACACATGAAAAAATCCCAAACACATTACAGAATAAATCAATGTACTCACCAGTCATCAGGGATAGTATCAACTACAATAATGAAGATATAACAAACACATAAGATCCCTTGAACAAGGTATAATAATTAGCACCTATATTTAACTTCCCCCAAAACTAAGCACATATGATAAATATCTCCTATTTCTTTGCCATTAGGAGGGCAGGCTGGCTAATTTTCGTGTTGTAACACTGACAACTAACACACTGTACTTATTTGAAGGGGTGATTTTTACAATAATTGGTGTGTTCTGTCAACTCTATAACATGTACCTGAAGTATCTTTGCGCCACAGAGTCCCGCAGCTGGTATCCCCTCCGGCATTCAGGGGCGCGGGATGGGCGCATGGGCGGATCTTGCGGCTCAGTAGTAAAAAAAGGGAAGGGGTGTGAAAAGTCCCAAGGCGCTATAATATCCTTGCTGCCACTGGACCAAAAGGGAGACCCACTGTAGTAGTCCCGCTGGTAGATGCTTCAGGAAAAAAAAGGTCTGGTGGCGCTGAATATTGTATAGTCCACAGGATGATGTTGACTCGTGAAGTGGAGAAGCCAAAAATAAATGAGAAATTGTGTTAGAGTAACAAACACAATGGGAGTGTAAAAAGTGAAACACCCATATAAAGGGGGATCCGTACCCAGACTCACAGGTAAAGGTGTGTGGACAAGTGTATCAAGGTATCTTTTAGGGGACCACCGGTGTGTGTATTCTAAAAACAAATACCAAGTGTGATGTGCTGGTATCCAGAGATTCGTACCGTACTCACTGTATATACAGGAGCTTGACACATATAAAGGTATCTTTCACTGACACAATAATCGTGTATCCAGGTGAAGTATTTCAAAGGCCAAGGTGGGTGCCTACCATACTCACTGTGGGAGTAGATGTAATACACACGTAGCGGTATCTTTGTGAATAAGGACAGGTCCCTCTATTCTCATTACCATGGCCAGACCTTGAAGGCGAGTAACTAGGTCACCATTCAAATGCACTTTTTCAGTAAAGCTCTCATTGTGTGCACAGGAGATGGGCGAGCGCACGGCCGGCGGTGTACAGTAGCCGCGTCCTCTCAGCCAACAGCCTGTTGGCTGAGAGGACGCGGCTACTGTACACCGCCGGCCGTGCGCTCGCCCATCTCCTGTGCACACAATGAGAGCTTTACTGAAAAAGTGCATTTGAATGGTGACCTAGTTACTCGCCTTCAAGGTCTGGCCATGGTAATGAGAATAGAGGGACCTGTCCTTATTCACAAAGATACCGCTACGTGTGTATTACATCTACTCCCACAGTGAGTATGGTAGGCACCCACCTTGGCCTTTGAAATACTTCACCTGGATACACGATTATTGTGTCAGTGAAAGATACCTTTATATGTGTCAAGCTCCTGTATATACAGTGAGTACGGTACGAATCTCTGGATACCAGCACATCACACTTGGTATTTGTTTTTAGAATACACACACCGGTGGTCCCCTAAAAGATACCTTGATACACTTGTCCACACACCTTTACCTGTGAGTCTGGGTACGGATCCCCCTTTATATGGGTGTTTCACTTTTTACACTCCCATTGTGTTTGTTACTCTAACACAATTTCTCATTTATTTTTGGCTTCTCCACTTCACGAGTCAACATCATCCTGTGGACTATACAATATTCAGCGCCACCAGACCTTTTTTTTCCTGAAGGATCTTGCGGCTCAGATGGTACCTCCCACTCATCAAAGGGTATCTCACGCCGCACAGCAATGTTGTGGAAAAATATACACAGGCCCACGATCCTCGACACCATTTCAGGCGCATACTGTAAGTCACCACCAGTGCGGTGGAGCACTCTAAATCAACCTTTTAAAAGGCCAATTGAGCGCTCCACCACTTGCCTGGTGGCAACATGCGCCCGATTGAATGCCTCCTGTGGGCCCGGTGCTGGGTAGCTGTACGGCGTAAGTAGCCAGGGCGTACATGGGTAACCGGAGTCACCCAGAACCCACGCATCACGGCCTTCCAGCTCTTGGAGTCTTTGCCATATCCCGGTTTGTCGGATGACATGAGAGTCATGGGCACTTCCGGGAAACTTCGAGTTGAAGGCGAGAATCTCCATGGATGGGCCACATACCACCATCACGTTCAGTGAGTGGAACAATTTGCGGTTCCTATATATCTTCTCACTTCGAGATGGAGGCACAAATGGTACATGGGTGCCATCCACAGCCCCTATCACATTAGGGAAGCCAGCAATTTGATGGAAGGCCTGCTGGCTTCTGCGCAGGGTCTCGGTGGCAAATGTCATGGCCATGAAGTGCCCCTTGCGCCTGAACATGGCCGACGTCACACGCCTCAGGATTCGGCAGAAGGCCGGCTGAGATATTCCAGCAAGTACTGCCACTACTTGTTGGAATGATCCTGAGGCGCAGAAATGCAACACTGCCAGCAGCTGTGTGTGAGGCGGAATTGCTGTCGTGATCCCGTGTAGAGGTTCCAGATCGCTCTGAATTAAGGTGAGCAGATCCAGAATTACATGTGGCGGTAACCGGTACCTAGTAAGTACCTCATCATCGGGCATAGCAAACAGAGTCACCCGTGTGCGATAGATTCTAGCACGTCCTGGCCTCCTTGGCCGACGAGTGGGGAGAGCCGCAAGTGCCCTTAGCCTCCTCTCCATGTAGCGCATAATAGCTTCAGCAACCTATAAAGAAATGAACATAAATACTGATGCACCTATGCACATAATGGCCATATCCCACTACAAATAGATTTGTAGCCTTCAATACGTACAATAGATGGCCGCCCCGTGAAATCCCGCAGATCCATTTGACTCTCTAATGATGACACAATAATATGAACTCAATACACACCGTCCAAAACACACAGATAAAGGTGTCAGCATTTTTTGCCGACATCATGTACTATGACACATTTCATCTATTGCTGGGACATGTTGTCCTGCAATAGATGAACCCACACAGGTTTAAGACCTGTGAGTGAAATAGTGAACATGTGACATGTTGCAATAATGATACACCCACTTTGCTGGCCCAACAATCTGTAGTCAGTGAGGCAATGGTGCATACATTCATACACTTACATTGTTAATGGATATCATATCTACAAGGAGCATGGAAGAGCTTACCTTAGACCCTGACAAGTCCAGATCTGGAGACAAATGATTCTAGCAGGAAGTCACTATTTATAGGGCTCTCACATGTGTGGTCTATAACAGTAGAGATGAGTATTGCATGACTTGTGGCCTGGATTCTCTAAGGGATTGGGCTACTTTTAGCTTGCACTAAAACGCCACAATACCACAGTAGTCATGAATCAAATGTCATGTCATGCTAGCAAATAGCATGTGTATTGTGCAATAGTCACAGGTGTATCAGAAGATTCTATGCAATGTTAGCATTGGTGACCAGTATTTCATGTAGAACTTTCGCCAGGTTTTACACAATGGAATTTCCGCCACCGTATGCGGCGCGAAAAAACAGCGACGTACGCTCACGCACGGAACGCAGCTGCCGCTGATGTCCGCCAAACAGGATACACAAACAGTATATAAAGGTGTATTAGAAGGTGACAATGTTGTTGCTAACATGTCTGGATCACAACCAGAGGTGGACCCAGTGCTGCAGCAACTATTTGACCAGATGGACTCCAGCACCACCTATGTGCCACTGCACATGCGGGCAGTGGGTAATGAGGAGGCTGCTGGCCCTTCTACAGCAGGGGAACCTGCACCTGACCATTCTACAGCAGGGCAACCTACACCTGGCCCTTCTGCAGCAGGCCAACCTGCAGCTGGCTCATATGCACCATCAGCAGAATTGTTTGGAACACAACAGGGGACTTCACAAGGTAGTACCATGGCCAGCACTTCAAGTGCAGCGACTGGTGCCAGGGGGCGTGGCCAGGGACGTGGCAAGGGGCGAGCCAGTGCAACAGCGGAACCACCCAAAAAAAATAAGGCATATGAAGCACAGGAGCTGGCCATCCTGGTTCCCCGAGCACGTGATTGGATAGAGTGTCCATCCGAGAAGCTGACACACACACGCAGATGGAAGATTTGGGAACAGATAACGGCAGAGATTAATGAAGTAGCGCCACAAGTTCGTGAGACGGACCATGTGAAGAAGAGGCAAGTTGTTTTGTGATACATGTGGCCAGTAATAGCCAAGTAATGATTGAATTGATGCTTAGATGCATTTAGCAAATGGGCCGTGAGGTTGTTACGATACACATACATTATTGCCATGTTATTTCGTTGAGAGTTCGAGTAGGGTGATTGTGAATGTGTATTGTAACGGTTGATATCATAGTTGCATGTAATATTATATATGGGACATTAATCACATGTTGTAATATGTAGCACAGAGCAATGGCTGCAACAGCTAACATTGGGAGTGACATGTATTAATATGTCAACTTACATTGCAGGTGGCAGGACTTCAAAACCAACCTGAAGAGGAAGATGACCAAGCGGTGGGAACACAGCCAGACATCTGGGGCCGGGCCCATGCCATCAGGGCTAGAGCTCACCCCCCTGGAGGTGATGGCCGAGAGCTGTATATCAGTTGAGGAGATCAGGGGGGTGAGCACGATGGATAGCGAGGCCCCAGCTGAAGTGTTTGCGTCTTTTCTGGAAGGTAAATATTGGTCATGCCATAAACTTGTGCAAGTAATTATCGTAGAATGTCTCCTAATTGTGTTTATCTTTTCCCACAGACACCCCACCGCTTGGTGACGACTCTGCTCAGGAGGTGGAGGAGTCCGTGCCACCTGGCCCCAGAGGTAGGCCTGTGCAGCAGCAGGCATCGGGCCAAGCCGATTTGGCCGCCTTGGCCCAGGTGCTTGGGGACATCAACCAGCAGGGAGACTTGGCATCAGAACGGGTGCGTAGGACCGAGGAGATCCTGGCGAGCTTGGTCAGCACCCAGCAGTCCATGGCTGCGAGCATGCAGGCCATGGCTGCAAGTGCTCAGGTGCTGGCCGAGCAAGCCACCCGCCAAAATGATCTCCTCCTCCACCATAATGAGCTTATGGTGGAGCTGGTTACCAGCAACAGGGTCCTAATGTCATCCGTTTCTGGTGCATTACCACCGGCAACACTCCCTGCTGGCAGGAGGGGTAGACCAGCCAACCCCTCCACATCATCTGCTCCACCTGCCCCAGCATCTGGCCGTCCCCGAAGAGCTGCTGCACAGGCCAAGGAGCCTACCAAGGCCAAACGTGGTCGGAAATGAACTTGTGGCTGCATTAATCTCCGCCGTTATGTGTTCCCAAATCTTCCATTGTGCTGTGTGTGTCAGCTTCTTGTGTCCAATCACGTGCTGAGGGTAACCAGATGAGCCCTTGCTTCATATGTCCTTTGTGGTTCCCCTGTTGCCCTCTTTTGCCTGCCATTACTGTCAGCTGTACTTGAAGTGATGGCCATGGTACTATCTTGTGAAGTCCCCGGTTGTGTTCCAAATGATTCTGCTGATGGTGCATATGAGCCAGCTGCAGGTTGGCCTGCTGCAGAAGGGCCAGGTGTAGGGTGCCCTGCTGTTGAATGGTCAGGTGCAGCTTGCCCTGCTGTAGAAGGGCCAGCAGCCTCCTCATTTCCCACTGGCTGCATGTGCAGTGGCACATAGGAGGTGCTGGAGTCCATCTGTGTGCAATTATATTTGTTTTGTATTATTATTTATTTTGCTGCATTCCTGCCATGTTGTTTATTGTTTGTATGTATTATTTTATGGTCATTGCATCACACTGGCATTGACTGTGACATGAATATAAATAAATGTGTTTACTTTACCCAAAATGTGTGGTTTCATGAGTACATGTCAAATACACATGTGTATTGATAGTATTAATATTCTGTCATGTCCATTGTTAGCAGTTTGAAAGTGTCTGACAAGTACAGCATATGTGGGGGACTAGTAAGGTTTCCTTGAAGCAGCAATGGTTTCAATTAAAGCACTGACAAGCGGCCTATTAGTGAGTAATGAGTAAAGGAGTAGATTCTATTGGGTTCAGGTGTTAATGGTTGTAGTCATTAGGCGTACGTTCGCCTACCGCATGAACGAGTGGTGTCCGCAAAGCAATAGTACACTTGTGGACACCGCACATTTCTGCCCTTTTTGATCGCGTGCATTCGGAGTGGTTTCCGAATGTACGCCCCCCAACATAAGTGTACTCCCCCGTGTCCGCCCATGTTTCCGCCCCGTTTTGCCCACTTTGAAACTACGCCCATGTGTCATTCCGCATGACGCCCATAATACGCCCCTATTTCCCGAATGATAGCGGTGAACAGTTCTGGACGGGATTTGGCCGAACTGGTACCGAGTCAAGGCGTGGCACATGCGCGTTGCGTTCTCCACGCATGCGCAGACGCCGTAAAGACGCGATCCGAAAGTATGCGGTAAAGTCCGCGTCAATCAGAATAAGGGCCATAATTCTTTTACTTTTGTTACCAATATGAAATAATGGTACTTATGAATTATCTGGGCTCCCATGTTAAATGCACCCCATTTTTTCATACCCCTACTATCCAACTACGCATGGAGTTGATCTTATATAGTGTGGCGAGCGCAGCGAGCCACCCTGCCCGAAGCGTGGCGAGCGGACGCGGTCTCGTAAGAAAAACGGGAGCACAGATAATACATAAGTACAGAAATAACTTACTATGGGCCTTATTCTGGTTGGAGCGGCCGGGCCGTACGCGCACGTCCCGGGGTTTTTAATGATCTGCACATGCGTACATTCGCTAATGCGCAGGCGCGAACACTCCACAATGCTCACGGATGGGTCTCTACGTGCGAAAAAACCTGTACGCGAGTGTACGGGCATTGGGGGCGGCATAGGGGCGTGATGAGGGGAGCGGCCGAAATAATGAGGGAAAATGGGCGTAAATATGGGCGTACATGGGGGTGTGCACAAAAAATGAGCGGTGCTACTACCGCACGATCGACTAAAGCACCGTTCATTTCGGACACAAAACAGGCGGCCGCCAACCGCCATCTCAAACCACCCCTACAGATACCGCATGCCAGCGTGCGCCTGGGTTAGCTAATTTACGCGGATTACTACCAAACACATACACCTGAATGTAATAACCAATGCTGCAGTCTATTAAGTCCAAACCATGATTTCACTACCTGCAAGCCACACACAGCACTCAAACACATTGGAAGCTTATCTTTCTATACTTCTCTACATGTAAAGGTTTGTTTAATTTAAGGTAAGAATCTTTGTAAGACCTGCTTATATATGCAAAGGTAGGTATTTGTTAAACAGTTATACACATTCACTACGTGCTTTCATAGACTTTACACAGTAGCACACTCAATCGACACAAGTCGACATGTGTCAACGTGTTCACTCTAATACAAACATAGGTTTTGTATTTATGATACAATAACATAAACCACATCTAACACCTACAAAGGATGTTTCAGCAATGTTTTAAGCCCATGGCCACTATTTTGCACATTAATTAATTCAATCAATTAATTAATTTTCATAATTATAGTTGAAAGGGAAGATATGCTGGTCCATATATGTGAAGGGTATGTCAGCGTACACGGACGTACGCTCACTATCACGAGCGGTGCCATAAGCTGACTTTTCTATTGAAAACAATAGGGACCCGTCCGTGCAAGCTGGCGTACGCTCAGATAGCCGCAAGAAGTCGGTGGGAAGACGGCCGAGAGACGTCCGTAAACGGTGGTGTACGCTCAATTGTACGCCAGTTGTCGGAGTGTAAGGGCTGGCCCGTCCGTGTACGTTGGCGTACGCTCATTTGTACGCCACTCCCCTTCTACGTTGTTTATGCCCGTACGTATGCGGCTGAGTTGTGGGTGGACTTAACCCCAACGGCCGCGTGCGGCTAGCGTACGTCAATAGCGAACGTACGCACGTTTGGCCGCTCCAACCAGAATAAGGCCCTATATGTGCATATGTATCAAACAATGTTGTTTTTTTCTACAAAATCTGCATTCCAGTCTATGCACTTTAAAGACTGCTGTAAGCATATTAAAATGTGCTTTTCTAAAATGAAAAAAAAAATCCTGTTTCTTCTTGAAACTAATTTCAAAAGAGACCATATTATGATCACTGTTTCCCTGGTGCTCCCTTACTTGAGTATTTGACATATTATCTGTTACAACTAGGTCCAGTATAGTACAGCTTCTTGTTGATTCCTTGATTTGGGACAAGTAATGGTCTTTTAGTATGCTCAAAAACTGGCTGCCCATAACTGTACCACAAATCTCACTACTCCAATCAATGTCTGGAAATGTAAAATCCCCCACAATTAATGCTGGGTACACACCAGGACGACTAGGGCCCGATCCCCACAATCTAGATCCAATTCCGATCAATTGGATGTAGATTGTGTGCTGATTGGGCCCTTTTCTGACCTGGTGTGGACCGATACCGATCCGATGCGCGGTCCCGCGGGTCGGTCGTTATTGAGATCCTACCTGCTGCAGGTAGGATCTCAATGACGACCATACAGCCGGGTGCGGGTCGCCATCGGATCGGACCCGCTCACAGTGCACATCGTGAGCGGGTCGTGCCCCCCCGCGTCACCATGAGCGGGTCGGACAAGACACTGACGACCCGCTTCGCATCGTGAGCGGGTCGTCCTGGTGTGTACCCTACATTAGACTTGACCAAATTGTGCAGCCTTTCCAATTTGCAGTAGAAGTTGGACTTCCTCAATCACACTAATATCTGGCTGTTTATAGCATGTCCTTATCAGCAATATTTCCACCCATACTGCCTCTATATTATTACCAATGCTCTTGTAAATAACTTCCTGTAAGCTTGGTTTTAACACTGGTTTAACATAAAGATAAACTCCCTTTTTTTACCCTATCACTCCTGAAGAGAGTATATCTGTCCCAGTTGACTACCCAGTCATAAGTATCATCCCGCTATATCTTAGTAACACCTATAACATCATATAGCTTCTTTATTGCTACTACAGTAGTTCTATCTCCCCCAGTTTAACTCATAGCCTTCGGTATTCCTTTTTGCTTAGATATGACTGTTTTTCTTATTGGAGTTATCAAATGCTTCTCCTTATTGGCAATGCTTCCCCTTCCCCAACTCCACCACCTTCACACATGTTACATTCCCCCTTACTGCCCTCACATAAATACTTGCTTTTCCCTCCCACCCGATGCCTAGCTTAAGATCTCCTACAACCAGGGCTATTTTTGTGCCGGAACGCCGTTCCTGAAGCTCTTTTGCAAAATGACATCATCAGGAACAGCGTTCCGGGACCTCCGTGGCCTGCCCCACTGATGTGCCGCTGCGTGTCCGGCCACCCGCCCGTCAGCTGCCCCTGGTATCCCCTGCACACAGTGAGACAGACGCTAGAAGTCATAGTTCACCTCTAGCGTCTGACAGGAAGCACAGCTCTGCGACTTCCTGAAAACGCTGCCGGGCTGTGCTCCCTGTCAGAGACGCTGGAAGTGAAAAATGACTTCTAGCGTCTGTCTCACTGTGTGCAGGGTAAGGCAGGGGCGGCAGCAGCAACTGATGGGCGGGTGGCCGGGCACATATTAACCCCTTGGCAATGAGCTAAAACCGCTGGCAACGGAAATTAACCCCCCTTGGCAACGAGCATTAACCCCTGGCAAAAAATGATTAACCCCTTGGCAACATCCAATAAGCCCTGGCAACACATATTAACCCCTTGGCAATGAGCAAGAACCCCTGGCAATGGACATTAACCCCCCCCCCCCCTGGCAACGAGCAAGAACCCCTGGCAACGGACATTAACCCCCTTTGGCACTGAGCATTAAACCCTGGCAACAAATATAAACCCCTTGGCAACAACCAATAACCCCTGGCAATGCATATTAACCCCTTGGCAATGAGCAAGAACCCCTGGCAATGGACATTAACTCCCCCCCCCTGGCAACGAGCAAGAACCCCTGTCAACGGACATTAACCCCCCCTTGGCAACGAGCAAGAACACCTGGCAATGCATATTAACCCCTTGGTAACGGACATTAACAACCCTTGGCAACCGACATTAACCACCTTGGCAACGGAAATTAACCGCCTTGGCAACAAGCAGGTAATTTATAATTTATTAGAAGCCTTGCTGTGGGGGGCAACGTGGTGTGGCATAGTCAGTGTGTATCGATTTTTGTGTGACATCCCATTTTTTGGGACGGTCCTGCGGGAATTAGACACATGCATGTGCATGCGTCTAATCAGGCAGGCAGGGGGGCTGAAGGCATGGCCAGCAGTTCACACAGCACTGGCCATGCCCTTACAGCGACAAAACTGCGCCCCAAAAAATTTGCTGTGTGCCTACGGCACGCACATATACAGTTTTCCTTTCTCCACTGCAAAAGTTGGAAGGTATGTATTAGGTGTGAAGGGCATTGCAATGTGTGGCATAATGTATCAGGGGCATTACAGTGTGCAGCATAGTATCATAGGCATTGTGGTGTGCTGCATCATGTTTCAGAGAAATGGCGGTGTGGCATAATGTGTCGGGCATTACAGTGTGCAGCATATTGTGCAGGGGCATTATGGTGTGCGGCATAGTATCAGGGGCATTGGTCAAATTTTAGTAGCTCTGAGTGTTTGTACATAAGGAATTCTTTGCTGCTGGCAATAGTGGGAGAAGAGGCTGGATGTGCTGCTAAATCTAACCGAACACCCCCCTGCAGCCTACCTAACCTCCCTTCCCTCTGACAGCCGAACGAACCCTCTCCTCTCACAGCCACAACAATTGATGCCCCCACCCCTTTAGTAGCTCCACCCACATCACCGCCCACATCTGCCCCGCCCACAGTTCCTGAACCTATTTTCCTACAAAAATAGCACTGCCTACAACCTTCTAACCATCTTGTCCCCTAGCAGAGAAGCCCCCTCCTCGTTCAAGTGCAATCCATTGCAATATTAACTTGGGGGTTAAAATTGTGTTATTACTACACAATTTTTTTCAAAAAAGTAATTAACTTAATATCTGTATTTATTTGGTCAGTGATTTGAAGTGATTTGGTGAATTGCATCACCATGACAGCACCACTATCGGCAAGTATGATTTCAGACAGGCATCACTTTGATCCACCATTATTGTGTTCTTTCATCTACGGAATGCAATTAAAGTTTCTACACTTTTATAATGTAAGAATTTTTATCTGTCACATGCTGCCTGATTCTTGGTCAGCCCAATAACATAAACTGCCTTATATGCCAATAAGGCCCCGGTTCTGAGTCACACGCAAAAAATAGAATTAGACACAAGGTCCTGGGAAGTTACATGGGTGGCTAAGTAGATGCAGGTGTGGAGCTGTAAGCTGCTTACACAGAAGCCATACTCGAACAGATAAATTGTAGTGCTATATGACTGGTGCAATTTGCAATGGTGGGTCAAATGTTGCAATTGAGAGTCTCAGCAGCAGCAAAAGACACAGAATCAGCCTCTTAGGAATTTCAACCCGAAGCAGTCACCAGGTCAGTTGCTGTATTTCCTACGCCTTTTAAAAAAAATAATAATATGTGATCATTATTCCTGGAGACTAGAGAGTGTTTATGTAACATTTAATTGAGACTGGACCTGATTTTTTATTTAAAACTTTTGAACACATTGAACATTGATCACATCAAGGCTGTACTGCAAAATAGAGTATTCTATAGAGTCCAGGAGTGTTTTGTGCTGTTATCTAGCAGCATGAGAGCTGCTAAATAGTTCTAGATGTAAGTGGGAGGTCTTTCATATTATACATTATGTAGTTGAAAGTATGCTTTGAAGAAAAGCTACATTTGCACATCTATCCATCCATAGATAAAAAGCAGCTCAAAGCAAAGGGAGTGAGTTGCTCTCTGTGCCTTACATATACTAAAGTAATTACAGGCTGAGATAGCTACAGGTGATATTGAGAAGCAATATGGATTTCTTTTAGTACAGTAAATGAATTCATACTGACTAATAATGAGAAAAAAGAAAACTCCATTAACACACACTCTGTTTTTCTTTTAAGCATTAGTGACCTCAAGACTGGGGTTCTTAAGTTGTCAACACACTCAGGAAAGGAGAAGAAATATGGAGCATAGTTGGCAGTATTGATGAATGAGGATCGAAGATTTAAATTAGAATGAGAACAGATTGAACAACCATTTAAAAAAATATATGCTTTTCAGGGTTTTGCAAGTGATTACATGCTGTAGTATAAAGTCTTGTACCAGCCTGTCAAAATGACTGAACAACATACAGTAACAGCGATATCAGTGGCAGCGGCTGTGTGCTCCAAAATGGAGAAATACTTGAATTGCTCAGTCAGGCACATTCTAGTGGCCATCAGCAAGCAAAACACTTGAATTCCCCCAAAGAGGCAAGGAGCAGTGTTTTTATTATATAGGATGTACAGATGTAGCCGGCCACATCTTTGCAGGGGCGCGTGCGCACGAGATACTCGCACACCCCGTGACAACGGAGCTTGGGGGGGTGCTCGCTGCCTTCCCTGCTGTCGCCAACGGTCCCCTTCCTAAACCTATGACCCCATCAGCCTAATGCCCAGAATACTATTAGGATGCCGGCAGTCAAGATTTCCAACATTGCATCATTATTGCCGTTAGTTGGGATTTTGGTGCCAGGATTATGACATCATCATCCTGATTGCTGGCATGGTAACAGCATACTCAAGATAGTAATGGTTATATTTCACACTTGCCTACCCTCCTGGGAAGATACAAGAGGCTATCAATTTTTGGGGTAGTACCCTTCCTTCATCTCGTAGCCTCGGCAGAGTAGGTGGCTCACCCTAGTAAAGAGGGCAGGAATATTTATTCATCAAAAGCAATTTGCTTAATAAATATTCCTGCCCTCCACTAGGGATGGGGGCAGGGGCTAAATGACTGAATTGCACCACTTAGCTCAGTCAAATCACTGCAGACCCACAAATTAAAGGTATTTTCATATGTTGGAGCATAGCCTAATGACATAAGTCCCCTCTTCCTGAAGTGTCCTGCGCTGTCTCCTCTCAGAACTTCTCCTGGATAGGGTACTTACATAGTAGGTAATGAGAAAAATGGCATTTTCACACCCGTTTTTCACACCCGTTTCATTTTTTTTTTTTTTTTGCATGACCTGATGTATAAAAGTGCTTTTGGAGTAATTTTTCATTATATACTATTTTAACCCCTTTAATTCACATATTTTAAAAAAGCAAATGGCATTTCCCATTCTTGTAAAAGAAATTGTGAAAAAATACTGTGGGTAATCCCTTACGATAACAACAGTATCTGAAGATGGCGTTTTAACAGGTTCCCCTCTTCCTGGTTAACTTCCTCCTGCTCTGAGCTCGGAGCCAGCTCTTATGATCAATTTTGTGGTCTAAATAAACCACAAGCTGATCACCGTAAAAACAGAGAAATTGTAAAAATAAAATCACTTACATGCACCGGATAAAGGGCCAGATTCTCTAAGCTTCAAAAGTGATAAAATGAAGAGTGATAAACAGCCAGCCAATCAGCTCCTACCTGCCAGGTCACAGACTGTGTTTGAAAAATGTCAGGTAGGAGCTGATTGGCTGGCTGTTTATCACTCTCAATTTTATCACTTTTGAAGCTTAGAGAATCTGGCCCATAGACTGACTGGAGGAGACAGCTCACCAATTAATGATCACTGTGCAGGTAAGTGTAAGCTGAGATGGTGTTTCATCAGTAGTGCATGTGAGCTTTCTCACAGAGGGTGGGATGCTCTATGTGATAAATGCGGTAAAACCCCCATTTTCAGTTTTTTTTACTGCATCTTGATATGCAGGAATACCCGCACTTTGGTTTTTTCGCTGCGGCGGGATCGCCAGCAAAATCTGCCGATACCCCATACCATAGGTGCCGATTTAGGTTTTTTCTTGTGGGTGCTCAAGCCAAAACTATAGGGGAGGGCATGGCCACAAAATAATACCTGTTATTATAAAGCCAAATTCCATAGAACAAAAATATCTTTAGCAACAGTTATATGTGCATCATTTCTCATCCTGAGGCTCAGGTTAAAAAAAAATTGCCCAGATTGTTATTAGTCATAAAGCCAGAATAGTCAGGAATAATAACTACTAACACATTTTTGGACCACACTGCTCAGTGAGCATATATTTAAAACTGACAAAAGACACAAGCCTGGACTCACTGTAATTAGATGTTGGGCGATCCCGCTCCTGCCAGGCTACTAGTATCCATTGGAGACGGGGTCACGGCTCATGAGGACCAGGTAAACTGCCTTCTCCTGCTGCAGCAGGTGCCCCAACGCGCTGTGTGATTGCACGCGGAGGAGAGGGAGGGGGAGGTTGGCAACGGCACCAGGCGGGTCATGATGAGCGTGGACGGAAGTCGCGTAAGAGTGCGTGCTGCTCGGGGCGTGCACTAGTCTGCAGGCAGAGCGGAAGTGCTGTTATAGCAGCCGTGGCGGGTATGATGATTCATTGATCAGATTCAGCACCTGCAGTAGTAGTACTACGGCGGCCAGCAGGACTCGGGGGGTGGCCAGTGGGTGCTCATGAATTTCCGTGGGTGCTCAAGCCCTGTCCATTGCAATAATTATTGCATATGTTATGGCATATGCGATAATTATCTATGTGGTAGCCGGTGATGTGTGGCAGACTGGGGCTACGGATGTTACTGCATCCCGCCCAAACTCTGTCCCTGCACGTGATTATCAATACACCCTTGCAATGTGTTTAATTATCGCAAGAACATTTTGGTTACATTCATAACAAATCACCCACATCTCAGAAGTGGATTGTGATAAATACTGTATGCCCCTAAATTCAGTGTTGATAAGGTATAATGGCAGATATCTCATAAAGCATGTCTGCTTTGTTGTAATCGATTTAACAAAATACTGCAATTTCAGAAGATCCTTTATTCACTTCTCTCGTCTCACTTGTGCAGATAATTGGAAATGATTGTTCTTATGCAGTTCCCTATTCTGTAGCTGTAATAATGAAATTTAATTTTGTTCTGCCTGAAAATGTCAATATTGGCTTTTCTGTTTTGAAAATAATTATGCAACTTAAGGTGGTGAAAAAAATAATAATTTAGAACTGTATTTACATTTCAGATCTATTAAAGCTAAAATGTTTACTTGGGATGGCCTGGCAGGTGACCATGGAGGACACACCGTCCTGGCACTCTGGTCTTAGAAAAACACATCCTATACGAGTGGAGACATTTTTGCTATGATAGTAGATGACAATTTTTTGTTCCACTCCTGTGACTTGCTGAAAAGAAAATACACCCAATTGACCTGATTCTGGGATTGAGTATACATGGAACTCCTAGTGGCTTGCCTGATCAAGCACAGTGGCCCTTCTTCTGGTTTACTCTCAAAGGCAAATTCCTTCTCAAATTGACATATGTGCACTGCAGGTGGGGCAGATGTAACGTGAAGAGAGAGTTAAATTTGGGCGAGTTATTTTTGTTTCTGTGCAGGGAAAATACTGACTCCCCCCTGACGTCAGCATGCCTCGACAGTCACGTTGCTAAGCAACGGCGGCGTCTACTCCGCAATCAGTGTCAGGGGATACGTTAGCAGACTACTGGCACGCCCACACGGGCATATATACATGTTAAAATACACAGATATACAATTATATACAATCTAAAAAAGCACATATAACGTGCTAACATGAAAAATAAATAAAATATGCATGATAAATATATCCATACATGCACAACATTTAAAAACCAGCGCAAAATGAAAAGGGGAAGAAATAAGCCTATCGGAGCCCTGTCCCTGCGCCCTTAAAAATGATACATCCCCCCGATATGATCGCATTTTACAATGCGATCCTGGGCGGTAATATTCAGCCCAGATCGCATTGTAAATGCGATCATGATAAATGCGCCCCTTAGCAGGTTGGTGGGTGGCGGCGGCACTCTCAGGCTCCGTAAAACAGACGACACATGCCAAAAGTTTGCTTCAACGTTTCAGTGCCCGTGCACTTTTATCAAGAACGGCAGAATGCGACCTCTATCTCCTCCAGACCAACCAGTGGCCAAACACTGGAGGGATGCCAATCACAGCCTCACAAGCATTAAATTCAAAATGATTGACCATATACCACCTAATAATCGAGGAGGAGATAGAGGTGGCATCCTGTTGCAAAGGGAAACCTTTTGGATTCATTCCCTTCAGACTGTATATCCCAAAGGACTCAATGAGCTACTGTCTTTTTCTTCCTTCTTATAGGCTTATACCATGTTACAGGGTCACCTGTACACCGGACTACAGCATTATAGTTCGATGCATTATTCTCCCTGACAATGGTGTTGTTATGTGTTTTCATTGCTTTTTGATGCATTATTCCCCCTGAAAATGGCCGGGATGTATATGTTTTTTCATTGCAATTTCCAACCACACAGCCGACATTACGTTGCCATGTCAACTGTATTGTTTACTATTTATGTGCACATGTCTCACTTTCAGGTGCTTTTACATTTTATTATATTTATTATCTTTGTTCTTCCATAGTGCTCTCCTTATTACCAATGATGCAGCACCCAGAGGAGTTACGGCAGTCAGCACTGTTGCAGCCAGACACCGGTAAGATCATCCACTCCTTGGGGCAGTACGCACAGTGTCGGAATACACTAATCAGGTTGCTAAGACAACTTTGGAGTCACTATAGTAGCCACGCCCCGGGGAGGTGCCGGAGTGTCACTGCAGGCGCGCAGGCATGACGTCACCGGACCCGAATGGGCTGCGATCACGGTGATGGGCGCACAGAATCATGTAATTGTTGTATGCTATATATATTGGTTTGTTCACACTGTTTTCTCGCGTGTATTTTCTTTGTCCAAAATCTCTGAGTGACATCCATTCCAGGACATTGTATTACTTATACTGGATTCGCACCAGAGTTGGTTGTTACCCTTACCCAGGAGTGCTGGTCACATTTGGTTCATATATATATATATATATATATATATATATATATATGTCCTGACGAAAAGGTGCAATAAATATACCTCAAAACATTGACGCAGATGAGACAAGTGTCTGACTGAATTATTGAATAGAGTGCCGCCACGCACACCGTCCATATATATATATATATATATATATATAAAGTCCAAAATCAAGCGGCACTTAGAGGCTGTTTTCAACTGCAGGTTGGTTTTTCTTATACCTGCTGAGATCCCATTTGGATGGATTTGTTTGAAAGAATCCTCTCAGGATCTGTTGTTTTTAAAGAGATACGGATGGAAATTGATGCGGGTATGCATCAATATTAGGATCTTCAAGGGATCCATCTACACACCTTGTTACATCATTTCAGAAAGATTCACATCTGGAGTTAATATGTGTATTTACTGTACAATTGCCTATAGAAAGTTACCCCTGAGAAAGTCACTTTTGACGAAACGCGTTGGGTATTTCCTGGTTATATCGAACTGAATTACTGACTCCGAACAGATGAAAAAGTGTTTTTATTTTGTTTTATAAAATGTATTAAACTGTTGAACAGTGATTTGTCTGTAATTACTACTGTACGTACATATTTGGTGGTGGAACTTCTCAATAGGGGCGCACTCTGTTTCCAGCTATCTATCCATCCCCCACTTCCCCCACTAACAGGGTGGACTAACTGAGTTGCTGTCCATAAATCTCATCTAGCGCATTGAAAGGGTACCTCTTTTTATATATATATATATATATATATATATATATATTTAAAAAGGACGCACTTTCCAGTTTTTTGTAAATGCAATTAAAAAGCTGTGTATTTAGTACTCCAAAAACTCAAAGTTTCTGTCCATTATGGACCTTTGTCAGGAGTTCAGCAGCTCATACATCCAACCAAGTAGAGCACAGCATGGGCCAAGCAGCAGGATCCTACAGCAAGGAAACCACTGCTGGGCTAGTGCTATTTATACCAGATGCAACAACCCATAGGGGCGCAAAAATCAACAATTCAAATGACTTCCGCGTGTCAGTGTGACACGCAGATGACGTCACTTCCGAAATACTGTGTGTTCATAAAACATGCCACAAACTGCTTTAAAATAATGCCCACGACTATATAAACTATTAGCGCTGTTTAGCAATGTTAACCGCCATCAGGCGGACCGGCTGCAGTGTGTTATAATAAAAGAAGCAGCGCCTAGCGCCGGAGCCGGACGCGGAAGTACCCGCTACAACCAGCACACTCCGGACCTCTCAGTGAAGAGCGTGTGGATACATATAAATATATAGAGCTAAAAAAGTACAAATTAACAAGGAATACTTGAAAGTATGTAGTATTAGCTGAGGTAAACGGTATTACTTGGGTTCAGGACATGCTCCCCGGGTCAAAGGTCTGCCCGGCATACACCAACTTGACATCGGACAGAGGTTCTGGCCACTCCAATAAGAGTGCCATCCATCTCTGAAGTTCTCATCCAAATCCATCCAGCTGAAAGCCCTGAACATTCTCCCCATGCCAATAGTGTGCCCAGCATACACCTCTCTGTGATGGGCTCCCAGATCTGACCACATTTCAATTTTTTTCTTAACCCTTTGCAGTCCAAATTTTTTTTTTTTGCAATTCAGTCTGGTTTAAATGTTTAAATTAATTGTATTTTTTTTTTCTAATTAAAAAATGTTCTACATTAAATGTTGAACAATGTTAATGTTCTTAATTTAATCATTAGTTTTTATTAGTTTTATACGATATCAAACAAAATAATAAGGTACAGAAAGGCAGAAAAAAACAGGGTAAGATAAAATAAAGGAAGAGCAAACATTGATACAGTCATAAGTATATATATAGAACAACCTTAATTATAAATGTCAGTCAAAAGGCGCTCAAAAGGAATAATTGACATAGAGAGACTGAGCTATAAGATTCACAGCCCATTCGATAACTATTGAATATGTACTAAGTTCTAGAGGTCCAGTATTCGATCCAGCTAAGCCACTTAATTAATGTGTTGGGGGGTCGAGGAGGAGTAAATCACTCCAGCAGTTTCATATTCACAGTAGTAGTGAACTGCTTGTTCAATTTGAGGGATAGTTGGGATTCAGGTGGAGTGCCAATACTGTGCAATGAGGGTTTTAGATGCAATCAGAATGTGACCCATAACATATATGTCATTACTAGAAAGATCTCCGTTTTATAATGAAAAATTGCCAATTTTGGAGTCTGGGAAATGGGGATTTTCAAAACTGTTGAGATTAATACAAACACCGCCGTCCAGACACCAGAAATATACAGTATGCGCATTCCCAGAATATGTGGAGCAGGGAGCCCACATAACCACATCCTCGCCAACAAAGATTAGGATTATCTGGGCTGAATTTATGCCATAATACCGGAGTCATATATAGATGGTGGAGTAATTTATAGTATTGTTCGACATTAGAGATGCATTTAGACACTTTAAATTGTCTCTGGCGGAATTGGCAGTGAGTACAAGCGTATGGGACAACAATGGTGGACTTCACAGTTAAAAGTAACTCCTCTCCACGGGTGCCAGGATCCTCTAACTAGTTTCGCTTCAATGTGAGACTCTTTGAAAAAGCTCACATTGGAGCGAAACTAGTTAGAGGATCCTGGCACCCGTGGAGAGGAGTTACTTTTTCCTGTGAAGTCCACCATTGTTGTCCCATACGCTTGTACTCACTGCCAATTCCGCCAGAGACATTGATTACACAGGCGGCCACTACACGGACACAGAGTTCCAGCTTTGTTGTTACCATCAACTGTGCAGCGGGTGAGAGACGCAGCACAGTACGCCCCACGGACACACCGCACTAGCCAGAGGTGAGACCACCCACTGCTGTGGGTGAGAGACGCAGCAGTACCGGACTGACATCACACTGCCGGTTTTCAGGTGGTTCTCTTACCTGGCAATTCATCTTGCATTCACCACAAATTAGCAGGTAGCAGCACTAGGGGCAGTGAACACTTCACGGAATCGTCCCTCAGTCTCCCTGCTTCTTTCCATCTTGCTACAAAATATTTACTGGAGTCCGTGAGTACCACATATGTGGAAATATTATCCCTGCTAAAATAACCAAATACGCTTGGAGACCGAGTAGTTTATTGGCAACCTAGTGGACAATCTATATTCATATATTCACATATGGAATTTGAATAAAACCCAGGGACATTCATTTTTATCTTATATAATTTTTATGCATATATATTTCGTATTATTTATTTCTATATATATTTTTGATCTTTTTTATTTATTTTCATTAATTATGTTATAGCTTGCATATAAACCAACAGAAATAGGTGGCCACCTAAATTATATGAGCATTGTCCATTTATCCATCTAATATTCAATAATATTTTATATTGTGTGAAAATTATTTATTGTATTTTTTGATATGTTTTATAAATGAGATTTTTTTACAAATCATTAAATAATCATTTATTAAAAATTGTGTGGAACGGTGACTCAGCCATATTGCACTCTATACAGACAAAAGCGCAGACACTGGGATTTTTATCTCTCTTTGCTGTTCTATAGAAGGTAAACCCACATCTGTGTGGGGTAGTTTCCTTCTAACTAGGTGTGATCGCACAGTTACACCACCCCGTCTGCAGCTGAAATCATACCAGGGAGTTTCTATTTTCATTTTTATTATTTATGTAAAAAAAAAAAAAAAAATTCATATATTCACATTAAATGATACACAGCGCCTAAAATAGGAGGGTAACCTCAAGGAAGTTTTATAATTTACCAGATGTTAGATGTTATATATTTAATGAAATTAAATGGGATTAAAAAAACAACAGGCTTCCCATTTATTTGGCCTTAGCAATCCTTACATTGTCTTGAGGACTTTATCAAAGAATAATAAGAAAGCAATGTGCCTTGTGACAATCTTGACACATGCAAATTAAATTGACAATGTATCTTTCTAATTAAAGTAAAAAAAGAAATGTTAAACTAAACCTGACAAGTGCAATACAGAATGTGCATTTAATGTGCTTATAATGATGTGGCTTAATGCTCAGACACATAAAAGTTCTCTGTCAATCATAAGAAGAGGTAACATGTTTCACAAACCTTTGAAATGTTGCTTGATCGACTTGCTGAGCGCCCAGGGGATTTGTCATTCTGCAAAACAAAATTACATTATTAAAATAGGTGTGATAAGTATGTAGGAATGTATCTTGTAGCTTCACTTTCATCCATGCTGTGTCAATTAGCTTTAATTACAAGATAGAACAGTGAAGTTTAAACTGATTTCTCTAAATGCTATAACTATCAAAGGATTATACTAATATGTTAAACACAGTTTGCTGCAGAGTCTGTAACAGCAGAAGAAAACAACAACCTGGATTTAGATATTGTATACATTTCAGTCCAATAAATGCCTACAAGTTAGAAGGCGCATAGCAGATGTGAGCAAGGAATGCTCCGAATTCAGCCCCTACACCAATGGACGTGGTTTGCGCATGCGCATTTCTGAGTCACACACTCGCCGGCCTGTTTGCAGTGGGGAGGGAGGGCCGAGGCCGGGCGGCGGCATGGACGGGGATCGCCCATGGGTAGCCCCACTGGCGTAACTAAGCCACCACAGCCCCCGCCGTGGTGGGGAGGCGCAGAGTAACTATGGGCGCCGGGGGGGCTGCGGTGCTATAGTTACCCGCTGCGCTGCTGCCCGGCCGCATCTTCGGTCACTGTCCCGTCACTCGCTCCCGGCGCCGGCTCCTGCTGATAATGAAAAGTGACACTTAGAAAATGGCTGCCCCCGTATTGCAGACAGTTTTGGCAGCCATTTTCTAAGAGTCACTTTTCATTATCAGCAATCTCCACAGGGGGTGATCCAATTACCCTGCTATTTTGCTGCTATTTACAGGAAAGAGATAGCAGAGGAACCATCTCCACAGGGGGGTTTACAATTCTTTGTAAACCTCTGGGCTCTAGCAGACTTTGTGGAACCAGACACAGCAGGGGTTGGGAGCAGCAGTTGGACAACTGTGGATTGAAGGTGGGATATACCTTATGCTTGAATCCACCAATCAGGAACTTGGGCAACCCCACAGATGATGCGATCACCGTGGGAATTTGAAATGTTTTAAAAAGTGTTTTTTGGTCAGACCAGAGAGAGCTGAAGGAGAAGAGAGGAGGAAGGAGGTTAGTCGCAGTCTTAAGGTTCAGAGGTATGCTCTACCTGTGTCTTGTGGAACGCCTCATCCTCGCTTCTGTGGAGTTGCCAGTGTTTTGTGGACTTATACAGTTTTCTGCTATCACAGCTGTGTGGACAAGTGATAGTTTGCCCTGTGGAACTGATCTGGGACTGTGACTATACAAGGACTGTCTGTTTGGGCCTGCTACCTGAATATCTTTCTACTCTGCAATTTACCTTTGCCACTGTTTATTGTCTATTTGTGCGTGCTGTGGAAAATAAACCATTCTTCTGGTTTCATCTGCTCGGTGTCTGAGTGATTGAGGAACTCGTACCCTCACATTTGGGTACATTTGGGCACACAGTTACCATCCTGATATCTCCATCACTGTTGACAACTCGACAATCTACCCTACCCAACAAGCTCGTTGCTTAGGGGTCACCCTCGACTCTGACCTGTCCTTTGTTCCCCACATTCAATCTGTCTCCAAATCATGTTACATGCATCTAAAAAACATATCCAAAATACGACCGTATCTCACACAAGACACTACTAAATCTCTTATCCATGCACTCATTATATCCCGCATTGATTATTGCAATAGTCTCCTAACTGGACTTCCCAAGAACAGACTCTCACCACTGCAATCCATTTTAAATGCTGCTGCTAGGCTGATCTTCCTTGCAAGACGCTCATCGTCTGCTGATCCGCTCTGCCAGTCCCTCCATTGGTTGCCTGTATATTACCGTATTCAATATAAAACACTTCTACTTGCATATAAAGCTATTAACCATACTGCACCAGCATATATCTCTGCACTTATCACACAATATCTCCCATCTCGACCACTCCGCTCTGCACAAGATTTCCGTCTCTCATCTGAGCGGATCACTAGCTCCCATTCACTATTACAGGACTTTCATCGGGCTGCTCCCATCCTATGGAATGCCCTTCCATGCACAATCAGACTCTCCGCTAGCCTCCAAACTTTCAAGCGTTCCCTGAAAACTCACCTCTTCAGGCAAGCCTATCATATTTAAGTTCTACACACATAACCCTCTGAGGCACTTATGTATTATATAGCTTCCCTTCTGGACTTGTAACTTGTTGGGACTGCTATGCTATTACTGGTGCCTGTCCTTGTGTTTCCCTCCTATATCCCTATAGATTGTAAGCTTGCAGCAGGGCCCTCCTACCTCCATGTCTGTCTGTTGTTACCCAGTTTGTTTTATCACTGTTTACTATTGTAAAGCGCAACGGAATCTGCTGCGCTATATAAGAAACTGCAAATAAATAAATAAATAAATTATCAGCAGGAGCCGGCGCCGGGAGCGAGTGACGGGACAGTGACCACAGACAGATGCGGCCGGGCAGCAGCGCAGCGGAGACTGGAGCAGCGGGAGACTGGACGGGACAGTGACCGCAGATGCGGCTCTGTCAGGTATGGAGGCGGGGGCGCCGAAATTTTTTTGGCGGGGGGGCGCAAATTATATAGTTACGCCACTGGGTAGCCCATAATTTTATGGGTATCCTCATGAAAAACCTGGGCGTTCCCATGGGTATGTGGGCGTGCCGATGTCACAGGCACAGCCACACGCAAATAAAAGTCAGTTCAAACTGACAGTTATTTGTGAAGGCAGGAGAAATCATTTCTCCCGCAGCGGCGGCGGCATGCAAGGGGATGTATCTTTGTTACATATCCGCTCACATGGTTGCGATTTGGAAATGGTGGCTGGGGGCTGGTATTTGGCTGGGTGGCAGGGCGCCTCTCTTGCACTTGGTAAACTGTGATCCCCATATCGGTGGAGAGCGGGCATCTAACTTAAGTATAGACTTACTATTCAGAGCGAAGGCTGGAGAAATCATTTGATGGCGAGCGAACATCGAATGATTTCTCCTCCGTGGGTCCGCATACGATCAGATGTGTAAGCTTACACATCCACTCAGATGCTAGTGTGGTGATTCGGTTGGGGGGGCAGCGTGTGTTCGGCGGGGCAGCATTTACCTGCTCACTAGGCAGCGAATATATGCCACCTAGGGAGAAGGTCTGAATTACCACCATTAATTCCAAACCAAAGTAGGTTTTATGGGTGATAAAAGAATATAGGTCATAGAAGATAAACAACAGTCTATGGGGATAATTCTGGTTCACTCTCAACGCACATTTGGTTTGCTAATGGACAATACCATGTGCCCTACAGATGGGGCAAATGTAATATGTGCAGAGAGAGTTAGATTTGGGTGGGGTTTGTCTTCAAACTGATATCTATATTGCAGTATAGAATGAATGCATTCAGTATTTACCCTGCACAGAAACAAAATAATTCACCCAAATCTAACTCTCTCTACACATTACATCTGCACCACCTGCAGTGCACAGTGCAGTCCATTAGCACACCAAATGTGTGAACCAGAACCCCATATCCCCTGTGCTAAGTAATGTACCATACTGTGACATGCCAATAACACAGTGACAGACTTGGGCGTATACATTTACAGAACCAAATAAATAAAATCCACTTGCAGTCTAATCAGCCTGACCTCTAAGTCTGGCATCTCTGACATATAATGCCATTGTAGCGGATGAGTCATGCACAATAAGACATAAGTGTGCTGTTATTGTGCTTGAAGAGTCATGCACAATAACATTCAATTAAATGACAACTTGTAGCATTTAAACATTTAAATAAATATCAACATTAATATAGTGCATTGTGCAGACAAGCAAAAAAAAACTTAATATAAACCTATAAAATACCTATGTATAAGTGATTAATAAGCTTGAAGGTACTGTATAAGGGTCTAATTATTAAAAAATAATAATGTATAAAATCCACAGTTTTTAAGGATCGCTATATTAATAGGATACCACACAGTAGCTATCCATGCTATCTGTTGCAGCCTTTAATTTGATTCAACACAGCATTCTTCATACAGTAGATATACTGTAAGTTACTACATTGCAATATACAGTATTTCAGATAGCATGCGTTGGATCCATTTCTGTAATCACAGCATTACATATCAGCAGCCAAACAACAACATGCGCAGAACCTCTGCCAAGTCTGAACACAGAAGAAAAGTGATCGCATACAGTAAGTGAATTCTTATTCTGGCATATGTTAGTGATACATTTATATTTGAGTCTAATTACCAATGGCATATTTTGTTTGGCATTGCAGTAATTATAATGAATATACCATAAAATACCTCTCCAGCATGGTTCAGTGTTGTTCCCCTCCTTAGTTGCATTCTCTATTATGTTGCTGGCATGCTACAAAATTCATTTTGTCACGTTTTGACACTTTTACAAGGGTCTTAATAGTTATTAAAACCCTTCAAAAAGCCCCAAAACAGTATGAAGCACATTGGAGGCATGTTTATTCCCTTCTATTATATTACTATTGGATGTGGATGTTACTGTAATGAACACAGAACGTTTATAATAAATATACTTGAAATTTAGAATAGTGGTTCATTACAAAGTAATCATAGAGCCGCTTACTCCCTCACACGCCACAGCTCTAAAAACAGAACCTGGTACCAGCATGAAACAGCAGATACGGTGAGTAACAATGGTGTTTCGCTAATTCTATGCATACTAGGGTCTACCCTGAACCATTGGCGTGAGATGAAGTATGTGAGTACTTTGGCCTAATATTGCCTCTTAATGAACAGAACTGGTTGGCAAGTTTGAAGATTGATCAACTTACAGTAAGTTCATTGAAGGGACCCAGACTTAAGGCATACATTTCCTGGGACACCATTAGGAAGAAAAGTTGGCAGAAACACACTGGTGGTGCAGGAAAACTTTTTTTGACAGTAAACATTTCCAAATCCACTTATTTCAGATGAGAAGGAAAAGTTTGTCTGTGGATAAACACTTAATTTTTTTAACTGTTTTAATAGGTCAATGGAATAAATAACTGTTTGGAACACATTTGTTCTATGGACATTGTTTACACATACCGACCTCTCTGATACCCCTTTCACACTGCACTTTTAAAACGGTATATTGCCGTTTTTTTTCCATTTTAAAACGTTTAAGGCTGCAATGTGAAAGTGCCAGAGTTGATTTACCGGTTAAAGTTAACTGGTATTTCAACATGGTTAAAAAGCAGAGTCCTACACGTTTCAAAGCCGTTTTTTAGGCAGTGTGAATGGCTCTATTTCTATGGCTTGAAACGTGTCCCTTGGGGGTTAAACAGTTTGAATGTGTGAATGGTATTAAATGCTTTTTAAAACGGTTTTCACCTGCAATGTGAAAGGTCTTAAGGTTCAGACCCGTTTTAAAGTCCTATTTAAGAATACAGGGTCAATATCCATTTCTGCAATGTCAAAGCAGTATGAGACTGTACTGAGGGTGTAACTGTAACCTCCCTAAATGTAAACAAAGATGTGAAAAATCTAGCGAGCGCTGATCAGCAGTTAAGATATCTCCTGGTGTCCACCCTAAGGCACCTCTCCCACTAATGGGACACGAACTAAGGATTTTAAGATACCTTTTGAAGAACGCAAGATAGAAAATAAATGTAAGTTATTCCACTTATATTTAAAGAAAAGTGATCATCCGATGGCCAAAGATACCTTTCAGTGAACACGTGACAGAATAAGAATGTAAGGGTTCTCTTATCCTTTCTGCACTGAACTGAGTACAGTTTGAAATTGAAAGATACATTTATGTGCACACCTGCCAGAAATCTAATGTGAGTTTCTGTTTGGGTTTTCTGAATGGAGGAAAAGGAGTGATTTGAAATAGAGGATTGGAAGCTGCAGTCTTCATTGTACACATCACGTCCCATTCTCCCAGTTCCCTAAGCGCTCTTTTATCTGTAACTGTAACCTGTTATATAGAAACCTTGGAACTAGATACGCCCATTGGGTGGAGCATGACACACCATCTCAATGGGGTGCTTTGCAAAATTATATTACCAACTATAATCTCCCTGAAACTAGTTTTCAAAAGCAGTCCAAACTTTTACATTGTACTGGCCTGGGGGGAAAATGGCACCCTGCCCCCCTGCCCAGCCCGCCACTGAGTACCAGTATTCAGATGCAAGTCGACCCGTGTCCTATATATATATTACATATACACATTATAGACCTAATGTTGCAAGTATACTATACGGTACTCTTTACTTAGAAGGGCGCCCATCTCGGCCATCT
This sequence comes from Crinia signifera, assembly GCF_055691185.1. Lineage (NCBI taxonomy): Eukaryota > Metazoa > Chordata > Amphibia > Anura > Myobatrachidae > Crinia > Crinia signifera. Next base: position 122,919,218 of record NC_139217.1, read on the forward strand.
CGGGCATTGAATGCACTAAAAAATCAGGTGCGATGCGACAGACGAGATGCCCGAGATTTCCCATAGGGAACAATGTTAAATGTCTCAATTGACCCGATTTTCCTGTTCAATGCCTCAATTGACCCAATTTTTCCATAGGAAACAATGTTAAATGGGCCACAGAGGCCAAATAGGCACCCTGAAGTGAATAATGGCCACCCGAATTGTTAACGCCACCCCACGATCAACGTCAACCCGAAGCGTGGCGAGCGCAGCGAGCCCGCGAGGGGCGGCGGTACGCGTCCTACGACCTTTTCATACCCCCACTATCCACGTCGGCGTGGAGTTGAGAATAGAAAGTGTGGCGAGCGCAGCGAGCCACCGAGCCCGAAGCGTGGCGAGCGGATGCGGATACCTTCACAGGTATCCGCGTCCCCTCGCGGGCTTCACAGCTGTCCGCGTACCCTCGCGGGGCTCGCTGCGCTCGCCACACTTCGGGCTCGGTGGCTCGCTGCGCTCGCCACACTTTCTATTCTCAACTCCACGCCGACGTGGATAGTGGGGGTATGAAAAGGTCGTAGGACGCGTACCGCCGCCCCTCGCGGGCTCGCTGCGCTCGCCACGCATCGGGTTGACGTTGATCGTGGGGTGGCGTTAACAATTATGGTGGCCATTATACACTTCAGGGTGCCTATTTGGCCTCTGTGGCCCATTTAACATTGTTTCCTATGGAAAAATCGGGTCAATTGAGGCATTGAACAGGAAAATTGGGTCAATTGAGACATTTAACATTGTTCCCTATGGGAAATCTCGGGCATCTCGTCGGTTGATCGCACCCGATTTTTTAGTGCATTCAATGCCCGAGATGCCCGAGATTTTTTACTAACGATGCCCACGATCAAAATCGTGGGCGCCCTTCTAAGTAAAGAGTACCTACTATACTACTATACTACATGTAACACAATAAAAAAACTGTAGAAACCAAAGTACTGTACATTTAACATCTGATCAATTTTGTTATACTTTATGTGGAGTCATTTCTACATGTTCCTGCTGAGATATTTAGTGTAAAACATGATTAATCCTCAGTAGGGTAACATTTTTAATAAATGACACCAAATGCAGTCTAGGCTTCATTATCACTCATTCCTGTGTTTTCACTGGACTTTTATTTCTTTTATTTCTTTTATCCATTGCAGAGGTATCTCTAGAAATAGCTCTACATGCTCACATTGTTTACACTGAATAAATGAGTGGATGACTAATCTCCTTATGCGAAGTTACAGAAGAAAAGGAAATTATATTTCTAAACCAAACAGGCAGCCACAACCACAGTATGTATAATTCTTACACGCAAGAGGGAATCCAGTTTATTATAAAACACAGAAATAAGCTCTTTTGTTTAAACAATGCAGTTCAGTGCCCCACAAATTAGGAAATAAATGTTTAGAACCTTGACAGACATCCACAGTCTGTGATAATTGGGAGCTGGTGAAAAATATAGGGGGTTATTCTGATTCACTCGGAAAGGCACAATCGCTCTCTAATGGACAAAACCATGTGCACTGCAGGTGGGGCTGATGTAACCTGCATAGAGAGTTAGATTTGGGTGTTTTATTGTTTCTGTGCAGGGTAAGTACTTGCTGCTTTATTTTAACACTGCAATATAGATATCAGTTTGAAGTACACCCTCCAACCAAATCTAACTCTCTCTGCACATGTTACATCAGCCCCACCTGCAGTCAATATGGATTTGTCCATTACAGAGTAATTGTGCCTTTCTGAGTAAATCAGAATAACCCCCATATTTTGTTTGTTGCTATGGTTCATCATATAGGTGCTTATTTTGGTTCACTCGCAGAGGCAAATTCCTTCTCAAGTGGACAAAACCATGTGCACTGCAGGGGGGGGCAGATGTAACATGTGCAGAGAGAGATACAGTATGGGTGAGTTATTTTGTTTCTGTGCAGGGAAAATAATGACTGCTTTATTTTTACACTGCAATATAGGTCTCACTTTGAAGTAAAACCCAACCCAAATCTAAATCACTCTACACATGTTACATCTGCCCCCCCTGCAGTGCACATGGTTTTGTCTATTTGAGAAGGAATTTGCCTCTGCGAGTAAACCAAAATAAGGGCCATAGTATCATTGTCTAAGTAATTAGTGTAGTGTTTATGAGGTAAAATGTACTTGTTTATGTATATGGATGTGTATATACACTAGAGAAAAACCAAAACAGTATATGTATAACATACCTCCCAACTTTGGCCGGTTAGCAGTCGGGACGCTGCTGCTGCGCGCCGCAGGTGCGCCAAAATTTTCGGGGGTGTGGCCTAATTTGGGGCGTGGCCTATACTCGCGGCTCCCGCTAGGCCACGCCCACATTTTGCCACTATGGGGGCATGACCCAGAGGCTCTGTGAGCCTCTAGCCATGCCCCCAGCCCCCTGACTGCGGGAATAGACGCTGTGCGCATGCGCACAGCGTTTATTCCCCGCTGCTTAGCATCTGACGGGGGGACTCCCAACAGCCCCCCCACACCGCGGGACACTGCCGCCCGCGGGTGGGACAGCGGGACAGGCCCTGACAATCGGGACTGTCCCGATAATATCGGGACTGTTGGGAGGTATGGTATACTGAGGTATAGGTCAAACATAGTGTGTATACATTAGTGACCAGGGCAGAGGAGAAAATTCTAGAAGCTAGCTGTGTGTCCCAACTGTCAATCATCCAGTGTGAGGTGGTGTGATTGCCAGTGGGTGGGGCTTGAGCCTGGTGGCAGTTCCTCTGAGGGAGGAGATCTCTGGGCTGCCTGAGGGATCACTGGCAGGAGAGATATGCTGTAAATGTAGTGGCAGCCAAGAGCTGGGGAAGTGATGCCAGTAAAGCACAGTGAGGAGAATGTGCAGGATTACCAGCAATGATCACCTGATGACTCAGCACAGAAGGCAGCTAATGGGCCCCATACATCAGCAATCACAATTTATGGATTTCCAGATACAGGGATTTTTTGGCCAGATAAATGGATTTTACAATCTATCTGACTTTGCCCACACATTACAGATTTATTTCAGTGATCGGCAGATTTTTCCATCTGGTCTAGCCGGCGCTGAGGTGCAGGAGTTCCACAGCAGAGAGGAGCTCCATGTAGTTTTAGTGGAAAGAGACAATTTCAGCAGTCTGCTAAAGGAGTGGACTTAGTGGAGTTGCTTCATCTGAGGTACACCGACAGCTACAATACCAAGGTCAGCAGCAGCAGACCCTCCATTTTATGTGTCTGTAAGCCTAAAGGTGCCCAGACACACAAAATGTGTTACGATGCATTATGGGCTGGATCGCATTGCAATGCATGTGATTGGCGTGTGATGCGATCCTCGGGCAGTACAAAATGTGTAGCACATACTTTTTGTACTGTGTGATGCGATGCTCGCGGGAGCGCGCATCGCACGCTGCTATCAGCTTGCATACCCTCCAACTGTACCGAATTTGCCGGTACAGTACCGTTTTTTAACAGTCTGTACCGGCAAATTATAATTGTACCGAATGTACCGTTTTTCCCCGCTGTGGTCAATTATTACTCACTAATCAAAATCCTCTTGGCTCCGCTCTGTCTGAGTTGCCTGGTGGTGCTGTGCCGACTCTCCCCTCTCCCCCGTTCCCAAGGGTGCATTGCGGGTCCAGTCCTGTGCGTCATGACGTCACGGACCGGCACCCTGGTCATGGGAAAGGTCATTGACTTAGCCCGCAGTCTCCGCATGCGCAGACTGTAACTGTGGACACGGTTCTGCGCTACATGAGGGCTTAAAGGGATGCGGTGGCCAGCCCCGGCGGCGGGCGCATGTGAAGGGGGATGATTATCTTTGCCATCGGAGCCTGCCACTTCAAGTTCCACATCAGACTCCGAGCAAGTCAGTGCGCGAGTAGGTGGATCAGGCTGCAGTTTGAATAATAAAATGTATAATCTCCTCACTTGCCCAGTCTTCATCGTGTGACATATGTGCACCTGAAGCCAGGCTTGCAGCTCATGTCACATGGTGGCTTAGTGGGCTGCTGGCATATTAAATAAGTATATTTAATATACTTATTTATTAAATAAGTATATTAAATATACTTATTTAATATGCCAGCAGCCCACCAAGCCACCACGTGACATGAGCTGCATGATACGTGTAGTAGTTGGTGCACAGTACACATTCGGAAAGGGGTGACGTGGTTACACCCCTTTTTGCCCATGACCACGCCCCTTTGTTCATGTACACGCCCCCTTTTTGAATGTGTACCGATTTCTTATCTTCAAATGTTGGAGGGTATGAGCTTGTATTGGCACCTTAACGGAGGAGTTGGGGGAGGAGCTACAATCTCCAGGGACAGCATATGGTTGCCGAGTGGTGAGATAGAAAATGCTGTGCACATATCACCACACATCACAGAGTCAGGGATAAAGCTGGCATAATTTGAGGTTTTACATATGTTGCAGCAACTGTTTATAGGGACAGCCTTTGTGAGTGAGGAGGTTAGGAAAGTGGCAGAAGAAGGCAGAGACTAAAAGCCTGTAGGAGGTGTAAGTATACTGATTACAACACAGCTGTACATCAGCCTGTTAGGAACAGCCAGCACAAAGTTACAGCCTTCTGTCATGCAGACAGCCATACACAAGCCTAGGACTGTAGAAGTAATTTAAATACTCATCTCATACAACCAGATGCACTTGTATTGACATTGCCATATATTATTATAATTTAATGGTTTGCAGAGTGAAGTGTAGCTATGAGACTTATAAAAAAAAAAAACAATTTAGGAGTAACTTCGTATTAATACAATTGTACTTCTTAATTTGTATAATTTGTGAAAAATAAATAAAAATATATATAAAAAAAACCCACAGCTATTCAACAGTGAAATTTAGCAAAAGTAAAAGGACTATAACATGACTGTGAAGAATAATAAAATAAAATAATAGAATTTGATATAGATAAAGCAGCGGCACTCAGGGGCTTGTGCAAAACTTTATTTTAATATGTCACATATACTCCAGCATTTTGAGGTGTGTAACCCCTTTATCAAGATGTTGTTTTTGCTGAGGGTACCGTGGCAGTATGTGTGTGTGTAGATATAGGTTAGAAAGTAGTCCAGCACTCCACTGACACAACACTACTGCCACGGTGTCCTCAGCAAAAACAACGCCCACACTAGTTGCCGACAATAGTAGCACTGCGTAATGCCCACACCAGCTGCCGACAGTAGTATCGCTGCCTATATTTAATGCCCACACCAGCTGCCGACAGTAGTATCGCTGCCTATATGTAAAGCCCACACCAGCTGTTGACAGTAGCGCTGCATATAGGTAACGCCCACACCAGTTGCCGACAGTAGTAGCACTGCGTAATGCCCACACCAGCTGCAAACAGTAGTATCGCTGCCTATATGTAACACCCACACCAGTTGCCGACAGTAGTAGCGATGCATAATGCCCACACCAGTTGCCGACAGTAGTAGCGCTGCCTTACATAACGCCCACACCAGTTGCCGACAGTAGTAGCACTGCCTATACATAACGCCGACACCAGTTGCCAACAGTAGTAGCGCTGCCTATACGTAACGCCCACACCAGCTGCCGACAGTAGTAGCGTTGCCTATATGTAATGCCCACACCAGTTGCCAACAGTAGTAGTTCTGCCTATACATAATGTCCACATCATGACGTCCTACGCTGCTTTTACAGATGCTCCAATCTGGTGGGTGGCCCACCAGCATACATGGACATGCAAGCGTCTCGTACTCACGCATGTCCATTGTCGGGAATGGAGCAGGTGAGCATCGGAGACGCACACATGCCAGAATAACCAGCACATCGTGGTGACTGGTGCGCCGGGAACAGGTAAAATGACAATAGCTCCATCTGGACATAATGCCCACACAATTTGTTGACAGTATACTCTCTCTCACAGTTTTTTTTACCTTACAATCTGTGTGGCAGCTCATCCTCCTTTCATCAGCCCTGGTGTGTGCTCCCTTGTAACTCCGCCCTCTCATCCCGTGTGGCTCCTCCCATCCGTTCCATTAAGCTCCGCACCCTGATCAGTCTCATCTCTGACTTATAAAGCTCATCTGGGATTCACAGCAGCACTCTCTGCTGACCGTGAGTGACACTGTTGTAGTAGTTGAAGGGGGTTGGGACTAGGGAGCTGGGAAGGAGTCCAGCCTCCTCGGCTTCATGCTGCTGGCGCCGCTGCCTGTAGTATGACAGGCAGCGGCAGCCACTGAGAAAAAAGAGCAGCAGCAGGGGTGGGGGGGGGGTGAGTTCTCTGCTCCTCCGCTGGTCCACAGGTCATGGGGGTCCTCCTTTGATGCTGTTAAGCCTGTGCCCAATACTGCGGCACCCCCAATGTCTTCCCAGCTGCAGTTCCACCACCTGATGAACTGCAGCAGGTGTTCGCTCCGGCTGGCCTCCTCTCGCTGTTCTAAAGCAGGAAGAGGGGCAGCTACTACACATATAGAGCTGGAGCTTGGGAACTGCTTCCGGGCACGGCAACTGCTGCCCATAACTCTGCGGTTCCCGATCCCTTAATTCAGAGTTACTTGCAGCAGCTTTCGGCCTCAGGGTTGGCCGGCCTCCCGGGAATCTTCCCGGTGAACCTTAATGGCCAATCCACCCCTGGGTGGAGGCACGTATTGCAATCTAGCAACCTACATTTCCAAAGTAATATAGAGTGGGTTACAATTGTATAAATGATCACCTTGCAACTGCCTTTAGGACTGTTTGGTTGTCCCACCAAAAGGGCAGAAGTGTCCCGCGGTGGGGGAGGAGGAGTTAGGAGACCCACTTGTCCCTCACTGCTGTTCTTAGCAGAGCAGCTGTGAAAAGATGCACTTCAGACATGCTCAGAGCCTATTCATTAAAAACCGAGGGGCATGGGGAAAGTCCCTTTTTTTGGAACTGTTCGGCTGTCCCACCCATGGGCAGCAGTTTGCCATGAGGGGGGCAGTTCAGAGTCACTGCTCTGCTCAGTAGAACACCACCTGCAGGGGGACTCCTAACTGCCCCTCCTCACTTCTGCGGGATGGTCCTGTGAAAATCAGGACAGTTGGGAGATATGATACTGTATTAAACCCCACAATATTCTGGGGCCCACTGGTACTCACAATGAGCAGTGAGAGAGGAAGTGTACTAGGTGGTTCCCCCAGTAGTACATTTTAATATATATATAGTATAACACACAAAAGTACATCTTTAATCTGTTTGGTAAATCCCATAGCATAAATCCCATACCATAGCTTGATAGCATATGTTACAGTGAGATACGGTCATATTGTCTACAGCATTTAGGTTTACAAGCATTAGGTCTACACCACTAGGTCGACCTGCATTAAGGTCGACCTGCATTTAGGTAGACATGCATTTAGGTCGACATGACTGAAGGTCGACCTGACTTAGGTAGACAGGGTCATTAGGTCGACATGTGGAAGGTCGACAGGCAAAAGGTCGACATGGGGTCATTTGACTGTTTTATGAGTCGACATGTGCCGACAGCAGGTATTTCATGCCCTACCATCCACTGAGGCGTGGTGGGAGAATAAAATAGTGTGCCGAGCGTAGCGAGGCACCGTGCCCAAAGCATGGCGAGCGCAACGAGCCATGCGAGGGGACACGGTGCTATGTTGACTGTGTCGACACTTGAAAAAAATGGAAAAAATGTCGACTTTTTCGCTGTCGACCTAATGACCCTGTCGACCTTATACCTGTCGACCTAATGACCCTGTCGAACTAACACCTGTCGAGCTAACACATGTCGACCTAATGACCCTGTCGACCTAATGACCCTGTCGACCTAACCCATTTCGACCTTCAGTCAGGTCGACCTAAATGCAAGTCGACCTAATGGGGTAGACCTAATGCTTGTAGACCTAAATGCAGTCTGACGAATGATCCCATTCCGTTACAGTACATCTATAACTTTAGCTTTCATCCTTGAGAAGTGAAAGCGAAAATGAGTGATACTAGGCTGTGATGGGTCCCCACACTACTGTATAAAGACACCAGCTTAGATTGAGAGTGAACGGTAGACAAGAGCATATCTTCTTTGTCACCTTTCAATATGAATGGCCACAAACCTTAATTTTGTAGCAATTAAGTAATAATTAATGTGCCCCTAGTCCTGGTGACAATTGTAAACTAATATGTGCATACCTAGTATTTAAACAATTACAGAGAATAATATTTCTTATACTGTACATCTGAAAATTAACCTGCATTGTTATATACTCAGCTATTAGTCATATCTTAAGTTTGTGGTAATGTAAGTTCAAGTTTTTACACCTTCTCACTCACTTAATTATCACACTTTTCTAATAGATGACTCAGTATTAATTATCGCTTCTCCGCCTGTGAATAATGTCTGAATGCTCACCAGCCAATCCATTCTACTATACTGTACAAGAACCAAACTGGAAAAAGAAGAACATGGCTGTTCAGTGGAATCCTGACTGTCGGCACCACAAACTATGCCGGGCAAAGCTGAATTAAGCTTTTGGGGGACCCACTATGATATAAATATATAGGATTCTGATGAAGGGGCATTGAACCCTGAAATGTAGAAATAAATGTTTCACCTATTTTTAACTTGATTCGGTGTCCCTGAGCGCGCCAGCACCTATCAAAAATCTGCATAGCGGCGCCAGCCCCTTACTGGAGGGCACCAGGGCAAGACACCCCCTATTGGGGTGCCGGGGATTCTGACATTATGGGGGAAATTTACTAAGAATACGAATGCAAAAAGTTGCATTCGTATTCTTAATACGAATGAATACGACTGCATACATCGTATGCCAAGTCGTGTTCCGGAGGGGGATTTACAAAGCAGTCAAATACGACTGCTTTGTAACCCTCCGATGTCGTATTAATTCGTATTAACGGCCGTATATACGGCCGCTAATACGAATTAGTGTAGGCAGTCTGCACGGATCAGTCAGATCCGTGCAGGCTGCAAGGTGTAAAAAAAAAATTGTAAAATAAATAAATTAATTTAAAAAAACGGCGTGCGGGGCATTAAAGGACCCGCTGGCACTTGTAGTTCCACAGTAAAAAAAATAGTGAAATAAATACACACTGACACACAATAAAAATAAAACTTTAATACATACATTACACACACATACTGATACTTACCTATCTTGATCCCGTAGGTAGGTCCCAGGTCTTGATCCGGTGCCTTGTCCTGGTCCCGGATCCATGTCGGCATTCTTCTCCATGTCGATGTCCATGTCGGCGTCGTCCGTGTCGTCGTCCGGTCCTGGGTCCGAAGAAATCCATGGGGGACCTGTGGAAGGAAATCCTACTCACCCAGGACCTCCATGGATCTGAAGTCTTGATCCGCCGTAGTCCTGGGCTTCTTCAAGCTGCCGGTGATTCCTGGAGCTCCCCGCGTCAGACTGAGAGGCGCAGAGATCTTTCATCCTCGCAGGGGAGGCTTGCTGAGACTTGCTGGAATAGTTCCACCATTTAAAACAATAGTTTATTCTTTTTTTTACACCATTTTATCAGCCCGGTGACCACCGACCAGGGTTACCGGGGACCGCACCAGGCTTCAGCCTGGTTGGGTAAGTCCTGGAGGGGGAGGACCCCTTTATTGGGGGGTCCCCACTCCCCCAGGGCCCCTGGCCAGGCTGACCGGTTAGGGGGTTAATGCTTTGGCCAGGGGGAACTTGAATAAAATGTCTCCCCTGGCTGTGGCATTACCCTGCTGGCTGGTTTGGCCTGGGGCTGGTTCTTAAAATACGGGGGACGCCCAGTAATTTTGTCCCCCGTATTTTGGGAACCAGCCCCTGACCTGGAGCCTGGGGCTGGTTGTTAAAAATCGGGGAACCCCTATTTGTCGGGTTCCCTGATTTTTAATTACCGGCCCCGTCAGCCTGGTGCTGGTTACAGCTGTGGGGGGGACCCCCACGCTGTTTTTTATTTATTTATTTATTTTTCTATTTTTTTAACACTGAAGCCTACACAAATCTGACTGATCCGTGCAGGTTTCTGCCAAATACGACAGGAAAATAAGGTGTATTTTCCTGCCGTATTTTCGTGGCTGTTTCACACCAATTAGCAGCCGTATTATCAATAATCAGGAACCACCATTCTTTTGAATGGTGATTCCTGTCGTATTCTATCGATGGTGTAGACATTCGTATTTGTAAATCCTGCCACCTCAAATTCAACCTTACAAAAATAGAATTAATAACATTCCCACCCGCCGATAGTTATTACCAACCTGACATGTTTATGTCTGTTGACAACATGATAAACCCTACTAATCAATCTTACTACCTAGGTGGCATCCTTTGCTTCCCACATTATCCCTTTGAGTGCCAAGTGAATTTGACAAATTCGGTGTGAAAATTGACAAGTAAACATTTCTTTCATCATATTGACCTGTAATGTTTACCTTATATAAATGTAATCGGTACTTGTTTCCTATCACGGCCACAATCGCGGGCATCATGTGCCTTAACATTAAGGCACACGATGCCCACGATTTCCTTTGAAAAAAGCAGTACTCGGGTACATCGCGTCGGTCGTGTGCCTTAAGAAGGCACATAACGCGACCGGCGCGATGCCCACGATTTCCCCATAGGCTTCAATGTTAAAATATTTTAACATTGAAGCCTATGCGCACCCGACGCGATGCCCCCGATTTTTCCATAGGCTTCAATGTTAAAATATTTAACATTGAAGCCTATGCGATGGACCCGATTTGTCCATAGGCTTCAATGTTGAATTATTTTAACATTGAAACTGAGTCCATTTAACATAGGAAAAAATGGGAAAAGGCAGAATAAGGGCCATTTCTCATTGGGTATGGCCCCGTCATGTGTGTAAAAAATAATGGTCCCCCATTGTGGCCGCCACCCCCACGATCGACGATAACCCGAAGCGTGGCGAGCGCAGCGAGCCCGCGAGGGGCGGCGTTACGCGTCCTCCGACCTTTTCATTCCCCTACTATCCACGTCGGCGTGGAGTTGAGAATAGATTAGTGTGGCGAGCGCAGCGAGCCACCGAGCCCGAAGCGTGGCGAGCGGACGCTGATACCTGTGAAGCCCGCGAGGGGACGCAGGGATCTGTGAAGGTATCAGCATCCCCTCGCGGGGCTCGCTGCGCTCGCCACGCTTCGGGCTCGGTGGCTCGCTGCGCTCGCCACACTAATCTATTCTCATCTCCACGCCGACGTGGATAGTAGGGGAATGAAAAGGTCGGAGGACGCGCACCGCTGCGCTCGCCACGCTTCGGGTTCTCGTCGATCGTGGGGGTGGCGGCCACAATGGGGGGCCATTATTTTTTACACACATGACGGGGCCATACCCAATGAGAAATGGCCCATATTGGCCCTTTTACCATTTTTTCCTATGTTAAATGGACTCAGTTTCAATGTTAAAATAATTTAACATTGAAGCCTATGAACACGATGGACCCGATTTCTCCATGGGCTTCAATGTTAAAAATAATTTAACATTGAAGCCTATGGACACGTTGGACCCGATTTCTCCATAGGCTTCAATGTTAAATTATTTTAACATTGAAGCCTATGGAGAAATCGGGTACATCGCGTCGGTCACGTTGTGTGCATTTTGGTATGCACCCGACGCGACCAACACGATTTTTTCCGACACGACCACCACGATAGAAATCGTGGTGGCCGTGCTAGGAAACAAGTACCATGTAATCTTTTTTTTTTTTTACACATTTTTAATTTTAAGGTATAAAACAAATGTGAGCGACGCTGTCATTTATAGCAGATATTTTGAACATATCTCACAGATGTTGGCACTCAAAGGGTTAAATAGATATCTACAGTAAATCATGATACATACATCTAAGAAACATATTGAAACTACGCACATAACTCACAAAATCGTTTATTCATCCTATCATTTTCTCCCACTTTGATGATTGCACTCTTTATTGGTTGTACCCTAAACAGACTTTCTCATTCCTGTAATCTACTGTAGTTAGAATACAGCAGCTAGAGTGATCTTTTTAGTAAAATATTATTATTATGTTGCTCTGCTCTGTTGGACCATCCTTTGGCTGTTGGACAGTATTTTAATAAATTCAATACAAAATATTTCCAATTACACACAGTACAAGGCTACCCACACAACTATCTCCCAATCTGACCCCTCTGCTCCACACCAGATCTGAGTTTCTCACCCACGTACATTACGGCCTCCCCTATTTGAATTTTGGACTGCACTACAACTGCCACTGGAGAAAATATATTTATCACTATATTTTAAACAAACATCTTCATCTCAAGAAAACATACAGTAAGTATCACATTTTCCTCAATTAAGACATAATTATGCTTGTTACAAATCCCCCTTGCTCACCAAACTGATGGGTGCTAACTAACGTATTCACAGTTTTCACACATGTGGCGAAATGTGTCAGTTCACTAGTATAATCATTGGCTGTGTGAGAGCCTAATAACTACTTTATACTGCCCCTTTGTTTTGAACCTACTGTTTATCATTACCAGTGGTTATTGCTTTGTCCTGGATCTTCAAAGAAACAACTTCGCAATTGACATTAATAAACAGCGTGGGTCTGCTATTATTTAGTACGATCTGTACTCCTTTAATGATCATACTATCGATATCTGTAAAAATATTTTGGATTTCAAATTATTGCCTTTGAAATGTTATTTTGATGCTGTTATTTTTGGTTCAAATTAAGTAATACCACAAATAAAGTATTTTGTAATTATAACACAATATCAGATTTGTCTATATTTATACTGTGTGCCTAAAGTTTTGTACATTTTTTCTTATCTTAAATACTATTTAATAATATAATGTATAATTATTGATATTTCTTCTTTCCCAGTTTTGTCTAAAGTTAAAGCATTGGTTTAGAGTGGAATTAACAAGTAAAAAATAGATACATGTTTAAAAAAGTTTGATGAGTACGTTTAACCTTGTAATGTCAGAATACTGTAGTTTATAAATAATAATACACTGTAGTTCTAAAGAATTATTATATCATATTGCTTTTAACCATAATACACAGATTAAAGTAAACTTCATAAAACCACATTTTAATTAACATTAGCAATTAGAAAATAGCAGTACGGCATGAGTGCATTCCCTCAATAGAAAGCACTATTATCTATTATTTTCTGCTTTAATTAAAATCATCTTGTCAGCATGGCTAGCACAAATTTAATTATTCCAGTTCTCAAAGGAGGACTTATGAGTCAGGAGAGCAATCACTGAACAAGTCAGCAATTAAGGACCAGTGTAGTAAAATGCTGCATCCATTTGGGAACTTGAAGGGTGCACAGAGGGATTCTTGCTCCTATACCATGGCCTTAGAGGAATATGTTAAGTTAATCATTTAATTAAAGAACTGGGATTCACTAAGCAGAGCAATGGCCACCTGTATTTGTGCCAATGCTTTGGTTTCAGCATGGATTCAGTTGATTCATATATTATTTTAATGTAGATATTTAATATTATTATACACACATATATATATATATATATATATATATATATATATATATATATATATATATATATATATATGTGTGTGTGTATACATGGTGTAATGGTTAGCATCACAGCCACACAGCAATAAGGTCATGGGTTCAATTCCCACATTGGTCTTAACTGTGTGGAGTTTGTATATTGTCACTGTGCTTGTGTGGGTTTCCTCTGGGGTACTCCAGTTTCCTTTCACAATCAAAAGTATACTGGTAGGTTAATTGACATCAGGCATGTTTTTACATGTAACTCTATGTATGTGGTATATGAGGTAATGTGCCCTTGCCAGATTTTCTATGTAGGCCATACCTCTCACAAGTTTAAGGAGAGGCTGGCCTTAGATCATCCATCAGCTTGACCCTAAGGGGTAAAGATATTGACCAACCAGTCTCCAGACATTTCAAGGAGACTGGTAATGATCTAGATCAGGGGTGGCCGACCAGTCAGAGATAAAGAGACGAAAAAATCTGTAGTCAAGATAAAGAGCCAACAACATGCACGCGCCTCGGGCGCGCAAGCCAAACTAAGGGGCTTGGTCTATTTGGAAGTAGGCCAAGCCCCATTTTTGTGTCTATGAAAGCCAGATCCACACAAAAAAACACTGAAATAAGACAGATCCACATAAAATATACTGAAATAAGCCAGATCCACATAAATACACTGAAACAAGCCAAATCCACATAAAATACACTGAAACAAGCCAGATCCACATAAAATACACTGAGACATGCCAGATCCACGTAAAATACAGTCCACATGAAAAAATTGATCAGCGGGATGCAGCGGAGGGCAGCGGGGGGAGCAAGCGTTAGTGAGCAGTAGAGCGGGGGGAGCGGGCCTGCCGCCTATGGAACTGACAGCTCCTCGGTTAGGGGGACGCCATGGCAGGCAGGATGTATTAACCCTGACCAGCTGCGGTATTTTCATAGCACCATACTCCCTGATTCCTCCTCCCCTGTTCTAATTACAATAAAAATATATATAAGAAAGCAGAATGGGCGGCACTCCCCGGCGTTTTTTTATAATAAGCACACTGTCACAGCAGCATATGAATTATCAATGTTTCAGGTGCATTTATTGGAGCACCTTTCATTTTTGTATCCTGATGAAAGGTGCTCCAATAAATGCACCTGAAACGTTGATAATTCATATGCTGCTGTGACAGTATGCTTATTATGAAAAAAATGTTGGGGAGTGCCGCCCATTCTGCTTGCTTATATATATATTTTTATTGTATTTAGAACAGGGGAGGAGGAATCAGGGAGTATAGTGCTGTGAAAATACCACGGCGGGTTAGGGTTAGTACAGATGGGGCAGGTCGATGGCAAGAAGGGGACGCGCGCGCACGAGAGGCGCTTCCGTCCCCTTCCGACGGCGCTTCCGTCGCTTCCCCCAGGTCACCGCCGGCTTGTCGGCGGTCACCCGGGTCCCCGCCGCCTGCCCGCACCCCCCCTAACCCTGTCCGTCTCCCTGAGGCGGAGACGGACAGGGTTTCTGTTGCCCCGTCGACGGAGACTGAGACGCGCGTGCGCGTGAGACGCACGCGTGTCTCAGTCTGATGGATGGCGAGGCTGCTGGCGGATCTCCAGCGGGGACGTTCTGGCGATCCGCCAGCCAGGATGTAGCCTGCTCCATCTGTACATCCTGCCTGCCGTGGCGTCCCCCTAACTGAGGAGCTGTCAGTTCCATAGGCAGCAAGCCCGCTCCCCTTGCTGCCGTTCACTACCGCTTACTCCCCCCACTGCTCTCTGCTGCCTCCCACTGCCCTCCACCGCGGCATGGACTTAAGAGGCAGAGGAATACTTACCATTCAACGGCGTCCTCAAGGCCCGTGACCACGACCTCTCCTCCTGTAATGCGGCAGTACCTCCCACCTCTCATACGGAGTGGGAGCAGGAGCCACACTGTAACAGGGGGTAAGCCACATGCGGCTCAAGAGCTGCGGGTTGGCCACCCCTGATCTAGGTGATCTAAAATATTTAATCATAGTCCATATCCCACTTTTAATTTGCGGTGATGATAGGTCCAAAGCTTTGCTCATTTGGGAGTCACAGTGGATCTTGAGGTTGGGGACCACTAAACCGGGTTTCCTCAACCACAAGATAAACTGGAATAGTTTACTATAAAAGTGTCCTTTATTTCTGTGTCTCTTTTTTATTGTATGCTGATTTGCATGTTATGTAACTATTTGTAATTTGTAATTTTGGTCCTCAAGGGTTTGTATGCTGCTCCAATAAGGTGATCTATCTTATGCCCATGGATGATCTAATCCAGCCCAGCCAGACCCAGCTGTTAAGGCAAGTGGAACACACACAGTGACGTCTGTTGGAACACTCACTGGTGGTTCCCATAGTGAAGCTAGTGCTGAGACCGGAAGTGTGGCTGTAGTAGCTTCCAGAGGGATGGCGAGTGAGATGCTGGATGGGGGAATATGTATGTGTGTCTTGTTTTTCTTTAGCTGTATGTGGTTCTGAGGACTGCAGTGAACTCCTGAAAGTACTTAACCCTTGTCTACATTACACAGTGCCTTCTTTTTTGGAGATATATATACGTATATATATTTTAGGTGCTTTATGTGTGGTCTCTTGAAGTCCGCACAAAAGGAGGCATATTCATGTACTCAGGGCAGCCGAGGGGGGGTGAGCGGGTACTAATTACTTGGGCCCAGGCTTGCTGGAGGGGCCATTCAGGGGCCCTGGTCTGACCCCTCCCTTCCCCCTCCATCCCTCCTGGGCAGCAATAGCAGCACACACTTCTACAGCATGTGCTGTGCTGACAGCAGGTTCAGCATGAGTGTCTCACTGACAGCGTGAGAGCTCGTGCTGAGCCTGCTGTCAGCACAGTACATGCTGTAGGTATGTGCTGCTGCTGCTGCTCAGTTTAGAGTTTTTCGAGTTTTCTTTCACTCCCCTCTAAACATTTTGGGGGTGTGGCCTAAGCACGGGAGGTGGCCACACCTCCCACACTTCAGCCACGCCCCCCAAATTTTACCGGGGCCCGGCATTCCTCTCGGCTGCCCTGCATGTACTGATTGAACCATACATTTGTTTATTTCATACTTGATAGTCTCTGTATATATAAGGTAACTACCTGCTCTTATATTCTGTAAAAGTGCCTGTATTTTGAGTATTTTGTATATTTTAAGCTGCTGCTAGTTCTAGTAAGGTTTGTGTACTGTTGCTATGCAACAGCTATTGGGACTCCATTTGGGTGCTGATCTGTACCGCCTCCCCGGCCACTGGTTGGCTGTGCAGTTGAGGGTGTTTTGTGGAAGACGGCTCCCGACTGCTGGCTTACGGCATGTTCCACCCATTGCTCATCAGGTGAGTTCTGTATCCTCACTAATTAGGCATTTGGGGTGGATTCTTTTAGGTATTTACATGTTGTATGTTCATTTCACTTTTGTGCTGCTGTCCCTGAAGACGAGGTGGGGAGACCCTGAAACTGTTGGGCAAATAAAGGATGGTTTTAACAAGTCTGTGTGAGTGCTGCCGTTTCTGGATGACATTGATATACTCGTATGTATCAAAGAAATATAGGTGGTGCTTCGTCTTTTTAATTTCTACTAACCAGGTATTAAAAAATATTGACAGTCCCACAAATAAATTAGGATCCAGTATTTAAAAGACGTATTCCTTTAATTTCAGCAAAATCTAAAGCTCTACTTTTTTCAAAGTAATCCCACATTCACATGGGTTTTAACAATGTGTGTAAAAAAGGGCTAACACTCCTATAGTGTCTAAACATTTTTATTAAATGGTTACTAATAGCACCAGGTCCACGTTTGTCCAAATGGAAATCCAAATCATTGAGTCCACATAAAGGGAAAACTAAACTTATCTGTCTGGCATTGAGTTCCCTGCTACAAACTTCCATCTTCCAAAAAGTTAAAACAGAAAAAACAATTAAGGCTTATTAGATGAAAACAATTGAAATAGAAAGAACTTAAAAAACTGCATAAAAGTAACGACATAATAAAAAAGTATTCAACCTCAGGACCACATATTGTAGAACATATAAAAAATGACTTGAAAGTAAATTAAAACTCATCTAATGGAAAAATCTAGAATTTCAAACAATAAGGGATCCATGTTAAATGATACAGTACAGTAGTTCACACTACACTCAAAGTAAATTAAATGTTATATGAAAGTACTATCAATCTGAAATCTCATTTGTCACCAAGATGAATACATTGTTTGTCTATTATATTGTTATTATCCAATTTGATGTAGCTATCCAGACAGATAATGTTCACATTCTATGGTTCTGGAACACAAATAGGAAGTTGTTACTTAAATTGCATCTCCAAAGAATAAAAATGTATAAAGAAAAGGTCATCTTTCGACCTATCCCAAGGATTGCATTCTCATGAGTCATTGCCTCATCTCTCAGCTTCTCTCGGTCTTCATTCAGCCTTGCACTTTCTAACAACTTCATAACAAAAATATCATTCTTTCTTCTTATCAATTTTAAGCATAATGAAGATGAATGTAGAAATTTTAAATGTCCCCTCGTTCAATTGCTGCAGTGTTTAGTCACTAATGAAGTCTGTTGAAGTTAATCCACATATCACCTGTGCACAGTAATTCAGACATGCCAGAAACTTGCATATTTCATGAAAGCAAATGAGATTTTCCCAGCCTCGCAGGATCCCAGGAAACCAATATAATGTTAGTTTTCAGCAAAACTTATCTCTGTTCATTACATTTGCTTGTATGCGGCATTACACGTAAGTGGAATATATTGAAAATAAATATCTTATTCGTCTAATCAATATACTGCAAGTAATAGATTACAAAGTGAGGAACAGGGAAACAAATGAAATGCAAATATTATCTATTGTTGATATTTGAAATATACATAATTACATAATATACTTAATTAAAAGGTACTTGTTTCCTAGCACGGCCACCATCGGGGGTAATCGTGTACCTTAAGTAAAGGTGCACGATTACCCCCGATGGACCCGATTTCCTTTGAAATCAGGTCCATTTTGCCGGCAAAGGCAAAATGGGGTCCATCGCGTCGGTCGGGTGCATTAACATGGCACGCGACGCGACCGACGTGATGCACTTGATTTTCCCATAGGGTTCAATGTTAAAATATTTTTAACATTGTAATCGCGTTCATCGTGTCGGTCTTGTGCCATTATAATGGCACAAGATGCGATGGACGCGATTAAGCACATTTTACATAGCTAACAATGGGAAATGGGCCAATATTGCCCATTTCTCATTGTATATGCCCCCCCCCCCATTGTGAACGTCTTCCCACGAATGACACCAACCCGAAGCGTGGCGAGTGTATCGAGCCCGCGAGGGACGGCGGTACACGTCCTCCGACCTTTTCATAACCCTACTATCCACGTCGGCGTGGAGTTGAGAATATAAAGTGTGGCGAGCGCAGCGAGCCACCGAGCCCGAAGCGTGGCAAGCGCAGCGAGCCCCGCGAGGGGACGCATATACCTGTGAAGTTATACGCGTCCCCTCGCAGAGCACGCTGCGCTCGCCACGCTTCGGGCTCGGTGGCTCGCTGCACTTGCCACACTTTATATTCTCAACTCCACGCCGACGTGGATAGTAGGGGTATGAAAAGGTCGGAGGACGCGTACCGCCGCCCCTCGCGGGCTCGCTACGCTCGCCATGCTTCGGGTTGGAGTCAATCGTGAGGTGCCGTTAAGGGGGTTAAAATTGGGGTCTGGGGAGACTTTTACATTGAATCCAATGTAAAATAGGGTCCCAGGGACCCTATTCACATTTCAATCAATGTAGAAATCGGGACCATCGCGTCGGTCGCATCGCATGCGATTTGGTCGCATGCGATGCGATCGATGCGATGCGACCGACCCGATCAACATCGGTGTGGCCGTTCTAGGAAACAAGTACCAATTAAAATTTGGTTAATGCTAGCAGCATGGTCATTTTGCCACATATCATCTGTTAAGTTCAATTGTCCTATTTTAAATTTCTCTGATTTTTTTAAGCACAATGGGCCTTATTTTGGTTCATTCTTTCTGACAAAATCCTTCTTAGATGGACAAAACCATGTGCACTGCAGGGGGGGCAGATGTAACATGTGCAGAGAGAATTAGATTTGGGTGAGTAATTTTGTTTCTGTGCAGGGAAAATACTGACTGCTTTATTTTTACACTGCAATATAGATCTCACTTTGAAGTAAAACCCCACCCAAATATAATTCTCTCTGCACATGTTACATCTGCCCCACCTGCAGTACACATGGTTTTGCCCATCTAAGAAGGATTTTGTCAGAAAGAATGAACCAAAATAAGGCCCAATATTTTTGCATAATGGGCTTACCAGTAATTGCAGGTATAAATCCACTCCAAGCTGAAAGAATCAACCAGCAACACAGGTGTAGATACCAATGTTTCAATGGCCTTTAATAGCAATTTTTATCATGATAAAACCCTTTTATCCTGATGAAAATGGCTATTAAAGGCCATTGTAATGTTGGTATCTACACCAGTATTGCTGGTCGTTTCTTTAAGCGGGGGTGCCGCACTCATAGTACTGCTATTATCACTCTCCAGTGAATGCACCCGGCTAAGTATCTTTTATTTCCTATATGTGGAAATGCTGTTAACTCTCGTTCTTGTATTCACACCACACACACACACATGTCAACGTCACTGGATGGCAGAGTATGGAATAAAATAATTAATGGGTACAATGCAATGTAATGACTGTGCTGGTTGGCTTTCTGTCATGTGGGGATGGCAGCAACCAAAACCGGCCTCATGGATTCACTGGCCCACCAAAAATATTTCCTGTGGAACTTGTGGCTGAGGAAATCCAATAAACTAATACAGTATGTCAGAGATCATATTTTAATGGTACAGTATATGCATGATTTTCCAGACAAAAAAAAATATTTTAACAGTAGAATCATCATTAATTCAAATTCATCTATTGGCTTATTCTGTTAGTTATAGTAGGCAAATCTCAGATTCTTGGAGATTAGTGGGTGTTTAAATGTAACATTTGGATATTCATTTGGAATTTTGGCTGATGTCTGTGTATTTATTGTTAGAGAAACAGCAATTCTGTCAGCAGCTGATGACATTTAGGGGGGAATTCAGTCAGCCACAATAGCTCAGTTTCATGGTAAAAATTGGTCTTTTATCTCAATCCCTGTTAAGCCGATATACAATTATCTGCGAAATTCTCCATAGGTTTATGACAAATTTCACTTCACCACATCTAAGATGATGAGGAGCTTGGGGAAAATCCTTATTTTAAAGTACAAATGGCGGGATTTGGTTCAGAGCCAATGGAACATTAGTCCTGAATGACTAATTAGGCACTTGGAAGTTTTGTATTACTTTTAATTGGTCGATAATGGTATTGTGGTAAATAAAAATGCAGAATGATAGAAATTGAGGTATGGGATAGGCATATTTATAAATGTTTTTAGGCTTGTGGGTTGGAGGAATAATTTTTGGGAAGTTTTTTGAAGTAGCTTAAAATAAACCAAAAATATACATATACCCATTTGTATGTGCTTCCAATTTAATTGTAACACTTATTTTTCTGAAAACCGCTTGTTTTTATATACATTTTTAACTTTTTTTTGAAAAATGCATATAACAGCTATTTGACACAATTTAACTATCCCAATCCATTTTGTTATGACCACTAATAGACTTCTGTACTGATTTCACTTTTTCTGCTACATTTTTCTAATTTTTTATTTTGTATATTTGCAATGTAATAATGGAGAACGCAAACCCACAATAAGCTGCTTTTCACAGTCAATTTTGCCAATGTCCACAAAAGTCTAACCATGTTAAACTAAAGCACTATCACGGTTAACTGAATTGACTCCTTAGTCTATTGGGATATCAATTGCAATTTGGTACTAAGCTTTTTTTTTTTTCTTAGATCTTTACATGTATCTGTACAAGTATCAATACATAAGTTCATCTATGTGGGGAAACCCCTTAAACCTCCAGTTTCTTATATAGCACATGCAGATTCCTCAGCGCTTCCACATATACACATACACAGACATTCTAGGGTTAATTTTTTATTGGGAGCCAATCAGCCTACTAGTATATTTTGGGATTATGGGAGGAAACCGGAGTACCCAGAGGAAACCCACGCAAGTACGGGGAGAATATACAAACTCTGCACAGTTAGAGCCATGATGGGAATCAAACCCATGACCTCAGCACTGTGAAGCAGTAATGCTAACCATTACACCATCCGTACTGCGCGTACTGTTAATAACCCTCAGGTAATGCTCCAAGTCTAAAACAAACCTACAGATTCTGACAACCTGTGTCAACACAAGAAAAATCTTTACCGTAAAGTCTGCATGACCTGGGACCCATTAGTCACTACAGTGACAAATACACCTACAAATACACTGCCAATTTCTCTGTTACAAGGATCCAGTTTGGCTTTTGTTTGATTTCAAAATCCCTGTATCCTGGAACTACAGTCTCTGCCTAGGGTACCAGTTATGTGCATTCTTTAAATTGAAGCCAAATATTTCTCATTTTGAAACGCCTTATCCGAAATATTGCGTTGAGATGTACCGGCAGGTATCTACTGACTGTTTCAGTGTAGGATATAAGAGTGACCAGACCAGAGAGTGGTGGAAATACAGACTCCCCTTCTTTCCAAAGAACATTTTGGGACACTTATATGCATATTATAATTTAATAACAAATTAGGCCAATTACTTATTGTGTTCCCATTTGACTGCATATCCTGAGGTGTTAAGAGTAAAAGTCTGTGTTATTGTCTATAATCCTAGAGAAGATCCTGACGATCAGACCCTCTAGTCTACAACTGGCCAATAAACTAGTACTGTAAGCTGTGTATACCCACGTGTAATGGGATATGGACTATGGGTTAAAATGTATTAGATTGACAATCGCTAGGTCAACCACTTTTGGTCGACATACACTAGGTCAACAAGGCAATGGTCAATCCATGAAAAGGTTGACATCAGTTTTTCACAATTATTTTAACTTTTTCAAACTTTTTTCATATTTTACCATCCATGCGGATGATTGGGAACGGTAAAGTGTGCAGAGTGCGGAGGTAGCAGAGCAAGGCACCTGACCCAAAGCAGGGTGAGTCATGTATAGAAAGAGGAACACTAATTGGGGGTTCATGTGCCTAAATGTGCAGGTAAATAAAGTCAAAACCTTATTTCGACCTTTTCATGTGTCGACCTTTGATTGTGTCAACATTTTTGCCTTGTCGACCGTGTGCATGTTAACCTATTATAGGTTGACCCTTTGATCGTCTTTGTAATAGCATTACCACACTTTTGCGTCATGATTTTTTCTGCTCTGCTTTTGAAAATGTCTTTCAAAAGAATCAAAAGAGCAGGCGATCATGAATCAGATTAAAACATAAGGGGAATAACCTTGCCAGCAAGTCATAAAATAGATTAACGCCAGCATCTATCCACTCCCATGAGCCAGGCCACGTTTGAGAAGATAAAATATGGATGAACAGTGCTGTAGAAATACTGACCCTAGTGAATATAAAGTATTTATTGCAAATGTCAATATAATAAAATAATGTTTTGCACTATAAATACTTTATATTAACTAGGGTCGGTATTTCCACAGTTCTGTTCATGTATATTTTATTCTTGCTTCTCATTTTAACAGGGGTCAGTATACCCTGAATACAGCAACTTCAGTGCCTAAGTCAGATGCTAACCACATGTTATGCCAACAAGCATGCACCGGGTCAATGGTTCGGGTACATCCAGGATGCACTATGCATGTGACCTAATTATTATTGGACACAGGTAGTGTGGATGTTTTGAGCGTTCCTGTGAGATAACAGGGAGGTGGATAGGGAGAAGAGGGCATGTTGCTAATACCCCTTTTACAACAAAAAAACGGATCCAACCCGGCATTTGGAAGAAGGATCCAAGCCGGGTCGGATACGGGATTTACACCGTTTACACTGTGGTGCCCACCCGCAGTGTAGATGAAGGCGGCGCTTGGAAATGACATCTCCAAGCGCCGGGATCGCGGTAAACCCCGCCAGAAACACCGATCGCCATGCTGGGGGCAGCCTAGCACCAAGGTAAGCTGCTGGGCTGCCCCCAGCCCCCGTGCACCACCACCCAACCATTGTCCAGGAGGTGAATGGATGCCGCACACAGGCATCCATTCACCTCCTCCGCTGCCACCGCTGCTGAGGCTGTCTGTGCCCCCTCCCCCCCCCCGTCCAACCTGCAGGCACTGCGGTCCACAGGTTGCACGTCCCCCATTGATGTAAATGGGTGCAGGGTTGGATGGCCCAGCGTACCCATTTGCACCGCCCTCTACCCAGGTCCTAGCTGTGTTCTACCCAGGTCAGGACCTGGGTAGAAGTCCCGTGTAAAGAGACACGGCGTGTCCCATTTACACCGCCGCTGATCCGGGTCTGACCCACCGAAGACCCGGGGTTTGCGGCGGTGTAAAAGGGGTATAACAGTGACTGCATCTATAAAGGCACAGCCAGTCACACAGGACGCCAGGAGGATTTGCACCACTTCAAGATGCTGCAAGTGGGTGTCTCACTTTTGAAATAATAACTTGCAGCATTAGCAAAAAGTAGTTCATTAAGCTGTGTGCAGCCTAACTCTAATGCTCAGACTCAGCCCGAGTATCTGAAATAATATTCATTGTTCACTCATAATTACAGATACAAATACTTTGGTAATGTGGGTAGAATGTCAACAGTGTGAAAGTTGTCAATGGTATTTTAAACTAAAGCTAATCCTCATGCTGTGTACACACTGATACAATCTGCATAATGCTGTGTACACACTGATACAATCTGCATAAGATCCAGATAAGATTTTGACTATATAGTCAAAATCTTATCTGGATCTCATGCAGATTGTATGGGTTTTATCCCAAGCGATCCAGATGCGTTCAAGATGCGCGCTCCCATATCTTAACCAGAAAGTCTTGGCTGCCCTGTCTATATAGTGCAGATCTGCACTATATAGTCTAAATTGAATGCAGATAGTGTAAATTGTATGCAGATAGTCTAAATTGTAATCGCATCTGGATCTTATGCAGATTGTACTAGTGTGTACACAGCATAAGATCCAGATAAGATTTTGACTATATAGTCAAAATCTTATCTGGATCTCATGCAGATTGTATGGGTTTTATCCCAAGCGATCCAGATGCGTTCAAGATGCGCGCTCCCATATCTTAACCAGAAAGTCTTGGCTGCCCTGTCTATATAGTGCAGATCTGCACTATACAGTCTAAATTGAATGCAGATAGTGTAAATTGTATGCAGATAGTCTAAATTCTAATCACATCTGGATCTTATGCAGATTGTACTAGTGTGTACACAGCATAACACTCATACCCTTTTCACATTGCAAAAACCTGCTTTCAACCCGTTTTTCTAAACGTGTCTTAAAACTGGTCAAAAGCCAGTTAAACCCCTTTCATATTGCATGATGTAAAGGTAAATTGCAGTTTAAATACCGTTTTGTATCTTTCAGATTCAACCTGTTTCACCCATAGAAAGCCATACAATGTCATTTTAAATGTTTTTTTTCTGCTTGTGGGCGGGGATCAAGTGTGGTTATCATTTGTAGCAAATACCGTTTCTGAGCTGTTCACACTGCAGATGAAACGGCTCCGAACCGTGTAGGATCCTCCTTTTAACACGTGTCAAAATGCCGGTTTTCTGTAACCGGTAAATTGACAATGTAGCTTTCACATTGCAGCTGGAAACGTTTTAAAGCACTAAAAAAACGGCAATATACCGTGTTACAGCTGCAATGTGAAAGGGGTATAAGTGAGCCTTTCTAACCCCTACTGCAGCCTAGTCTATCATACCTACAGTCTATTTCTAACCCTAATGCTAATTGTAGCCTAACAATACTGTAACTAAAGCCTAACCCCCGAACCCTAACAGTAAATGCAGCCTAAACTATCGCTAAATTCAGTCTAACTACAGCTTATTCTTAAACTCAAAACTAATTGCACCCTAACTGTAAACCCAATTGCAACTTAGCCCTAACACTAATTGCAGCATAACAATGATAGTAAATGCAGGCTAGCAATAACATTAAATACAGGCTAACTCTAAAGCTGTATACACACGGGGGCGATATGGGCTGAAATCGCTAGAAATATGGTCGCTGGCGACCATATTGCCAGTGATGGGAGTGTGCCCCGGCGAAGAATTACCTCTGCGGCTCCCCGGCAGAGGTTTCTTCTCATCAGTGACCATCTCTGGTCGCTGATGAAAAGGAGACACTGAGCAATATATCTCCCCCGAGTGTACGGGGTTTAACAGTAGCTGCAGACTATCCCTAACCTTAAACCTAATTGCATCCACACCCTAAACCTAAATGTAACCTTACTTTTAAACTAATTGCCATCCTACCTTATCACTAATTGCCATCTAACCCTATCACTGATTGCAGCCTAACACACACTCACATTAACAGGGGCCTAACCTGAATCCTAAATTGATGTGTTGGCATTATGTCAGTGTGAACATGACACCCTGAATGTTGATATAATGACTACACACTATACCATTGCAAACATTACTGTAGCTCATCAATTTAAATTCAGGTTGTACTTACAGTATTAGGTTCCCCTCGCAATTCCCCTTTGCCATGCATCACTTACTGTATTTGAGCACTTAATAGAGGAATAGCTGGATGATTGCTGGAATTACTGCCAACTTTATATCAGTATAAAAATGTTGTAAATGAACACATCATCATAACAAAATTACTGCAAAGAATTTCTAAATTAAATCTTTTAAATGACATTATTTGTGATCACATTATACAGAAAGATTGCATACAGTCTTAAGGGAATTTGTCTCTTCAACAGTAATAAATTGCCGTATGGACCATTGCTCTCTTAATATTAATGTTCTGTTTTTATAAAATACATGTTAATTGCATGATAAAGACAGATAGCAGTCCTATGTGTCCACAGTGCATATCCTCCCACTATTCAGCACACATTAAACACATTCTGCATATGCAAGTCCTGTAATTATATTATTATTATTCATACTGTATGGCTTTCACAATGGTCCATTTCACTTGCCACATAATGGGTTGGAACCATTCTTCCTACTTACGTTCCAGTTGTGTAATTTATTCTCAATTATTACATTTAATTATTTAATTGACCTTAAAAGAAAAGTACATTTCACGAACCATTAAATGAATTCTACCCTGGTTACTTCAATTATAGAACTGATTCAAATTTGTAAAATGGGTCATGTGCAGTATTCTAGCACTATTCATTATACAGATACAGTCACAAAGGTGGTCATTTCATTCTGCCCTGTCGTATAATTGCTCCATTCTATTAGCAATACATGGAGCCCAATAAAGCTTACGTATTATTTTAAAATATAATCACTGCTGCCTATGAGAATTATATGCAGGTAAAGTACACCTACATAAAGTATGTTTCTGAGCATTTGCTATGCACTGGTTGCCACTCTTGAGAACGTACACGCATTCAGTTGTCAAATGCAGATTGTATTTAAGAGTAAAACGGAAGCATAATGTATTTGGGTGAGATTTAATAGAATGAGAGATTCAGAAAGTGAGAGATTTGGGCAGAAATCTCCAGTTTTTTTAAAGCGGCAATCATTTACACAGCAAAATCAAACTGTGTCAAGTGTTGAAATCAAGCTTTCAAAAAACTGGAGATTTCTTACCAAATCTCTCACTTTCTGAATCTCTCATCCTGTTAAATCTCACCCTATATTTTTCCTTAAACTATTTGCATATTGATGGATCGTTTAAGAAACTGTACCTATACTATGTAATTTACATGCACCAATATTTAATATATTAGTTATATACCCATACATCGTCTGCTCATTTAGACATGGAAGGTGAGAGACACCGTGTCTTGCTAGCACAGCGTGCCCGCCTTTCCAGCATTGGCTTGCGGCGATCAAAGGACACTGCCCACCACTCGCCCAGCATCACCATCTGTGCCTATTATCGGCAAACCCTGCTGTGAGTATCGCAGCCCGATACCGCAGTGGATATTTGCGGCAATTACAAATGGTTTAATCTTATATTTATAAAAATAATAATGTTATTTATATAGCACCTTTCTCCTAATAGGACTCAAAGTGCTTGCATTAGCCTTTTACAGCACAAAATACAAAAACAAACTTAACAACATAACAAGAGACATTAGTGAAATGCTTGGGTGAACAGGAAAGTCTTAAGTCTATTTTTGAATGTTTCCAGTGTGGAAGCTTCTCGAACTGAGCGGGGAAGTGAGTTCCATAGAGTTGGAGCCACAGCGCTGAAAGCTCGATCCCCAGATGAATTCAGGGAAATTCTGGGTACTGTTAGTAGTCCTTCATCAACCCATCACAGTAATCGAGTGGGACAATAAGGGATCAGAAGCTGCTGCAGGTACCTTGGGCCCTGGTCATGTAGAGCTTTAAAAGTCAGTAGGCCAATCATGAAAATTATTCACCATCTTATAGGCAGTCAGTGAAGGGAGTACAGAATGGGTGTTATGTGGCTGGAGCGGGGCTGATTGGTTAATAGCATGGCAGCTGTATTTTGTACTATCTGCAAGCGGTGCAATTATTTTTCTGGGAGGCCGAGGTAGAGGGCATTGCAGTAGTCAAGGCGCGATGATACAAATGCTTGTATGACTTTAGGCAGATCTTCTGAGGGAATTAAGTGCACGATTCTGGCTATATTCCTTAGATCTGGGGTAGCCAACCCTAGTCCTCGAGTGCTAACAACAGTGCATGTTTTGCAGGTCTCCTCACAGAATCACAAGTGAGCTAATTAGCACCATCTGTGTATCTTTTATAATGTGTCAGTGATTAATGAGTGCAACTGTGCAGCAGCTAGGTTGTCTGGAAAATGTGAACTGTTGGTAGCTCTCGAGGGCTAGGGTTGGCTACCACTGCCTTAGATGATAGAATGAGGATTTAATTGTGGCTGATACCTGATGTTTAAGTGTCAAGCCACTATCCAGGACAACACCAAGATTAAGCACATGTTCCGTATTTTGAAGTTCTGTACCCCCAAGCATAAGTCCTGTTGCTAGGCTCTTCTGCAGTCTTGTCCTGTGACCTATAATAAGCACCTCTGGTTTATCAGGGTTCAGTCGCAGCCAACTGGCACTCATCCTTATTAACACAATAACCAAATTTTTACAGCAATTGACTATTTCGTTACACAGCAATTATACCGCTATACTTATTGACTGTGTACTAGTCTTAATAAGAACTGTGCAGTATATATGTGGTGCATATATGTGATTATTTAAAATTAATTACCGTATATACTTGAGTATAAGTCGAGCCGAATATAAGCCGAGGCACCTAATTTTACAACAAAAAACTGGGAAAAAACGTATTGTCTCAAGTGGGACCCTCACTCGAGTATAAGCCGAGGGGGGCTTTTTCAGCATAAAAAAATGTTCTGAAAAAGTAGGCTTATACTCGAGTATAGTAAATTGCTATTATATCTTTTTAGCTAAAACTGATCTCTGAAGCCATTGCGTTTTTATATGTGTAGAAAAATATTTTTTCCTAATTCTTCACTGGCCACTGTAATAAATCGATTATTTTATTGTTATTTTTAATAAATATAATTGATAAATTAAATATTGGTGCATGTGAATTAATTACATGGTGTAAATACACACATTCAGTGCGGTGCTTCCTTCCATTTTTCTCTAGTTCTGACTGACACTATTTGCACCTTAGGGTGTCTAAACAGAGTTAGAAATCAAGCGTGAAGACATCAATACGCTTAAAGACTGCAGCTATTAGATATCGGTCAATATTTAATTGACTAATCTTTCCATGAAAATACTTTTTCAAATTTTTTCCTCTGAATAAGCGCCTAATATTTTAGGATAAGTACCTATACTAAGTACCTGGTTACCTAGCAGTAAGAGGCAGGGGGAGAGTCGTCAATATCATTCAGAAGCCCCTTTTTGAATGATATTTATGCCAATATCTTCTAGTGTGTATGGGCCTTAATATGCAGCACTCCAGCTGCATGCAGTTGTTTAATTATGAGTTCCTTCTTCCCTGGCCACACTGATTGGTGGATTTCCCTGTTAAAAGGCAGCCAGGCTGGCTCCTCTGCTGGTAACAGGTTATGCTGTGGTTTGAGCTGCTGGTCCTTGTCCCAGATGCTCTCACCTTGAGTATGTCCTGTGGATATTCTGCCCATCTGACAGAAATATAGCCTTTTGCCTCATCTGTAATCCTGTCTTGTTCTAGATTTGTTAACCTTTTGATTTCCTCAGTATAATTACCCAATACACAGCCTGCAAGCATTAAACCAATTGCACAGTGTCCATACTCTATCTTATAGTGCCATTTCTGCATTTGCTGAGATCCTGGCCTAGTTCCGACCATAACCCCTTGTGTCATGGTCTTGTGTAAGCCTCTACTTCCGTATAAGACTTGGTGGCATCATAAGTACTAGTGTGTACTGTACATCAAACACTTAGGGAATAATAGGCAGCTGTTGTAGGCAGAAGACCCTTACTAGGATTCTAGGGGCGGTGATCAATATCGCCTGCTATTTACACTGGCAGAAATAGCAGTTATCGCCTATTTAATGCTGCTATTTTCAACAGCATTAAAGCCAGGTTCTGACAAAACATATCCAACTTTAAAACAAGTCGGATCTGTTTTGTCATTTTTTGACAATCATGGACGTTTTCGCCAACATGCCCACTTTCATTAAATACCGGCTGTCGAGTTGTGGGTGGGATTCCAACTGTTGGGATGTTCCAACAGCTGGAATCCCATATTGAATACTGCACTAGAGGTCTTAAACAATTGTTCTGGAGTTCCATAACAACTGCATAAACAATGGAATCGCATGCAGCTCTGAATTCCTCCCAAATGTATACCAAAAATTTCAAACACATTGACAATTACAAACATCACATTTACAATCATGGTTAAATGATTACATATTTCTTTTGTGACCAATTATACAGTACATGACAATTTCAGAATAGCACTGCTTGTACTGGCACTAAGTGGAGAACCATATTGCCCATATTATCAACTTATTCATTTTAAGATGTAAACTCTATATAATTGCTACTTTCCTATTGTATATTGGGCCTAAATCAGCTTTAGTTGCATTTTTTTAAAATCTCAAAAATACAAGTGTAGCCGACGTGGGTCTCCAAGCATAGAACAAGTCTGCCCAGTATGGCATGTTCCTCCACGCAATATTACTGCAAAGGCATGTGCCAGGCTGCCATGTTTTGACTTGCAGCAGCTTCATGTGATGTCATGCAGCTGCCACTAACCCCCCTGAAAATGCTCTGTGACTGCAGTATAAGTCCACTGCCCAGAATTGCTAAAATCACCAATTTGTGATATTAGCAATTCAGTGACTGATACTGAACTAGGGCCATTATGATTTAGGCAAATGATAACCTTTTTCAAAAATATGCATCAGTAGACAATATTAGTACTAATAAATACATGTAAATGACTAGTGTGGTTGGTAATAGTGTAACTCTAGCAATACTCCTCCTTTTTTTGAATTTATACTAATTCATGAAACCACACACACAAAAAAGAAACTACAATGTATCATCATCATATATATTATTTCTAGAAGGTGATTTTTGATGTTGATCCCTTTTTTCTCCACTTCAAACGAATTGTTAATTTTGAATTGCACATTGTATTGTTTGTTTAAAAATCTAAATTAAAAATCGACTTTTACATCTAGTCTTCCTTCCCTGGATGCGTTGATACGGCATAGCTAAGATGATCGGTTCTTCTTTCATCCTACTACAAACCATCAACCTTGCTATAAAATGTAATCAGAATTTATTCTAATGTGAAATTTTTGCCTGGGCCAACTAGTATATCTTATTCTATATAAGTAGTTTGGAAGTGTGTTTGTGATGAAAAGAAGAGTATATACTGTATCCTCTTGCTCACTTGGCAATGACTTCACATTTCATGCGTTTAGCTATCACCAGCAAGAAATTTGTAAAAGGCCAGTTTCCGTCACATATGTATAAATTAATATAGGTTGCATTTAAATAAATTGCGCACACATACATTACACATCTACATGCTATTAAAGGACAGTGGCTCTGGCAGGATCACTGATATTATGAAGGACCTTTAAGTGATGGCCATCACTTGGGAGAATTCTAATTTAATTTACCCACTTGTAAAATGGAATCAAGTGTCTACAAAAACAGTACAGCTAAATTTACAAGATGTAGTTATCTCATCCCAGCAATCACTCTGTAGTTATTATAGTGAACATTTCAGGCTATTATGATATTCTTCAAAATCTGAACTCTAATTACTGTATATGGACAAAAACAAATCAAGATTAGTTCATAGACAGATGAAATAATATAAGGTCTGCAAAAATGGGCACAAAAATATACATTATGTCTAAAATATTGCTTTGTTACTGTGCTGTATACTTGTATTTGTACAGTAAGTACGATTTGGGGTGGTCATACGCACAGGACACACAATTTTGTATTCATATAGATAGGTGACCTCCCATCAGGATATGTCGTCAACAATTGAAGTGAACTACCTGGGGGTGTGCTACCACAGGACAAAAAATTATGGATTCAAGTGAAAGAAGAAGAAAGGTTTGTCGCGGTAGTGGTGCACCTTAAGTAAATTGCGAGACTTAAAACATAATTTTTATTGGATCAATTAAAAAGAAATAGGCTGCGAAATATGACGAAACAACATGCAACATGTAACATGGACAGTGCTTATGTGAATTTAAAAACTTGGGCTCATGCGGCGTCCCTTGATATTGTTGGATAGTGTAGCTTATATCAGTAGGTCTCACCCTCAGTGCTGGCTATGTTGCCTATAGTGCACTAAGGGGGACTTGGAAAGCTTTTTAATAAATAAATAAACAATCGGTCGTCTGCCTGTGTCTTTATTTATATGTACATTACTCGTAAATATATAGAAGAAAATTTCTATCATGTGCGTGATAAACAGCTGACAATTGGACGATCTCTGATTAATTCAACTGGAATGCCCTAATCTGTACTCCAATCGTGGTGAGTACCTCGATACGGATGAATACTGTATAATGTGAGATTCTACAGGTGAGTCTACACAGTGTCGAGGTGGGGTTGTGAGCAGTTGGCGCAAACGCCTGATGTATACTGCTCTAAACACCCTCTGGGTCACTCTTCTTATAGGTGCATTAAAATAACCAGTATTTTTACCAAAATATATTCGGACAGAGTTGTCAGCGTACGGCGGATAACGGTGATGTCATATACAGTATGACATATGTCTGGCTGCTGTGTCCCGTCCCTGTCAGGTTGTGGGGTCACAGGTGAGTATCCCCCAGGACTGGCAGGCGGAAAAATGACTAGCAGCTAGCTCACGACTTCCTAGTGCTGTATGGTGAGGTGCTGACAGTTGTACAATCTTCAATCGTTTGACTGGAATGCGCTACTGTATAACTAAGTAGTGGTTACCTCGATACGTATAAGCACTGTGTAACGTAGAGATCCTACAGGTGGATCAACACAGTGTCGAGGTGGGGTTATGAGCAGTTGGCGCAATCGCCTGGTGTCTACTGCACAAATCACCCTCTAGATCACTACTCCTACAGGCGCATATTAATCACCAGTGTCTGTGACCAAAATAGATTTGGACAGATTTTACAACGTGCAATAGATATCCGCGAAAATACAGACAATATCACATAGGGTCTGGCTGTTATGTCCCGTCCCTGCCAGGTCGTGGGGTCACAGGTAAGTATCACCCAGGGCTGGTAGGCGGAAATGACTCAGCTCACGATCTCCTAGTGCTGCTGCAGACGGTAATGTACATAAGGTAAAGACAATTTCTTAACTAAGCATTAGAGTCCTTAAAAGGACTGGAAATGGTAACAGTCAGGCAGGAAAATAAAAAAAGAGTTTAAGGGAGCGACCGCACGGCTTGTGGAGGCCGGCGTACGCTTCGCAGTTTCTTCCTCAGGGCGACCTGTATCAACGTCACCAGAGGGTTTAAATAGGCGCTTCTCATTACGTGGTACCAATAGGAGGTGCAGTCCCGCCCTTGATGCCGCCCCCTTCACAGGTGCGCTACGTATGTATTAATCCCAGCTGTTGGGCGTTCACTCTGTCTGTTAGTTGTGGCAACCGTATCTAGGGTACCGTTGCTAGGAATATGCGTATCACACACATCTCGCTGTGGTCGGTTCTACTATGTTTACGTAGAAGGTGAGTAGGATTAGAAGGTCAGGGTTATGGCTGATTGCCGTTGTAGTCCCTGCCATGTTGTTGGTCTCTCATGCTGGCACCCTGCCGCAACTGTCAGGACTGACAGCATGAGAGACCAACAACATGGCAGGGACTACAACGGCAATCAGCCATAACCCTGACCTTCCGATCCTACTCCCCTTCTACGTAAACATAGTAGAACCGACCACAGCGAGATGTGTGTGATACGCATATTCCTAGCAACGGTACCCTAGATACGGTTGCCACAACTAACAGACAGAGTGAACGCCCAACAGCTGGGATTAATACATACGTAGCGCACCTGTGAAGGGGGCGGCAGCAAGGGCGGGACTGCACCTCCTATTGGTACCACGTAATGAGAAGCGCCTATTTAAACCCTCTGGTGACGTTGATACAGGTCGCCCTGAGGAAGAAACTGCGAAGCGTACGCCGGCCTCCACAAGCCGTGCGGTCGCTCCCTTAAACTCTTTTTTTATTTTCCTGCCTGACTGTTACCATTTACAGTCCTTTTAAGGACTCTAATGCTTAGTGAAGAAATTGTCTTTACCTTATGTACATTACTGTCTGCAGCAGCACTAGGAGATCGTGAGCTGATAGTCATTTCCGCCTACCAGCCCTGGGTGATACTTACCTGTGACCCCACGACCTGGCAGGGACGGGACATAACAGCCAGACCCTATGTGATATTGTCTGTATTTTCGCGGATATCTATTGCACGTTGTAAAATCTGTCCAAATCTATTTTGGTCACAGACACTGGTGATTAATATGCGCCTGTAGGAGTAGTGATCTAGAGGGTGATTTGTGCAGTACACACCAGGCGATTGCGCCAACTGCTCATAACCCCACCTCGACACTGTGTTGATCCACCTGTAGGATCTCTACGTTACACAGTGCTTATACGTATCGAGGTAACCACTACTTAGTTATACAGTAGCGCATTCCAGTCAAACGATTGAAGATTGTACAACTGTCAGCACCTCACCATACAGCACTAGGAAGTCGTGAGCTAGCTGCTAGTCATTTTTCCGCCTGCCAGTCCTGGGGGATACTCACCTGTGACCCCACAACCTGACAGGGACGGGACACAGCAGCCAGACATATGTCATACTGTATATGACATCACCGTTATCCGCCGTACGCTGACAACTCTGTCCGAATATATTTTGGTAAAAATACTGGTTATTTTAATGCACCTATAAGAAGAGTGACCCAGAGGGTGTTTAGAGCAGTATACATCAGGCGTTTGCGCCAACTGCTCACAACCCCACCTCGACACTGTGTAGACTCACCTGTAGAATCTCACATTATACAGTATAGATCCGTATCGAGGTACTCACCATGATTGGAGTACAGATTAGGGCATTCCAGTTGAATTAATCAGAGATCGTCCAATTGTCAGCTGTTTATCACGCACATGATAGAATTTTTCTTCTATATATTTACGAGTAATGTACATATAAATAAAGACACAGGCAGACGACCGATTGTTTATTTATTTATTAAAAAGCTTTCCAAGTCCCCCTTAGTGCACTATAGGCAACATAGCCAGCACTGAGGGTGAGACCTACTGATATAAGCTACACTATCCAACAATATCAAGGGACGCCGCATGAGCCCAAGTTTTTAAATTCACATAAGCACTGTCCATGTTACATGTTGCATGTTGTTTCGTCATATTTCGCAGCCTATTTCTTTTTAATTGATCCAATAAAAATTATGTTTTAAGTCTCGCAATTTACTTAAGGTGCACCACTACCGCGACAAACCTTTCTTCTTCTTTCACTTGAATACTTGTATTTTTAGTAATGTCCAAGGAATTGTGGAACATTCTGAACAGGGAAAACTGATAAATAGAAATGAAAACTAAATTATGTACATTTGCAATATGACTATGTACTAGTATAGGTGCTTCTGCTTTGCAAACATAATCAGTGCTACTGCATTGTCAAAGTTGGTAACGTCTAAAGTTGGTCCACTGCCAAACCATATTCTTCTTATTATTATTATTATTTATTTATAAGTTGTCCCATGTGGTCTGTTGCGCCATACTCAGGGCAAACAAGTCAGTAAATGGTATAACAGTACAAATAATACTAAAACAGCTACTGATAGCCATGATGGGTAATGGGGTGCAGGGGGTATATTTAGGGCATGGTGAAACCTGTGTTCATTAGTGTAGGTGCAACTAAAAGGTTTAAAGTCACTGAAAGAGATGCAAAGACAATGAAAAAGTATA
This sequence comes from Crinia signifera, assembly GCF_055691185.1. Taxonomy (NCBI): domain Eukaryota; kingdom Metazoa; phylum Chordata; class Amphibia; order Anura; family Myobatrachidae; genus Crinia; species Crinia signifera. Next base: position 122,955,242 of record NC_139217.1, read on the forward strand.
GACAGCCTAGGGGTAGATGCACACTGTAGCTGGTGAGTATAAGTCATCGGTAATGTTGACAGGAGGATAAAGGGTCCTGCTCATTAACACTTACAATGTAGAGGAAAGGGGGCAGACAAATAGTTGCTACAAAGTGTGAGCCAATGTACGGTGATTTGATCTTAAGAAACAGTGGGAGAGATGGAATATGGAAAAGGGTGAAGTGTTCTACATAGTTAAATGGGGCAGACTGGTATGCTTTTGTGAAATAAGGGTTTTTAATGACTATTTGAACCTACATACAGGCTATGGGATAGTCTGACAGTATAAAGGAGATCATTCCAGTAGTAAGAGGCAGAATTTGTAGAAATCTTGGATATGGAAGTAATATGTGGCTACCTGAGTGTAGAAAGTGCAATGATCATTGGCAAACTGGAGAGGACAGGAGGAAGCATGTATATAGAGGAGGTTGAAGATGTAGAGAGCATTGGAGCTGGAGAGATCCTTGTATGGGAGGGTAAGGAGATTGATGTGGATTCTGGAGGGAAAGGGGAGCCAGTGTATGACTTGCCAGAAAGTTGAGGTACATTAATGATAGAGGATAGATAGGAGTGGGGGAGGCCTGTAATTAAAAGGTTACGGTAGTCAAGACTATAAATGATCAGTCACTAGATAAAGAGGTTGTGGTTAAATCTTATGAGGGTAAAGGCCGAATACAAGCAAAAGTGTGGAGCTGGAAGCAAAATGATTGGCCAAGAGATTGATTTGGGGGGGGGGGGGGGAGAAAAAAAAAAGACACCGGAAGAGAGAATGGTCTTGTTGATAGTGATAGTGAGGTTGGGAGGGAGAAGACTCTAGATAAAGCAAAACAATGAGTTTAGTTTTGGCCATGTTAAGTTTGAGAATGTTTAATGACTTCCTGGAGGAGATTGAGGGGGAATGCATGGGACACCTGAGTTTCAGCAGATCCACTGTTATGCTCCACCAATCACAATCCAGCAATGGGATATAAAGGGGACTTCTATGGTGCTCATAGTCATCTGTATAATTTCTGTCTTGTCCACAGCTCCACATTCCTCTAAGTGCAATCCTAACTCAAGTTTCATTTCTAGTTGCTATGATTCTACATTCCACCCAAATGTCATACTGTATATCCAGACCAATTTACTGCTTCACTGTCACCAGCACTCCAATTGTATCCTGCTTACTGGCATTTGCTCAACAGACCAGAATTTCTAGTGTATACTGCTTGCTGGGTTTAGCTCAGCACACCAGCACTCCAAGTGAATCCTGGTCGCTAGTTTTAGCTCAGCACACCAGCACTCCACATTACGGCGTAACTACCATAGGTGCAAGGGATGCAGCTGCTATGGGGCCCAGAGCTGAAGGGGGCCCATCTTTGCTGTCTAAATGATATGTTTTACATACATTTACCACCATCAGTTGCTAAATAGGGGGCCCTTACAAAGTTTTGCTATGGGGCCTACGAATATCTAGGTACGCCTGTGATCCACATGTACTGTATCTTGCTTGCTTGCTTTAGCTCAGCAAACCAGCACTCCAGGTGAATATAGTTTGCTGGGTTTACTCCAGAAGCCAGAAACCCAAGCATGTCCTGCTTGCTGGGTTTAGTCCATTAAACCAGCACTACAAAGTGTCCAGCTTGCTGGGTTTATCTCAGCATATCTTCATCTAAGAGTACCCACTTTGATGGGTTGAGCCCAGTACACCTGTCTTCCAATTGCATCTGGCTCGCTGGGTTAACTCATCATGCCAGAATTTCTAGTGCACCTTGTGCTTTCAGAATTACATATGACAAGATCGACATTTAGCCTCCTCAAAATTCTCAAATACCAACTACGTGTGCTCCTCCTCCAGCTACTGAATCTGTTCAGGGAACTACAGCTCCTAGTCCAGTGACAATCAGACATAAGGTAGGGGGACTGCTGGTTCAGTTAAGAAATCAGGACATAATCAGGGCTTCCAAGGAGGTCCAAAAGCCACATGAAAGCAAAAGAGTGACACTGTATTGAATATGAAATCCACAAGCCATCCAGGCCCAGCAAGAATAGTCAAAGAGGGCCACTGTGTAGCAATGCATCTTCCTGGTGGTTGGTAGCCCTGGCCCTTATTCTGGTTGGTGCGGCCAGAGCCGCACACGGTGCTCTGGCCGCACAAACCAATCCCCGCCCACGAGACGGATCGCCCCGGCCGTCCGTACACGGACGGCTGGCGATCCGCATAAAAATGGTGGAGGCGTACGCCTCCACCATGGTGGGAGCTGCCCCCTGCATTCGATGGTCGTCGACCATCGAAGGCAGGTCCGCACGCCCCAGCAGCTCCCGCAAGCTGAGACCACACGGACAATCGTCCGTGTGCTAGCTTGTATGGGGGCTGAGAGCTGACATCCGGCGACGTCAGCTTTCCGCCCCCATGAGTTGCGTCATACCCTCATTACCATGCATACGCCCCGCGTTTGCATGGGAACGCCCATGAAACGCGGGGCGTACACATAGGGAAATGAGGGTATGAAGCCCCTCACGCCCCTATACGCCCCCTTTGCGGCGGACGAAATACGTCTGCGGCGAAGGGGGCTGCACATGCGCAGATTGACCTCTGCGCATGTGCAGAATAAAAACATCGGCGGTACGGCCGCACGCGGGCCGTACCGTCCGAATTAGAATAAGGGCCACAGTCACAAATACTGAAGGAGCAGCAGGATTCTAATTGCAAACAATGTTTCTAACTATGGGTAAAGTAAGTATGAATGAGTCAAACATGCAACATAAACAATTATAGAAAATCAGTCTGACCCCAGTACATTTGCACATGTGCAGATACTAAACAAAGTAGTAAAAAGTAAAGTTCAGCCTACAAACACTACTTTCTGATTGGTTAACAGCCCATCACAATGTGCTATATTACGTGTCACTTTTGTATGGTTCTAGGTTATTCTAGTCCATTCTTTCTGACAAAATCCTTCTTAGATGGACAAAACCATGTGCACTGCGGGTGGGGCAGATGTAACTTGTGCAGAGAGAATTAGATTTGGGTGGGGTTTTTCTTCAAATTGAGATCTATATTGAAGTGTAAAATCATGCAGTCAGTATTTTCCCTGCACAGAAACAAAATAACTCACCCAAATCTAATTCTCTCTGCACATGTTACATCTGCCCCCCTGCAGTGCACATGGTTTTGTCCATCTAAGAAGGATTTTGTCAGAAAGAATGAACTAGAATAAACCCCAATGTCTTTAAAGACCACTAAAAAGATATTTTTTTTATTTTACAAAACTGAGATAAAAAAAAAACAGAAACCATTATTAACACTAAATATTGGCAATACATTTCAAAATGTACAATTACCAATAAGCATAGTCTGGATTTAGCAAAACGAAATGTCACAAAGAAATAAAAGTAATACTACTTGTAAATTTAATATGCTGTCCTGTAACCATACACTGTGGGAAGCTCAAGATCAGATCATGTTGGAGGGTTGTATCCATGGAAGTAGCAGCCCAAGGATCCATTGTGAATCTGAATTTAGTTAACATGTAGCAGTGTTAGATTAGCAACAGAGCAACTGGAGTGTTTGCCCTGGGGGGATATGTAATGATAACCAGAGGTGGGGATGCCAGGCTTTCAGAATGCTCATGCCGGTATCCGATGCAGGAAATCTCGAAAGGGGTCAAGTAACTATACTTGCCCTCCCATAACTATAACTCTACCTTCTCACAGCTAACTCTAACCCATCTCCCCTGCAGACTAACTCTAACCCTCCCCATTAGTGCCAAACCCTACCTTGCTTCAAACCTAACATAGGGCCTTATTCTGGTCGATGCGTTAATTTTCGAATTCTTTCGGATGGCGTTTTTTAGCCGTCTGCGCCTGCGTGGGCAACGCTATGCGCATGTGCCACGCACGGTCTCCCTACTTGTTCTCACTAATACCGTACAGAAATGTGCACCGCATTCACTCGGGAAATATGGGCGTAATATGGGCGTCATTCGGAACTACACAGGGGCGTAGTTTCAAAGTGGGCTAAACTGGGCGTAAACATGGGCGTACACGAGGGAGTGCACTAATTCTGGTAGGCGTGCATTCGGACAGAACACCGACTGCAAACAAACCAACAGGCAGGAAATATGCGGTCTTCATAAGCAAGTTTCACTTTGCGGACACCACTCGGTCATGCGCTAGGCATTCGGATCGCCCAATTAGTACGGCCGCACCTGAACCACTGTCAGCTGAACACAATACAATCCACTCCTCTACTCATTACTCATTAATTACACTCTTTTCATTGCTTCAATTGGAACCATTGCAGCCTAAATGGACCATTACTAAACACACAAAAATATGCTGAAAGCACGGCTGCATTTTTTACACACATTTACACTGCAAGCAATGGACAGAACTTGGTATCACTAATATAAATATACATGTCACTTTTACATTCAGCAATAACAGCACACATTTGGGGATCAAATGAAAAATGTATTACAGTTGGGGAAAGCGTAACATTTTAATAGCATGTTATGTGGCACATGCCAAAAAATAAAGGTACCATAACAGGAATGTACAAAACAAACAAAAATGTATTCTTTTCATACATAGCCTCAGCAGAATCATTAGGAACACATCAGGTGGCTTCACAAGAAAAGTATAGCACCAACACTTCAAGTACAGCAGACAGTAATGGTAGCAGAAAGAGGGCAACAGGGGAACCAAACAAAACATTTGAAACGAGGGCAAATGTGGGTACCCTGTGCACGGGATTGGGTTGCACACATGAAGCTGACACACACAGCAAAATGAAAGATTTGGGAAGACATAAGGGTGGAGATTAAAGCAGAGCCAAGTTCACTTTCGGGACCGTTTAACTTACATCATGTTAAACTATAAAACCAACACTTTGAGGAAACATTTACACTCACCCTACAATAAATATAGAATAAGTGACATGGCAATCATGTCTGTTGCTCCTAGCAACGTGACCGACCATTTACCAAATCCATCTAACATCTAATAAAAACATTAATGGTCTTGTTCTGCTCAAATGTAACACACTTGAACTTGCCTCTTTTTCACGTGCTCCGTCTCACGAACTTGTGGAGCTACCGCATTAATCTCCACAGTTACGTCCTCCTAAATCTTCCATCTCCTTGCGTGTGTCAACCTCTCCTGTGTCAACTCTATCCAATCCCGTGCACGGGGTACCAGTATGGCAAGCTCCTGCACTTCAAATGCCATGTTCCTGGTGCTTGGTTCCTCTGTTGGCCTCTTTCGGCCACGCCCACGGCCACGGCTACCAGTCGCTGTACTTTAAGTGCTGGCCAGGCTACTCTCTTGTGAAGCCACCTGCTGTGTTCCCAATAATTCTGCTGAGGCAGAAGATGGCCCAGCTGTAGATTGGGCAGCTGTAGATTGGGCAGCTGTAGATGGCCCAGCTGCCTGCTCAACTCCCAATGGCTGGTCTCTGGTGAGGTGCTCATTGGAGGTGATGGAGTCCAGCCGAGCTAGGAGGCGCTGATGCTCCTGTTCTCCCTCTGATTGTAAACCAGACATGTTTGCAGCACAAAGTTGTATTTTGTGCACACCTATATATACACATTGATGTAATAGGCGTACATCAGCCCCACCCTGCGTTTGTGCGGTGCATAGGCCATGCCCATACCAGCGGAAAATCAAATGTACAAAACCAGGCGTACATTCGTACATTACAAGTCTGATTTTGTACTCATTGCCAGATTTTAATCACAATGAACAACTGCACCTTTAGCCAGACATAAATTATATCTGTGAATGTTATTTTGTACTGTGCACTTGTTTGGTATGTACAACAAATGACACTATTCCATTCCATATGTTAATCCAGTCCACAACTAATGCAATAGTAATCACTGCTTGCATCCAAATCACATGTGATAGCCCTATAAATACTGCCTTGATGCTAGGTACATTTTAATCCACATCTATAGTGTGGGCCGGTATAAGGTTAGTGTTTAAATGGCACCATGGCCTTATAATGGGAAAAGCTATTGCACTATTTTGTATGTTTGTGGTATATTGGGTTCACACCATTAAGGCTGTCTAATTTAGGATATTGTTGAACACTATTTTACATGGTGTTTTCTGCCATGTTTGCTGAGTATATTTTTTTCCCAACTTCTTTCACCCTGTCTGTTTTGTATGTGTTGGTGATGTGGTTATTGGTGGCAATATTAGTTGCATACAGTAAGTACTGCGAAGGGCGGCTCAGCGATGCCAAGGTATAGCAAGCGTTTGGCGGTGCAATGTTTTAGCTGATTGTTGTAGCGCATACACACTGTGCATGTAAAAATGAACAATAAAGTTAATACCAAATAACAATCTTACCAACCAATTACAGTACATGATTGTTTGTGATGCCCCATTGGGAAAATGGCGACCTCCCAGCGTGCTGCGCCTTTCACTACAGCAGAGCTGAGGGCCCTGGTCTCTGTAATGGAGACCAGGCTAGGGCGTGCGGGCCCTTTCATCACAAATCAACAAAAGCACCGGGCGTACCTTGCTGCCCGGCGAAGAATATTCGCTCGGACACAGGTGCGGAGGTCCGTGGCCCAACTTGAGCAAAGGTGGTCGGATCTGCGCCGACGGCAGCCAGACCTGCTGCAGCGTTTAAGGCAGCAGATCGCAAGATGTGAGTTTTTATGCAAACATTACTTATTTACCAGTAAATGATTTTAGTAGATTCTTTATGTGAATGTGGTTAAATGGCTGTTAATGATTTCAAAATGGATTAACTATATATGTGTTACTTCCACTTTGACATGCTGTCATGTGGGTATTAGATGTAATTGTTTTTGGTGAATGATGATTCAATAAATGATGTGCCTTAATTGACAATCTGCATTTTTTTATTTTGTCCAGCACGTGAACGAGCAAGACAGGCCCAGGAGGAGGCCCAGGAGGAGCAGGGCCAGGAGGAGATGGCGGAGGAGGAGATTGCGGAGGAGGAGGTGGTGGAGGAGGAGTTGGTGGTGGAGGAGTTGGTGGCGGAGGAGGAGGTGGTGGAGGAGTTGGTGGCGGAGGAGGAGGTGGCGGAGGAGGTGGTGGAGGAGTTGGTGGTGGAGGAGTTGGTGGCGGAGGAGGAGGTGGCGGAGGAGGTGGTGGTGGAGGAGTTGGTGGCGGAGGAGGAGGTGTTGGAGGAGGAGGCCTGTGAGGTGGTGCAGGTGGATGAAAGTGGTAGGTATACATAATGCATAATTAATAATTTTTTAGGCTCATATTTGTTATGTAGACATGCTGAATCAATTGTGTATTACAATAGTATAAAGTAATAAAACAAAGTGGGTAACAACACACACAGTAAGGGGCAGTGGCGTAGCTACGTTTTGGGTGCCCCCCGCCGCCCATGCAAACCCCCCCCCAATCCCCCGCAGCCTTACCTTTCACGCTGGTCCCGGCGGCTCCGTTCTTCTGTTGAGGACCACCACAAAATGACCGCCCCCATACAGCAGACAGTTTCTGTCTGCTGTATGGGGGCGGCCATTTTGTGGTGGTCCTCAGCAGAAGAACGGAGCCGCCGGGACCAGCAAAATAGGTAAGCCTGCGGGGGATTGGGGGGAGGTGTAACTATAGCACCGCAGCCCCCGGCGCCCCCATATGCACAGCGCCCCCCCCCCCCCGTGGTGGAGGGGGCTGCGGTGCTATAGTTACTCCACTGGTAAGGGGTTAGATAGGGTGACCAAGTCATCCCTTTCATCCGGGACACATCTTAATGACACAGGTTCTGGGGATGGCTTTCTGCTCTATTTTAACTGCCACAGAACCAGTGTAGTTAATCTGTATCCTGGATTAAAGGGATGACTTGGTCACCTTAGGGTTACAGGCCCCTGCTGCTAGCGTACAATCTGTAGCCTCATATAGGTGAATAGAGTTTATAGTTGATTTATATTTCTAAACTAGATTAAGTATGGCATTAATGGAGTATGGACAGGCGTGGCTTATAATGGAGTCACAAGTGGGCAGTGCCCCTGGGCCCTTCTCTAGCTAGGCACCCCCTGTGGATGGCATGTATTTTTGCCAACATAATTGTTGGTTGATTTTGACTTAATAATGATTTTGTGCATGGGAGTGGGTTAGTGCTGCAGCTTCACATAACTGGCAATATGACAATGATTTATGGAGCAGACCATCAGCAGCCAAGCCATCCATGATTGCACAAGTGTACTGTGCATTCCTGAGAGTTGACTAAGTCCTATGCCACGTTGCATCAGAGAACAGAGACTGAGAGGTTTTTGATGAGTTGTGATTGGTGGAGCTCATTACATGCTTCTCATGTCCAAGGACAACAGCAGCAGCAGCTTAGTCATGGGTGGGTTGGGATTCAGAGGGAGCACTATGACTGTGAGGTCTTCTACAGAGTAAAGGGTAGAGGGACAAAAACAGGCTTTTCATTTAGTATGTATGCATGTATGTATGTATGTATGTATGTATGTATGTGTCATATATATCTATATATGTCTCTATATACCTATATATATATATATATATATATATATATATATATAATATATATATATATATATATATATAGATGTCACCTTGAATTTATTAGATTTATGTATCACTATTTTAAATGTATTCATGAATATCAATAGTAATTTTACCCCCTTTAACATGCCCACAGATGACCCTAGCCAAGCAGATGAGGGTGTCCGTGGGGCCCTCCTGCGACTGAGGGAGCACCTGCAGCTAGTACTGGCAGACCTACAGGATTTGACAGACCTGCTGCTTTAAAAAATTTTTTTATTATATTTACTTTTCTATATTTTGTATTATAAATAAATAGTTGTTGACAGTTAGAAGTTGTCTGTGTGTTTTTTTTTACATTAAACAGTATATGTGTAAATTGTTTACAATATTTTTCACTTGCAAAAGGTAAATACTGTATATAGATGTATGTTATTGTAGTGTGCACATCTTTGCAATACACAAATGTACTACAATTGTAGACCAAATAACATTATCCAAATAAATAAATACACACACACACACACACACTGTGTTTATAACTGTTGGTAAGTTTGCATTATAATGTGTTAGTAATAATTAGCACATTGTATAATATTGCATTTGAGGTGCAATTATTACACAATATGCATACATAAAACCGAGGTAAAGGGGTAACAATGAATGAATAGCACTTCACATGATGCAAGGGTTAATGTAAAGTGGTAGTAATGTGTTTAATGTGTTTAAGTATCTATTAGGATTTAATTGATTCCAATTACAAACAAACAATTTTTAATGAAGTAGCCTAATTGCATAAGTGTGTCATTTGACAGATTTATGAGTTCAGAGAATAGTCGTGAGATTTGCGGAAATACACTGCATCGGTGGGTACGTGCAGCTTCACGTCCGTTCTGACGCTGTAAGACCGTGCAGAATCTTTGTGTGGCCACTGCACACGCACGGTTTGGATGTTGTCCGTAAACGCACCCTCTTCTTAGAGAGCGAGTCCGTCCGTATGCGGAGGACCTGTGGGCATTTCTTCTTACAATGTCCGCACAGCGTGGCGTGCGGTCCGCTCTGAAAGAATTTGGAAATTTACGCACCAACCAGAATAACCTCCATAATCCTAACTCCCCACTAGTGTCTAAACCTAAACCAGGAAATTATGCAAGGGTCCTATTTGTTGACATCAGCTCAGCAAAAAAATCCTAGTATACGCGAGTATACCTGGCCAATAAAGTGGATTCTGATTCTGAATAACCTATACTTGACAGATAAAGAAAACATTGTAGGATCACGTCATCTATAGATAATAGCAGAACAATTTAATTGACAACGCCATAACAGGGCTTGTCTGCCATGCATGACTATGCCTCTAGCCAATGAGGTCATGAAGGGGTGTAGTGTATACAGTTGCTGAGTTAATAAGGGCCCACATGGGGGCCATATATTCTACATACTTTTCCAACACTTTTGTCAACACTGCAGAAATCACCAGGAAAACTTCTGTTAACAAGGAAGTACAATGCTGTTTTTGGCTGCAGTTTCATCTACCCAAGCCTTTCATTTGCTTGACATATATGTGTAACAGTTTTGAAGATTGAATATAGTGGGGCTGATTCAGAAATGAATGCAAAAGCATCTACTGGCAGTCATCTATCTACAATTTGTCACCACAAACTCCTTCTCTCATGTAGACCTGTGTAGCTGCAAGTGCAAGGCCTGTGATATCCACTTTTAGCATCTACACACACAGAGTAACAACATTTGCTGGATACCACTATTGTTTGCACCACTGAAACACTCAGCAGTTCTATGTAAGGTGCATTTATCTGTCTGCCTATGGCCTCCTATGCCTTTGTGTTTGTGTATACAGCCGCTATCACTGACACAACACTCCTCTAACACACCCACTGAATGGACCATTTATTTTCTACATATAGTAACCTACCAGTCACTGCATGGGAATGCCAAGTCATTTTCCATAACATTTCTCGATTGCAAAGACACCTTGCAAAATAAGTTTTAAGAATTTTTGCACATGCACATTGGCAAAATATTGCTCAACTTCTGTGTGAACATTGGCATTGTAGGGGGTGATTCAGGTTGGTTTGCAAAAGCAAACTCCTTCTTTACTGGACAAAATCATGTGTACTGCAGGTGGGGCTGATGTAACATGTGCAGAAAGAGTTACAATTGGGTGGGGTGTGTTCAAACTGAAATCTAAAGTGCAGCGTAAAAACAAAGCGGCCAGTATTTACTCTGCACAGACACAAAATAACTCACCCAAATATAACTCCATGTGTGGTGTGCAAGTGGCTTTGAATCAGGACAATTATGGGCTATGCCTTTAGTAAAACTTACTTATCATGTATTATTATTATTATTATTATTATTATTATTATTACTATTGTTATCTTTTATATGGTGTCACAAGGGTTTTATATATATCTATATATCTCTATAGACAGGAAGGTTCCCCAGCTCCCACCGGACACCGGAAAACAGACACGTCACTGCAGCAATTTCTTCAAAACTGTGAAATTTATTGTAGCACCCCAACGGCTCGTTTCGGGGTTGTTTGTGAGTGCCGCCATCTCCTCTACACATATCTATTGGCTATACCCCTGGATAGGAGTATTGCCGTTGGAGGGCACTACCATTATCCCATCTATTTGCTGCTGCACATTTTGGAGTTCCGCCTCACTTGCTATTTTATATATATATATATATATATATATATAGACATATCTAGATAAAGATATATATATATATATATATATATATATATATATATATATATATATATATATATACAGTATCTATATCTATATATATGTATAGATAGCAAGCGGCACTCAGAAGCTTACAAACCTGAAAAATGTGGTTTAATGTCATATCAACGTTTCGGGTTGTATATATAGATAGATACAGATATTTCCGGTAAGGTGACACTCACTAATAGAGTCCATTCATGCTGGGGTGTACACTCAATCCACCTCTCTGAAGGCAATGTATATACGTGGGTACAGTGAAGTAAGAGGCCATTCTCCAGACTGTAAATAGATTTTACATTTGCTTCTTTATTTAATCACGCTGCCACATCACTGGTCAACGTTTCGGCTCCTGATTGAGCCTTTTTCAAGACATGTAGACAGCCTGGCTGTCTATTTACAGTCTGGAGAGTGGCCTCTTACTTCACTGTACCCACGTATATACAGATATGGATATATATCTCTATCTATCTATATATACAAACATACACGCAGACATTTCATTCTGGATGATCCTTCTAATTAATTTTACATCATATTCCACAATTAACTGGTCATTTTCCTTCAGTGTATGACTAGTAGCAGTTTCTAAAAACTACATGTGGGTGTATGTTTAATGTTATACATTGCACAGCTGAAGATAATTTGTGTCTAACTCTTGTTAAGTTAAAGGCAGTTATCATAACAAATTATGTTCCTTTTTTTTCTTTCTAATTAAATTTGATTTTCTTTAACCAGCCACCAAATTTTCCTCCGTGGTTTTTCTGTTATTTTATTTTCGTGCTAATTGGAGTGTTTTCTATTTTGCAAGTTTAAACTATAGATAAAATATTATAGCAAATTAACTTATTTTTTGCTTTCTCAAATAAGTGGAATTATCAGAATGATAATATTTCATTATTTTATGCTAGATATGCAATTATGGCTCAGAATAAGGGGTTCTTATTGGGACTCCAGAGAACAAAATGTAGTTTTCATACGAACTTTCCAAAGCAGCCAGCTTGGGGAACATGGGAGCTGAAACTCATAATCAGCTGAAACTCATAATCTCCCATACATGCAAGTCATGTACTGTAGTTCTGCTATTTAAAAGAGGAATATTAATGGGAAGGGAATTTACCTTTTAAATGATCTTTTGCACATATGGTTATTGGAAAAGAAAATAGCCTCCTATGACATCAAGGGTAGATTTCCGCAAATCATCTTTAAAACATATCCCCTTAGGGGATCCGGTCAGCATACCAGCATTTTGAATGCCAGTAGTCGGAATACTGACACTGGTCAGAAGACTGGCAGTGGGACTCACTGCACACAGTGCAAGTGTCAGAAACCTGACTGTAGGTATACCAATTATAAGTATAACAGATGTTGAAGTCAGAGTCCTTCAAAAAGGTCTCTCTTTTGCCCCTGCACAAGGTCCTAATAATGTCGACCTACAAATCGACTTAAATTTGTTTGCCCGTAATCTTACGCTGAAACGCCATTTTTTAAAGAAACCTGCTCAAATTAGTGAAACCGCCGATGGTGTCGACACTATTGGCTCTAAATTGAAGTTAAAGTCCACTTTCTACCCATTAGAGTCTCGAGGTCCCTATATTGAGCTCTTTACTGAACTGGTCAAAAAAGACTTTAATAAACTAGATTCTAAAGTCAGTAAAAGGAGTAATCTAAGTAAAAAGGAGAATTTAGCCTTAAAAGCTCTTATGTCAGATGAGTCAGTTGTGATAAAAAGTGCTGACAAGGGTGGGGGAGTTGTGATTGTCAATAGAGATGATTATGTCATGGAAGCTCAGAAACTTTTATATGATGTCAATTCCTATATTAAGTTACCAGGTGACCCCACCCCCGATTATTTGGTTGCGTTGGATTCTATTCTCAAGAAAGGTCTTTGTGATAAGGTGCTAGGTTTGGATGAATATAAATATCTTTTCAATAGGACTCCGAACCTGGCAACCTTTTACCATCTTCCGAAGATCCATAAGGGGGTGATCCCCCCGCCAGGTCGACCTATTGTCGCCGGCGTGGGGTCATTAACTTCAAGGGTCTCGGAATACGTGGATTCTTATATAAAAAAGTATATACCACTTATTGAGACGTACATCAGAGACTCCTCGCATCTTTTACAAATTCTCGATACTATCGAGTGGAATGCTGGGTATAGCCTGGCATCTATTGATGTTCAGGCATTATACACCAGCATCCCACATGATCTGGGAATTCGCTCAGTGGAACAACGCTTATTGAAAGATCCCACTATTTCTACACTAAAAAGGGAATTTATATGCGAATGTCTCAGATTTGTACTTAAATTCAATTATTTTGAATTTTTGGGGGAGTGGTTTCTCCAGACATGTGGCACGGCGATGGGGACCATTTGTGCCCCCAGCCTTGCCAACATTTACATGGCAGACTGGGAAACCAATACTGTTATGGGCAATGTCGATAATCACCTTGTTTTATTTAAGCGTTATATCGACGATATCATTATAGTGTGGAATGGTGATATAAATTCATTTAATGAGTTCGTCAGTGGTCTTAACAGCAACCCATATAACCTTAAATTTACATCTTCCTTTCATAAGACCAAGATTGAGTTCCTGGACCTTGTTTTAAATGTGGAAGAATTCCCATTAGAAACAAAAATAAAAACTTCCACTTTTTTTAAACCTGTTGACGCTAACAGTTATCTGGATTACTCCAGTTGCCATTTGGGGGCCTGGAAGGATAATATCCCTTACTCTCAGTTCCTTAGATTAAAAAGGAACTGCTCCGACCCCCAATGCTTTGAAGATCAAGCTAAAGTGTATGTCGATAGGTTTGAGGAGAGAGGGTACCCTAGCAGAATTATTAATGGGGCGCTACAAAGATCACGCACCCTAGATAGAAAGAGCTTGTTGAAACCAATAGCTGACTCTGCTAATGTGTTGTCCCCCCCTCCCGACACTCCTAGGAAGATACATGATACTCTATTCGTCACCCAGTATAATACACACGAAAAAGAACTAAATTCCATTTTAAGAAAACATTGGAATGTATTAAAACTGGATCCTTTGTTGGCGGACCACATTCCTGATAAACCAAAAATGGTCTTTAGACGGGCTAAGACTATCAAGTCCATGGTTTCAAAGAGTCAGCTTAAACCTATTAATGATGGTCCCTCCACCAATACTTTTTTGTCTCTTAATGGGTCGTTTCCTTGTAATCGATGCAAGATTTGTCCACATATGAAAAAGGGTTCATGTATTGATGGCTCAGATTTGAAGATCTCAAAATTCATCAATTGTAATTCTTCTTTTGTAGTTTACCTTTTGATTTGTGGCTGCGGACTCAGATACATTGGTAAAACCAAGCGGTGTCTGAAGATCCGCATCCTCGAGCATATTCGTAACATAAAGCACGGAGTGCTTAATCATAGTGTCTCAAGACATTTTAAAGAGGCACATAACTGTGATCCTAGTTCTCTAGTAGTGAAAGGTATTGAGCAAGTCCAGCAGAATAAACGTGGTGGTGATCGTGAAAAATTATTATTGAGACGCGAAACCACTTGGATTCTAAAACTCAATACATTGGCCCCAGCAGGGCTTAATGAGGGGTATGAGATTACCGCATTTATTAACTAGTGTGTATTGGTCCATAGATAGGGTTGTATTTTATATATACTTCAAATCTGCTATTTTTGTCTCTTATATTTCAATGTTTATTATATGAAAAGGGATTGGCTACATTGATATGTCCGGAACTATATATGTTCAATGGTTTTGTTCCGTGCCCTTCTCTATATGTATTTTATTATATTTATGAAATGTATTTTTGTATATTTTTATATTGTATATTTTATGTTAAGCCTGCCTGTAAAAATCTGCTCACGATTGATCTGGGTAGGGGCGCTAGTTATGTATTATAACCAGGATATTGTTGTGCCCATCCCGTGTACGAGTTCTGACAGTTTGTCAGTGCACTTGCTATTTAGTGCACAGTTCTTTTTCCGTCTCCCGCTAGTAACGTCTATATGGGGGATGTCCTCCGTCCTGCTTGTTTTGATTGACAGGCGGGTCCAAATAAAGACTGGATGGATGCGCGTCGTGGCCACGCCCTCTGACGAAGTCCCAGTGACGAAACGCGTCAGGGCGTGGCTTACGACGCGTCCCTCCAGCTGATCGTACTCCGGCCTTCCTGGGTTCGTTACGAGTGACGTCCTCTGTCAGCCGTCCAAGCAAGCCAGCTTGGCGGCGTCATCTGTGGATTGATCCGACCGTTCCCCCCGAGGATACCGTGAGCAGCTTTGCCGTGGCTTTTATATTGCATGCCGTGTGGTAACCAGTCCACAGTGCTATTTTATATGGTACTAGTCTTATGACTTATTACATCCAGGAGACTATACTGTTTCTATTAAACTCTATCTCGTTTAATGCACCATGAGGCGCACCTTCTCCATTCTTTTTTAGATATATATATATATATATATATATATAGACATATCTAGATAAAGATATATATATATATATATATATATATATACAGTATCTATATCTATATATATGTATAGATAGCAAGCGGCACTCAGAAGCTTACAAACCTGAAAAATGTGGTTTAATGTCATATCAACGTTTCGGGTTGTATATATAGATAGATACAGATATTTCCGGTAAGGTGACACTCACTAATAGAGTCCATTCATGCTGGGGTGTACACTCAATCCACCTCTCTGAAGGCAATGTATATACGTGGGTACAGTGAAGTAAGAGGCCATTCTCCAGACTGTAAATAGATTTTACATTTGCTTCTTTATTTAATCACGCTGCCACATCACTGGTCAACGTTTCGGCTCCTGATTGAGCCTTTTTCAAGACATGTAGACAGCCTGGCTGTCTATTTACAGTCTGGAGAGTGGCCTCTTACTTCACTGTACCCACGTATATACAGATATGGATATATATCTCTATCTATCTATATATACAAACATACACGCAGACATTTCATTCTGGATGATCCTTCTAATTAATTTTACATCATATTCCACAATTAACTGGTCATTTTCCTTCAGTGTATGACTAGTAGCAGTTTCTAAAAACTACATGTGGGTGTATGTTTAATGTTATACATTGCACAGCTGAAGATAATTTGTGTCTAACTCTTGTTAAGTTAAAGGCAGTTATCATAACAAATTATGTTCCTTTTTTTTCTTTCTAATTAAATTTGATTTTCTTTAACCAGCCACCAAATTTTCCTCCGTGGTTTTTCTGTTATTTTATTTTCGTGCTAATTGGAGTGTTTTCTATTTTGCAAGTTTAAACTATAGATAAAATATTATAGCAAATTAACTTATTTTTTGCTTTCTCAAATAAGTGGAATTATCAGAATGATAATATTTCATTATTTTATGCTAGATATGCAATTATGGCTCAGAATAAGGGGTTCTTATTGGGACTCCAGAGAACAAAATGTAGTTTTCATACGAACTTTCCAAAGCAGCCAGCTTGGGGAACATGGGAGCTGAAACTCATAATCAGCTGAAACTCATAATCTCCCATACATGCAAGTCATGTACTGTAGTTCTGCTATTTAAAAGAGGAATATTAATGGGAAGGGAATTTACCTTTTAAATGATCTTTTGCACATATGGTTATTGGAAAAGAAAATAGCCTCCTATGACATCAAGGGTAGATTTCCGCAAATCATCTTTAAAACATATCCCCTTAGGGGATCCGGTCAGCATACCAGCATTTTGAATGCCAGTAGTCGGAATACTGACACTGGTCAGAAGACTGGCAGTGGGACTCACTGCACACAGTGCAAGTGTCAGAAACCTGACTGTAGGTATACCAATTATAAGTATACCGGGGTTGTTTAAGGTTAGGCTGGGGGAGAATGGTTAGATTCAGGCAGTATAGGGGAAGTTAGAGTTAGGTTGTGTGGTGGGGGGCAGCTAGGGTTAGGCACTAAGATAGGAAGGTTCAGTACTAAGTGGGTACAGTTTGGGTTAGGTTGCAGGGATGGCAGTTAGGGTTTGGCACTTAGTGGGGGGTTAGGGTCATGTTGTGGCAGGGAAGGTTTAGGGTTATGCTGCAGAAAGGAAGGGTTTTGGAGGTAGCAGGTGGTCCTGCACATGCGCAGAGAGCAAGCTGTCCTGATTGCTGCACCCATAAAAATCATTGGCATATCCACTGTAAGAGCATACTGGCTATCCTAGAGAATACAATACTTTATCTCTGCTATATAATTCTGCATAGGGTATTATGTAAAGACATGGTACAGTACTGTACACATTAGACCTAATTCAGAGATGTATACAAAGCCAACGGTAAATGTAAATGTACATCCCCAACGATGATGATCATCTGTGCATGAGCAGAATCTGTACTGGGCATATCTGTGACTTTAATCCAACTTGACTAACATGATATGGCCATTTAAAGGCAAGAAAGTGGCAGTGATATCAATGAGCAGAATTTCACTCTGACTATGGCCTCCAGTGTGAATGATATGTGTTGTTTTGGGAAACAATTCAGTGATCTCATAACATGCCCATAATGCCACTCATCTCTGTGCTTGTGTGTTGGCATTTCATAGTCACCACCCAGGAACACCCAGCATGTTTTCAAAACACTTATTATACCATGCTAATCAGTCACAACAGTGCCTCCATATGTGCACTCTGTGGGCCATATGTAATAAGCTTCAATAAGTGATAAAGTGGAGAATGATAAAGTACCAGCCAACAAGCATGTTACAGGCTGAGTTTGAAAAATAACAAATAGGAGCTGGTTGCTTATCACTTTTTAAATCTTAGTACATCTGGCCTCTGTAACACTGGCAGAATAGCAGTTTTTAGGGATTTTTGGGCAAGCGCAGTAGCAAACATTTGCTCAACTACAGTACGTGAACATTGTCATCGCATGTGATGCTGAATCAGCCTCTTTCGATCCATGTACTAGCACACCACAAAGCAAACCTTACCATTCTATCCTAAATTAAAACAATGCACATCTAACCAACTGGCAGTTATTAAAAACACATATGCTAATGCAAGTATATAAAACAGTTTAACAATAAATAAACAAATAAAATTAGCATTTCAAATCCAAATCCCAATTCAACAATCCATGAACAGAAGTTTTCAATCCTTATGACTAGAGACAGGATTATATGCATTTGCATATTTGCATATGCATTTGCATATTTTGCCCATTCTCACTGGTTATTGCATATTTTACCTAAAATCTAGTGATGGTGCATATTTTAGGCCCCGTCCTCTTCCCACCCGCGAGTCACAGCACTGCTTTGCCCTGCTGCTGCTGGCCAGGTAGTGGTAGAGTGTGCAGGCTGGGGCAATATGTGCGCAGTGTGGGGAACCTTGGATGTACACTATGTCTGACACTGCTCTAGGCTGCCAATCCATGTTGATAAAAGTCAGTCGGGGCGGATGCCATTACAAAGCTCCTGAACCTTTGCCTGCCCCTGGCCTGGGACTTTATACCAAGAGACAGACTTCTGCAGCAGAGGAGGCGGGCGGAAGGGTTGTGACATCACGCAGCGTGGAGGAAATGCCCTGTCACAGTGAGTATGCAGCGCAGGGAGGAAGCCTTCCACTGCGCCGCCCTCACACGCTATGCTGACATTTGATCCATCGGCACTGGAGATGAGGTTCCGTGTAGTTGAAGCAAGAAGAGCCTAGGATGCTGCAGTATGCTGTAGCAGCCAGGAAAAAAAAATCCTGTGTACAGCACTAGACATCTGCAGATGCTGTGGGCCTATTTTTGAGGTTTATTTGCAACTAATTGTATGCGGATTTTTAAATAAATAAGTTAAAAAGTACTTTTTTATTATTTAATTTAGCATATTTTAACACTTTTCATGCATATTTTAAGTATTTTTCATGCATATTTGCATGCATATTTCAAGCTTTTTATGTTGCATATAATCCTGTCTCTACTTATGACTATAAACCAAAAAGCTGCATTGTATTATGGATTGTGAAACTCACCCTGCTGTTTTCCAATAAAGCTGCGTGTTTTTATCTAGCATTTGTGAAGGTTAAATAACAAACATCTGACTAACAGAAACAAACACCTTTTCTTTGGATGGCACAATACATACGCAATGTCACATTTCACTGGAAAGCCTGGTTAATATGGGTTTCTGTTGAGTTGTTCAGGATAGCTTCCTGTCCTGACTGGATTGCCAGCTGTACTCTATATCTACTTCCCTTGTAACATCTGATGGTGGCCAGACAATCAGCTGCCAAACCTTGGGCTTAGCTTTCCTTGAGTGCACTGAGATTGTTCTTCATCTCTGGTATTCCCTGATTAATTTCCATGTATGATTTCGGACATCGCTAATGCCTTAGTACTCAAGTATCCTGCTGATCTCAAGTTGCCACTTTATGTTCCTTACTCCATTGTTGTTTATTCCTTGTGAGGTTTGTAGTGGTCTGCTGAGTTTAAGCCTGCCTCTTACAGTATGTTGATTCTCTATGTGTCCACATGCACTAACGGTGCATTGCTATCATCATTTACTAAGTTGGTATTGTACCCTGAAAACTCCCTGAATGGGATGTACTAAGCATTTCTTCAGCCTCTACACGTCTAGATCTACACGTAATGCAAATATTTCCTCTCTTCACTTTCACGTCTCCTGACCCCAGGCCAACATTGTTGTGTGACTATATCATACAGCCCACCAAGAACTTTGCAATCTGGCTGGACCATTATCAGATAGAGAACACCTATCCTTGTTTATCATTTCCTAATTCCCTATAGATTGTAAGCTTGTGAGCAGTGCCTTCCTACCTCTATGACTGTTATTACTCATACTTACTGTTTGATCGCTGTTGTTTTGGATTATAAAGCGCAAAGGATTTTGCTGTCCTATATACAGTAAGAAACTGTTAATACATAAATAATACGTTTCCATATAAAGGCATTCATGCACTTCTGATATTTAACGACATTATACATATTAAAAACCAGAACATCACCAGCGTTAAATTTAGGGCTCAGCATGCCTTGGGCAACAACATTACCATTTGCCCCTCATCATGTCACTGTTCCCTTCAAGTTGTGGTCTGCCAATGCAGTACCAAATCCCCCACCACCACCACCACATTTTACTTACGACTGCCCCCCACCTTTTTTCGCTTTTACAATATAAATTAAAAATGGCATAAACAAACTAACAGAATCATCTAGTCAGTGTCCCAAAAGGACTATAACGCAAGTGAGCATGCATTTGTCTCACTCCTAGATATGTGCCTAGTTAAAAAAGCACCAATAACGTTAGCATTGTGAGGGTGATTCTGGTGAATCTGGTGATAGGGGGTGATTCTGGTTGATTTGCAAAAGCAAACTCCTTTAATGGACAAAACTATGTACTGTGCAGGTGGGGCTGATGTAACAAGAGTTACATGGGTGAGTTATTTGGCCTTGCAGAGTAAATACTGGCTGCTTTATTCTTACAGGTAAAAAGAAGTGCACTGCAATTGTGGGGTCAGTATTTTCAGTTTCTATTGGATCTGAATATGGTTAAATAAAATATATTTAGATAATAGGTAGACACATTCCCTCAACCTCTGACTTCTATAGATTTCCCTTTCATTTGATGGACCTCACAAACATTTCCACCATTTCTCACCTCAGTAGGTTTCCATTCTTCTCTATGTCACAGGAACTTCCAGTTCCACATTCCTAGCATCCTACTGCTTACTCAGACTTACTGTATTCATCATCAATTCAGTGACGCGTCACTATTAAAATCATATGTTTGCTGATACCATTTATCTTTCTTACAGAAATGCCTGCATAATAGAGCAAGCACCATCACGTATAGACTACTTTAATGTATGAGATTTGGTTTTAAGATCAATAGTATCAGCAAACATATGATTTTAATAGTGACAGCCACTGAATTTATAATGAATACAGTAAGTCTGACAAGCAGTAGGATGCTGGGAATGTGCAATATGCAAGTGCCTGTGGCATAAAGAACAATGGAAAGCTGCTGAGGTGAGAAATGGTGGAAATGTTTGTGAGGTCTTTAAAATGAAAGGGAAATCTATAGAAGTCAGAGGTTGATGGAATAGAGCTACATAACTACATAATAGAGCAAGCACTATTACCTATAGACTAAATTCAAGACCCAACAAAACCAGGTTAGGGCAGGCATCTGACAAAGATAAACAATAAAAGCTGATATGACAATGGTCAGCAGAACAAGGATTATCAAAGCAAGTTGAGCTCTGGGTTGGATATAGGCAAGATCAGTCAATATGAGTAAAGCTGGCCATACACCAGGACAACCTGCATACAACCTGATCACTGTATTGACCCTTAATGTATTTGTATAGATTAATCAGATCGCCTCTTGGACACCTCTTTTCTAAGGTAAACATACCTAACCTGGCTAGTCTTTCCTCATAGTCCAGTGATTCTAAACCTTTCATCAACTTTTATAGAGTGGAGCCCAAAACTGAATACTGTATTTTAGATGAGGCCACACCAGTGACTTATACAGCGATACAATGACAATGTTGTCCCTAGCCTCTATGCCCCTTCTTATGCATGCTAATACATTATTGGTCTTCACTGCTGTTTCTTGACATTGTACACTGCAGCTAAGTCTACTGTCAATGTACACCCCTAAGTCCTTTTCCACTGGTTTCTGGTCCCAAAATGCATGAGCTTACATTTATCTATACTGAACCTCATCTTTTATTTTGCTGCCTAAACCTCCAGTACATTTAAGTCACTCTGTAGACATCCTGATCTGATTTTATTACCCTGCACATTTTAGAGTCATCTGCAAATATTGACACCTTGCTCACTACACCATCCCCTAGGTCATTAATAAATATATCAACCCTGGGGAGATGCAGGGGACCGGCGGGGGACAGCGGAGGGCTCTGTAGGAATGGGGCACGCAAGCGTCTCCCCTTCCGTCAGCTGGTGGCGGATGGCGATTCTATCGCCAGGAGCAGCTCCGAAGGATTACTACAGTAGCTGAAATGTGAAATTGAAGTTAAGGATCTATTCTTTCTATTTTAGAATTCATTTTTTCATCTCTAGAAAATAAGAAATACTATAAAGACGAGGTACCCCGAGGGGCTTATTCCTATTTATATGATCCATTTTCTATGATTTCTATTTATTTTATTTTACTAACAGTTATTTATATACTGGAGATACATATTCCGTACCAAACTCTATGCAAACCTTACAGCATTTGTTCTATTACTTATGATGTGCCTGTTTTTTTCCCTATATTGTAATTGCATTTTTCAGTTACATATCAATTTGATAAAAAGTAGTACAAGATACATTTTTCTTACATCCCTTCCACTTATATGATAATCAGTCTGGATAGAGTACAACGTAACCAGCCACATATGAGAGTGGAGGGCTGCGAGACGCTGCCTAATTAAGTACAAAGTTAGCAGCCTACAATAATGGATTTCTCTGCTGGTGTTTGAAGGCTCTCACATCTATCCCCTTCATGAAAAACACTTCGCTCTTTGTTTTTTGATCCGCTGTGTTTACAATATTACAGTAACAAGTACTTGGCACATTTGTAATATATTCTAGTTTGTTGCTAGATGTCTGGTGACATCTGAGTGAACCATAGTGGGCAGTGCAAACACCACAGATTTTTCTAAGAAATATCTGGTACTCCATATAGACAAACTCCATCCATGTGGTTTGCAATCTGCCACATTTCAGACTCACTTTGAGTTTTGCTAAAGGAAGAAAAATAAGCAGCGCTATATAAATGTAAAAGTAATGGATGGTCTTCACAGAATTGAATAATAAAATATAACATTTATAAAAACAAAGTGTAAAACTGTCAACTGTCAACGGTCAATATTGAACAAAATGTCCACCCACGCTCACAATGATATAAGGATGTTGTTTGAAAGTCCGTTCCTCTTAGTACCCAATTGTTGAAAAACAATGTAAGGTGTCCATTCAGTGTCCACGTGGTCGGCCCATACTGGAAATAATAACGGTATTCCAAGAATTGAAGTGGAAGGTGGGTGTAGCAGCAATTTCTGATGCGTTTCGTTACACCTGGTAGATTTTTCAAGCTACCAGGTCTCTCCAAACCACAAGTTAGCATGAACTGTGATTTGGCGTTTTTAAGTGTTAACTTTTCGACTTTTGACCAATAGTGGTCAACCTTTTGACTGTCCACCTAGAAACTGTTGTCCTAATTACCACATTACCTATCCTACCCATAAGCAATTACTACAAAAGAAAAAGAGCCAAAGCAGACTTTCATTCATTTCTGATTTAGCCCCTTAGCCAGATTCATGTTTGTAATAAAAGAAACAAATATGCAAATGGGCAAATCCTTATTGCATGCAGGTGGGGCAGATGTAATATATGCAGAGCGATATAGATTTGGGTGGGCTATGTACAAACTATTATCTGAATTACAGTGTAAAAATAAAGCTAAGTCTAACATGTATGGGCTACATACAAAAGCAGTATTTACCCTGCACAGAAAAAAAATATAAATGTAATTACTACCCTTTCGTGATAGCATGGTGTGTTCCAGGCACAAAGTTCCATGATTTTATTTTTGCTTTACACACATGAATCAGACCCATGATGTACATTGTACAGTATGTATTTTTTTTACTTTCGAAATGAGTGAAACAATTAGGTTATTCAGTATATAACATTTTACATAATTTACATTTTAATGAGACACTAAACTGGTATAATAATGTCACATTATTATACAATTTTATTGCAGGTGTCAGAGGTTAGTGCTAATAGGTTCATACTAGTGTAAAGCTTGGAAATGATAATCCTGCCGTATTCTGTAATCAATGGGAATGATACTTTGAGAACCTAAATTCACTTCTAATTAAATTCGACTTTGGAAATTAATTCAACATAGATACGTACAATGTATTTAGATAAAAAAAATAAAAGTAAATATAACACAAGCAGGAGCCAGGTGCGACACTGTAACATTGGATGCAGCACCCAGCTCCTGTCACTCTGCAGAAGCCAGCACTGCAGCCACCCCACTTCCTGCGGACAGCCCGCACTTCCTAGACCCCCGGAGTGATGGAAAATACAGGTGCAGCAGACAACAAGCTCAAAGGGGCTAGTGACACCCCTGATTGTAGGGTTTCCTATTGCATAGTTGTTAGACTATTACGTTGAAAGCTATGGCTGCTGATGGATGGGAAAAGTTGACAGGAAAGCTTGGTTTCAGGAGAATAAGTTTTTGCTAATGTACTATATAATAAGAGAGTAAACAAATAACACTCAACTGGTCTGAGAGATATATATTGGGGAGGACAGAGAAAGGGTGTCTTTGGTTGGTGCACCAAAAGAGATTTTAATAATAAAACATGACTTTTATTGGTTTCATTAAAATAGATATAAAAAAACACGAAAAACACATACTGTAGGACAACATTGAGTGATCTAAAAAGGATATAATATATCCTCACCTAGTGGGACCCCACTTCACACTGAATAATTGTATAATTTTATAAAGCATGGTGGTTGAAATTTAAGAGTGGAAAAGTTATGTCTGGTATTGACAGTTTTACAGTGTGTATGCTTATCCAGGATGTAACAATTATCAGATACAATGTATATATTCCTGGGGCTCACTATGCAGTAGCAATAAGCGCCTGAACACAGGTGTGATCCCGTTGCAGCGCTATCGCTGGCTGGCTGGAGTCGCTAGTTCCACAGCCTGTGTGCTGACCGCAGAGCTGTGTCTGAGGTGTGCCGCCGTGCACTACCTCGCTCTTGCGTGTCAGATCAGACAGGAGGACAGGAGTGTACACGGCTCTTGCGCTAGAGTCCGTGTCACTGTACTACAGGGAACCGTGTGCTACGGATACCCTGTGTCGTCACCGGCCTAAACAGATCAAAATACAATCATATGGGGGGAAGGGAAGTGGGGTTTAACACAGGTGTGCAGTCAAGCGTATGCTTTCGCAAAAGCTTCTTCAGGGGGGGGTGACATACATTTACAAAATAATAATTCTAGAGTTAGCTGTTCCTAGCCATGTGGCTCTCACAGGTATTTGTTCCTAATATTTTAGCAATATCTGCTCAATTGTTTTATGATTGTTGTCCTTTCAACTAACTCAATATTTATTTATCCATTGTTGAAATTTTTCTTGCGTCAACATTTTGTACCATGTCATCAATTGATCAGCTTACATTTTGGTTTCAATATTTTTATTGTCTAAGTCAAACTTTTGACTACATCCTATCCGAGAGAGGTTAGCGAGATCTACAAAGAGTTTAGAAAAGGACTAACGTAAAATATGGAGAAAATAAGGAAAATCAGAGTAACAAGTTGGCAACAGGATTGAAGGAAAGATTGAACAGTGCATAATAGGAATCAAAGGCTGAGTAACACAAGGGAAGATAAAGTCAAAATTATATAATAAAGTAAAAGGAGGAGATTAATAAAATTAAATACCTTTTTAGGATCAAAAGTAAGTGTATAAGTTAAATCATATAGAGATGTGAGGGTTTACATAGAAAGTGCTAAGGCATATTTAATAGATCTGCACAATAAATCATTAGACATTGGGATAGTAATTGTAATTTTAATCATTATAACTAGTTCCAGGAAGATTATTTAGAAATCAATAAAAAGGTAAGTATTTATATGAAAAATGATATAAATCTTGCACCAATTTGTAACTCTTGTTTGGTTTAGTTTTTGAGAAAAAAAGAACTAAAATGGCAGGGAATATGTGCATCTGAATTGAATTAAGGTAATTTTGTGTCAGTAAAGCAGCAACTGAGAAAATAATTAGTCATACAGTAACTACGAGGAAGATGCTTATTCAATGTAACTGCATATACTGCCAAGTGTCTCACAATAACCATCCAAATACTATGCTTTTATGCTCTACCATTCCTGTTGTGGACTAATAACATGTGCTAGTATTGTCAGATGAGTGCTTAAGATGACAGAACAGTAAAGGTCCATACACACTGGGTGATTTTGCAGAGCTGACCGACAATGGGGAAAATCACTGAGCATTCACCTGTTTTAGCGATTTTCACAGAGTGGATGACTTTCCATAGCTGGACACTATGGAAAGTCATCCACCCCATCGCTGATCTGTTGGTAATACCAGCAGATGACCGGCTGGAACAGCGATGATGCCGGATCGCACATCAGCACACACAGCTGCCCCATACACACTGGGCAGCAGCTGAAAGCTGCTCAATTGAGTAAACTGAGCTGCTTTCAGCTCAAAGTCACCCAGTGTGTATGGGCCTTAAGTGAAATGATTTGTCAGTAGTGTAAATCAGGCTTTCTCAGCCAGTATATTGTGGCAAAGAGCAGACCATTTATAAGGAGTCCTGCGGAGTCAAAGACTGCCTTCAAAATTAACTGGGAGTGTAGTACCTACTGGGAGGCTCAGTCACTCCCGGGCCTCTGACACCCTTACCTCAGGTCACTAATGGGTATTTGGGGCAAAGTGGATAATTATTCAACTGTGATGTTTGCAATGGAGATAAAGTGTTCCTGTTAGACAGACAGGCTACCTGTATCCACAATTTCCCCACCCACAGTATGCATCCACACCTGCCTGTCTGCCTACGTTTGTGATGGAGATGCAGTGGTTTGACATGTCTACTCAAACCACGTCCCATCAAACATCAAACAGACAGCCCAACTGTATCCACACTTCCCCACCTACAATATGCATCCACACCTGCCCGACTGACTGACTGTTGCTCAGTGCTTGCAGCACTGTTAGGAAACCCCCCACCACTGAGGGACAGAGAGGAGGACAGCTGACAGGTAGCAGCTAATATTTCTTATTTTATATTTCCGGTGGATATTAAATGTATGTAAGTTATGTGGGCAGAAAAGGGAAAGAAAATAAAGTATTTGCAAACTTCAATATATATATATATATATATATATATATATATATATATATACATATACAATCTTATATCTAGGTGAACAGATCATTTCCTCTTAATAATCTGCCCCTACTAAATTTAGGATAAATTTGTTCTGATCTAAATTGGAGAAAACCAGAAGGGGGTCCCTTAAAGAGATCTTATACAAGTGCCTAGAGCACAGGTTCTCAAACTCAGTCCTTGGGACCCCACACAGTATATGTTTTGCAGGTCGCTCACAGAGTCACAAGTGAAATAATTAGCTCCACCTATGGATCTTTTAAAATGTGCCAGTTAGTAATGAGTACACCTGGGCACCTGCTGGGTAAACTGGAAAACGTGAACTGTGTGGGGTCGTGAGGACCGAGTTTGAGAACCCCTGGCCTAGAGAATATCAAACTGTGGTAGAGAGTAAGCCACTAGCAACATTAATGTGCTGTAAGAAGTTAAATGTGTAGAACAGATGACTAGTAGAAGTTACTAGAGGTTGTAATATCCCAAGAGTGAATGGACTATATATTACCAGATTAAATAAGGGTAACTGTTTCTTAGATTTTGCTGTTGCAGTGTATCTTTGATAGTAATGTATTTGATAGTATGGCAGGGACAGCATACTTCCACATGAGGGTAATGTGGAAGATCCAGTCCAGGAACAGCAGCAGGGCTAGGAAGATCCAACCCGGGTTGTCCTAGGACAGGGGTAGCCAAGTCCAGTCCTCAAGAGCTATCAACAGTTCAGAATTTCCAGAATCACAAGTGAAATAATTAGCTCCACCTGTGGGTCTGTTAAAATGTGTTAGTGAGGAATTAGTATACCTTTGCAGCAGCTAGGTCAAATGGAAAATGTGCACTGTTGGTAGCTCTCAAGGACTGGAGTTGGCTACCACTAAGCTACTGTAGGTGGACAACACCCAGTAAAATACCTGAGCATGACTGATGTACTGTACTTTTCTAAAGTATATTACATGGTTCATAGTGGAATGACTTGGCAATGTATGACTGCTTCTGGTCACAAGCTACAGATCTTTATTAAAGGTGTAACTAATGATTTCTGAAACATAATAAAATATCTTTATATATACAATTAAAACCACCCAAATTAATTGGCTGGTACAGCATCTTGCAGCTACACAGTGAACCAACTACAAACTGTCACAACCACCATGGCAGTTACCTTCGCTCCCAGTGCTGTTTCTGACCTACAGTGCCCTGGCGCTATGTCCTCCACCTTGGTGCTCACCTCCGCGCCTGGTTCCGGTCTCGGCCTGAAGTGCTCTGCCGCTCTGTCACCCACCATGGCGCCTGTTCCTTCTCCGGGTATCAGTTCTTGTCCGCAGTGCCCTGGCGTCCTAGCTCCAGGTGGCGTGAAGCGGGATCCGCCATGATGGCGTCCGCGTCCTTCTAGGCCTCAGGTTAGGAAGCGCCTCCGCGTAGTCAGGGCCGGCGCCACTACTAGGCAGCCTTAGGCATTTGCCTAGGGCACTGGCCACTGGAGGGCGGCAGTTTGGAGTTCCCCCTCCCCCCCAGATGGAGGTGAGCAGCACTGGTTGGAACTACAAATTCCCCCCCACCCCCTGGAGCAACTTGGGGCCGCTGCATCACCCCCCCCCCCTCACTCAGGAAGCCCTCCATTGAACGTCACGGCACAGCATCACTTCACCCGGCAAGCGCACACCCCCCCCCCCCCCGGAGAGTCACGTGACCCACGCGGCATCACCAGGAAAGCTATCCCCTTGAACATGGAGGTGCCGTGCGCTGCATCGCTTCAACCGGCAAGCCCTCCCCCTGGGGAGCGTTGCAGCGGCCAGCGCCGCATCGCACGACACTACCCCCCTCCACGTGGAGCAACACAGGTGAGTGCCGGGACGACCCCACGCCTGGGGCACTCCGGTGCCTAGCACCGGCCCTGCGCATAGTATTCCTCGCTGGCTGAATAGTGTCACCCTTCAGGCGTGATGTCATCCTCCCGGCCAATCACTTCGCAGCTCAGCACATAAATACTGACAAGCCGGGCCAGACCGGCAGTCAGTACAATGTTGTCCTACAGATAGCAGCTCGTTGTGCAACGTCTGACAATTCCTGCAGCTAGTCCCAGCTACAGCCTGACTCCCTGTTTGTCGTGTGAAGCCGCTGCCTTTCTATTCTTGCTGGTCGTCCACTGCATTCTCCAAATACTACCACGGAATCTCCATTGCCGCCTATAGGGATTATATAAAGGTGTGATCCTCTTTCATCTCGTTCCGACGGTTATCTTCTGTGGCCCAGTGTCCCTGGTCCTCTGCAGCCATGACCTCACTCAGCAATATCTCCATTCTCATTGGCTTCATCATTGTCTTCAGTTCCTTCATCATTGTCTTCAGTTCCTTCATCATTGTCTTCAGTCATATTATCATTGTCTTCAGTTCCTTCATCATTATCCTCAGTCATATTATTATTGTATCATCACCATCATTACTGTGTATCAGACTTTTCCATTAAAAGATTTAATTTTACTCATTGGCCTCATTCTGCTCTGTTGTCCATGCAACAGCCCTACATTAAAGCACCCAGACTCCGCTACACTCCGGCTGGTGCTTCACCAGGTTCACGGAACGTGACACATACATTATCAAAAAAGGTGATAGCCTATGAATAGCCAATTTAATATTCTAAACTATAGTACAAACAGTTATCTATCATTTTCCTTGCTGAAAGAGTAAAAGGAATTTATTAGCTGCCAAATGCTACCCTGGTTCCTTTATCGGTTCCGGAAACACATCAGTAAGTACACAATAATGAGGAAAACATTTACCTTTATAACACACATGTGTTATATATACAATCAGCAACCACAATATGTACAGATGGAGTGCCTCTCTTCTAGTGGGGATCTGGCGGTCGGATCGCCAACCACCAGCCCCCGCTAGCCGCTGGAAGGGGATTCTCGTGCGTCCTCTTCCAACAGAGCTCCCTGCCACCTCACCGCTGGTCCCCACCGCTCACCCCACCTCCCCGCACCCCCACCTCTAACCCTGCCTTCTCCCTGAAGTGGAGACGGACAGGGTTCCCGTCCCCACCATCCGAAAAAAAGGAACGCACGTGTGTGTGGGATGATCACGTGTTCAAGTCAGATGGAGCACCATCTCACCAGTGGGAGCATTCTGGAGAGCCCCGGCACTGGCTGAGAAGCTCTCCATCTGTACAAGATATCTAAAAAGGTAATAGCAATAACATTTCAGACTATTTTAAAGAAAACCACACAAAGAAACTCTCCACCCCTATATAGTCAGTAGTCCCCTCCGGGAGTACATGAGCATAGGCTGCTGCACGGCATTGAGGCTCTGCTGCACAAACTTTTGCTGGGAGAGGTACTGCTGTAGATCTTGATGATACTGGCCACTTTGACTGATGGTCCTTTACCCTAAAGGGTAAGGCATGCCAACCAGTAACCTGACTCCACCCGACACACCTACTCCATGCCTGGGACTCAGGAGCATAACTACCATAGGTGCAAGGGGTGCAGCTGCTATTGGCCCCCTTCAGCTCCCAGAGCTGAAGGGGGCCAATCTATACTGTGTAAGTTATATATGATATATACATTTATCACCATTAGTTGGTACATAGGGGCCATTACAAACTTTTGCTATGGGGCTGACGAATATCTAGTTATGCCTCTGCTGGGACTACTCCTATAGGAGCATAAGCCTAGGCTTGTTTTCAGTGAAATCTGATGAAGGCAGCTTTACTGGATGAGTCTGGCCAGGATATGAAGTCTCCTCTAATCAGCTCACCTCTGTTGTTTCTGTGGAGAATAACCCAGAATATATAATATAGAATAAAAAAACAGTAACAGCCATTTTGAGTCATCAGTAGCATGGATTATTCATCCTACCAGCAAAGAGATCCAAATGAGGCAGCCATTTTGGTTGCACTACCATACAGTATATAGGATTTAGAAACATTCCAAGCTGAAGAGCAGTGAAAATGATTGTAGCTTGGTAAGCTATTGATTAATCATGTCATCACTAATATACGAATATACTAATAATATACTAGTCTCCAAACCCTTCTTCTATTTCCCATAATCTGCATATGATTGAAACAAAGACACAGCCAATAACACCTCACAGCATTTTCTTCAACCAAAAATGTAAAACCATGTAGAAGAATGGAAGAGGGCATAAATGGATACAGAAGCCACATACATAAAGACATTTGTAGGTAAGAAAAGGTGTTGACAAAACGTACAATAGTAAATATTGAAAGAAAAAAAATGAATTCTTAGGACAATATATTACATTGAAGTGCCAATAAGAGAAATAGACAGCTGAGAATGGAAGAGAGAGATGCTACAAAAGGAAAGAAAGGAGGAGAAATGAGTGAGGTGAGTGTTAGTAGACAGGAAGAAGAAGAAAAACCCAGACAGCGCCAGGGACATCATTTCATTGTTGATAATAATAATGATAATAATAATAATAAGAAGAAGAAGAAGAAGAAGAAGAAGAAGAACAAGAATATTATTCTGAGTAAACATGCCCATGACCTCAACATCACATTCAAATAGTGTCTGAGAAATGTATTTTCCTACTATTCTTAAGGATATTATTCTGCCTAGAACTATTATAATGGGGCAGTGATTAGCTGCATTTTCTGTTATTCATCACTGGCTGACATCAGGTGTACAAATGAATGCGATTTTGATTCAACAAATAACACTTCAAGCAATACTTAAGCAATAGTGTGATGTAGGCCTGCCTGTGATTAATAAGACAGTTTCCACAATCATTGGGGAAAATATAATGTTAAATGTAATTTACATTAAAGGCAGGGCCGGTGCAAGCCCCCCGCCCGCCCCAGGCAAAAAAAAAAATGCGCCGCCCGGGGGTGTGTGGGGGGGGGTGTGGGGAGGGTGCGGACGATACTTTCTGCGGCATGGCGGGGGTTTGCGGCCGATACTGCGGTGGGCGCCCGCACCCCCCACCCCCCGGAGCGCTGTACCTGCTGTTAGAAGCCGCGATATGCAGCTTCCGGGTACTGCGAGTCCTCTCTGTCCTCGCTGAAATCCCCCAGCAGAGAGCGGGCGGCGCGCGCGGGGGACAGCGTTGCTTCACGCCGGGCGGGATGGGATGGGATGCTTTCTGGTACCTCTCTATGGTACCTTGGCGGCTCAGTACCGCCCTCCAGTGGCCGGCGCCCTAGGCAAATGCCTAGTCCTGCCTAGTGGTGGCGCCGGCCCTGATTAAAGGAGAATGATCATGAAATAATAAAAACACTAAAAATAATAAAAACACTAATATGTAATGGCAGAGGCAGGGCCGGATCAAGGTCTGAGGGGGCCCTGGACAAAAATGGTCTGCCCACTGAGGCATCATCCTCCTCCCCCCCCCTCAATCCACCCACCCCCACCCCCCTGGAGGCAACCCCATTCCCCCCCTCTCCCCCGGACGGAGGCATCATTCCCCCCCCCCCCCCCCCGTACCTAGGTAGCGAGGGGATCCGGGCAGTGGGGTCCTTGTAGTGCTGGCGGGCCGGGGGTCCCTGTGGTGGATGGGCAGTCAGCGGTGGCAGACCCCCTGCCTGCCAGTGCTACCCGACCCTGCTCTGCCAGACCCCACTGTGTGGGGTCTGCCAGACTGTGGCAGGCAGGGCCGGCGCTAGCCGCCCAGCAAAGTCTGCAAAGCAGGGAGGCGCTGGGCTGTATAGGCGCACTCTCCCTGCTCTGCGACTCTGCCACTATGTGCAGGGATGTGTGTGGTGCTGCCGCTGTCAGTGTATGACAGGCTGTGGTGCGGAGCACTTACATCGTATGCTGAAGCAGGGAGCACAGAGGCACAGAGCACAGAGCAGCAGCAGCAGGGGAAGTCCTCCTGGCCTGAAGCTTCCTCACTGCGGTGCCGACTCGAGCCCTTCCCCACTCATCTCACAGTACAGCATGTGCCGAGCAGTGGTTGGAGGAGCTCGGCACATGCTGATGATAAGAGCCACTGATTGGAGGAGCCTATAACATACCCTTTGATCCCTGGCTGAAGTGGATGTATCTCACAGAATGGCATCCTCTGTGAGTATAATCTCTGCCTCCTCTGTCTCTGTAGCTCATGCCTCTCCCTGCAGCAGCTTCTCTCTCTCTCCCCCCATCATCTGTCTCACCTCCTTCCTGTCCAGCATCTGTCCTTTCCTCCCCTCATGTCCACCATTTCTTCCTGCCCTGTATTTGCCCTCTCTCCCTGCCCATCATCTGCTCCACCCCTCCCATGCCAGTATCTGCCTTCTCACTGCCCAGCATCTGTCCTGTCCCCTTCTCCTGCCCACCATTTGTCCCTGCCCAGTATTTGCCCCTTTCCCTGCCTATCATCTATCCCAACATCTCCCTACCCAGCATCTGCCTTCCATTCCCTGCAAACTATCTATCCCCCATCTCCCTGCCCATCATCTTTCCCCCTCTATCTGCCCAGCTCCTCTCCCCTCTCTCTGCCCAGCATCTGAACCCCATCCCTGCCCATCACCTGTCCCCCTTCCCCTGACCATCATCTGTCCCACCCTTTTCCTGCACATCATCATTCCCCCTATCCCTCTTTGTCCAGCATCTGTCCCAGTCTCTCCACCATCTGCCCCTATGCACAGAATCTGACCCCCCCACTCTCTACCCAGCATCTATCCCCCCTCTCTCCCCACATCTGTCCCCATACGCATGCGCACAGGGTGTGCCAGGTGTGCACAGGCACACCCTAATGCACACACCACCAGCCGATACTGTCACACATCATGTGTGGGGACGGGGCTTCCGTGACAAGTTACTTAAGATCTGGCCACCGCGAGTCATAGGTAACTCTTTAGAGGTGGCTGCTGCTTAGCAGTGTGCAGCGGCCGCGAAGGCAGAGGACTAGAAGGTGTCAACAGCAGAGACACAAAAGTAGAGGACTCTTTTCCCATAACATGTAAATGAAATAAATGCGGCATGGATGTGGTGCATGGTGGCTGGGCTGGTCATGACTTGCCTGGATGTATGTGTTTGTGCTATGCAATCCCTATTTGTATATAATAAAATAAAATTGTAATAAAAATGTTTTATTAATTTATCATCAGTGTGTTGCCAATAATAATTATTGACACCAAACCAATGATAAGTTAACAAACCATTTTTTTTATTCTCTCTCATCACACCTGCCCTGTGTCACTCTATGCCCTCCCTAGCGCCCTGTATCTCACTATGCCCTACCTAGCGCCCTGTATCTCACTATGCCCTCCCTACGTCTCTCTATGCCTTCCCTATTGCCCTGCGTCTCTCTATGCTGGCTGTGCGCACCCTAATAATATGATCTTGGCACGCGTATGTCTGTTTCCCTCTCTCAGCCCAGCACCCGTACCCTTCACACTCTGTTCCACATCTCACTGTCCTACCCTCTCTCTGCTCAGCATCTGGCTCCCCATTACCTTGTTCCACCTTTTCCCTCCAATCTCTTTTCCTTGTACCCCATCTATCATTTCTATACTCCATCCATATTCCACTATTTTCCCTCAGCACCCACTTTTCCCTTGCTCCCCTCACAAATCACTGTTTCTCTAACATTTCCCCTTCTCATGCCTCCCCTTTCCTATTACTCTTTTGCTCTCTACCCACCTTACGTCTCTACTACTGTGGGCATGATGTGTTTAAGGTGCATTCCTACTGTGAATTGTATATGTAATAGGCACTACTGTGAGCAATATGTATAAGGTGCACTACTATTGTGTGCATTGTGTTTTTAAGTAATGCTACTATGTGAGTTATGTATAAGGGACAATACTACTGTGGGTGTTTTAAGTGGCACCAGCATTATGTTAAAGAGCTATACTTCTGTGAGCATTGTGTATAATACTTTTGTGGGCTTTGTGTATAAGGGGCACTACTGTGGGCTTTGTGTATAAAGGGACACCAGGTACGGTGTTATGTATATTGTGCTACTGTATGGTGTAATTTAACTAGCGGTACTATTGTGCGGCTGTGCCCCTTCCTTATAATACCACACCCTTTATTTGTGTGTGCCATTAAATATGGGAGGGCGGAAATATACAATTTGCAGGAGGGCGCCAGACACCCTAGCACCGGCCCTGGTGGCAGGTGTGGGGGCCCCAGATGTGTGGAGGCCCCGGGGCGACCACCCCTGATGCCCCATGGCTAATCTGCCACTGGGCAGAGGAATTGTTATGCATGAAGAAAGTCCAGAAAGAGAAAAGTGCAACATGTAGCTCATCTTGTACAGTAGTATATGGTGCACTAAATTACAGTACATTATATTACCCATTCCAATAGTTTACTCTCTCCTCAGTGAATAGAAGCATGGAGGGACACTTACAAATGTATATCTCTTAATAGCACTTTTTTTTACTTCACAAACTTGGCAAATGTGTGCTGGTTAGATAACACCTTTGTAAATTACACCTAAAATTATTAGCACAATAGGAAGTCATCCAGGCAATGTATTGTTCATTGACCGTCTTGTCCTGACTATCATCAATATCTGGTGACACACCAGATCATGTGAACATAGGAACACAGAGATTGGATATTATACCTGTGCCACTTTTATGATGGTAATATCTGAAAATCTTTCAAGAATACTTAACGTCTGTTTTCCTCTAGTGGTGGTGGCAGGATAAAAATATATCTCAGGGACATTTAGTGACTCATCAATTATTAAGACCTTTCAATAAATGTTCAGTTAAATACCAAAAGAGTGGATCAGAGGCGCCACCCAGGCTGCTGTTCATGAGAGGTGTGTCCAAGCCTCTCAGTAAATATGAATAAATACACAGAAAACATTTTGAACAGCGCTAAGCTTCACTGAAAAACTTCCACAACACAATATGTTGACTGTTGAATAACAACTTATAAAAGGAAATACCTCATAAAATAGATTGCTGCACATACATTCTCAATAAAACATCAATAAAAACTAGCATATACACCTCCTATTGAATGTCTATAGTGATCCGTAGAGTAGGGCACCTTTTGTGAGGGTTAGTTTTGGCATTGTGCTGTTATTTAAATGAAAATTGAACCAGTTAAATAACAGCACAATGCATATGTTATGGGGGAATTTTAACTTTTAGTCATATTCCCCTGTATGCGAAACAGACAGTTCTTAGTATGCCACACACAGGACCCTCACCCATAGAGAATTCAGCGGTAGATTTATTAAGCTCGGTGAAGTGATAAAGTGTCTGGTTTTTATCACCGACCAATCAGCTCCTACCTGTCATAGTTCAAACCAAACCTGTAACTTCACAGTTAGTAGCTGATTGGCCGGTGATAAAAACCAGACACTTTGTCACTTCACCGAGCTTATCAAATCTGCCCCACAGACACATACCGCTACTTGCTCATGCGTAAGAAACCATGTCATTCTAAATATAAGAAGCGGTACTTCTTTACTTTCACGGCGCCAGCAAAACCTTACAGCATTTGTTCTATTACTTATGATGTGCCTGTTTTTTTCCCTATATTGTAATTGCGTTTTTCAGTTACATATCAATTTGATAAAAAGTAGTACAAGATACATTTTTCTTACATCCCTTCCACTTATATGATAATCAGTCTGGATAGAGAACAATGTAACCAGCCACATATGAGAGTGGAGGGCTGCGAGACGCTGCCCAATTAAGTACAAAGTTAGCAGCCTATAATAATGGATTTCTCTGCTGGTGTTTGAAGGCTCTCACATCTATCCCCTTCATGAAAAACACTTCGCTCTTTGTTTTTTGATCCGCTGTGTTTACAATATTACAGTAACAAGTACTTGGCACATTTGTAATATATTCTAGTTTGTTGCTAGATGTCTGGTGACATCTGAGTGAACCATAGTGGGCAGTGCAAACACCACAGATTTTTCTAAGAAATATCTGGTACTCCATATAGACAAACTCCATCCATGTGGTTTGCAATCTGCCACATATCAGACTCACTTTGAGTTTTGCTAAAGGAAGAAAAATAAGCAGCGCTATATAAATGTAAAAGTAATAGATGGTGTTCACAGAATTTAATAATAAAATATAACATTTATAAAAACAAAGTGTAAAACTGTCAACTGTCAACAGTCAATATTGAACAAAATGTCCACCCACGCTCACAATGATATAAGGATGTTGTTTGAAAGTCCATTCCTCTTAGTACCCAATTGTTGAAAAACAATGTAAGGTGTCCATTCAGTGTCCATGTGGTTGACCCATACTGGAAATAATAACGGTATTCCAAGAATTGAAGTGGAAGGTGGGTGTAGCAGCAATTTCTGATGCGTTTCGTTACACCTGGTAGATTTTTCAAGCTACCAGGTCTTTTCAAACCACAAGTTAGCATGAACTGTGATTTGGCTTTTTTAAGTGTTAACTTTTCGACTTTCGACCAATAGTGGTCAACCTTTTACTGTCCACCTAGAAACTGTTGTCCTAATTACCACATTACCTATCCTACCCATAAGCAATTGCTACAAAAGAAAAAGAGCCAGAGCAGACTTTCATTCATTTCTGATTTAGCCCCATAGCCGATTCATGTTTGTAATTAAAGAAACAAATAGGCAAATGGGCAAATCCTTGTTGCATGCAGATGGGGCAGATGTAATATATGCAGAGCGATTTAGATTTGGGTGGGCTATGTACAAACTATTATCTGAATTACACAGGGCCGAAACTAGGGTTTCTGGTGCCCAGGGCAAGACATACATTTAGTGGCCCCCCCCCCAAAAAAAAATTATATATATATATATATATATATATATATATATTATTTTATTTTTTTTGTTCAGAAGCATGCACACATTTGGCATTTGGTTTTGCACAGAAAGAAAAACATTAATCAGAATCCATTTATGTGCTTACAGACAGCAGAAGGGTGACATTAAACATGGACAGTGCGCGCCGAAGGCACGTGCTAAAAATTTAGGGCATTTTTTTTTGGGGTGGGGGGAGAAGTGGTGTGGTCACATAGTAGTATCAATTCACATTATAGAACACACCGTAATGCCCAGTACACATTCCAGCACACACCGTAATGCCCAGAGCACATTACACCACAAACCGTAATGCCCAGAGCACATTACACCACAAACCGTAATGCCCAGTACACATTATAGCACACACCATAATGCCCAGTACACATTATAGCACACACCGTTATGCCCAGTACACATTATAACACACACCGTAATGCCCAGTACACATTATAACACACACACCGCAATTCCCAGTACACATTATAGCACACACCATAATGCCCAGTACACATTATAGCACACACCATAATGCCCAGTACACATTATACCAAACACTGTGATGCCCATTATACATAATGACACACACCGTAATGCTCATTACATATGCCACACACGCTAATGCCCATTACGCATAATGTTACACACTGCAATGCCCCTTACACATAATATTACATGCTGTAATGCCCATTACACATAATGCCACTGACCGTAATGCCCACTACACATAATATCACATGCCGTAATGCCCATTACAATTTATACCACACACCGTAATGCCCATTGCACATTTTTATTTGGGTAAAAGGTGTCACATACACACATAAGGGGAAGAGGGGATAAGACACCAGGGAAATTGGGGCAGATAGGGTCACAGGCACAGAGGAAGGGGGTAACAGGGGACATGGTGTCACACATGGGGGAAGGGGGTACAGGGGGGTCAATCCCTGGGCACTCACCAATTTGTGGGGGGAGCTGCAGGGTGTCCAGGTAGCCAGTGGATCCAGGGACAGGGCGAAGGGGGTGCCTGCTGCAGGAGGAATCCAGACTGTGCAACCGAGAGGCTCTGGCTGAGCAGCGCGCAAGAGGATGTGGAGGAAGAGATCTGCAGTTCCTCCACGGCGCTGCTGCAGGGGGAGGGAGATGTGGTTTCCCCCATGGTGTCATTGAGGAGACAGGCAGGGAAGGTCCAGCCCCAGCGTGTATCGTTGGGCGCACTGTGTTCATCACAGACACTAGAGGTCAAGCGCACCTCTAGTGTCTATCTTCTTCATGGCGGCGGCCATCTTTGAAGTGGCCGCGGCGCCGCAGACATAGATCTATGTCTGCGGCGCTAGCTCCGTGACCCCCTAGCCCCACCCTAGTTACGGCCCTGAATTACAGTGTAAAAATAAAGCTAAATCTAACATGTATGGGCTACGTATGGGTATTTACCCTGCACAGAAAAAAATATAAATGTAATTGTGTTCCAGGCACAAATTTCCATGATTTTATTTTTGCTTTACACACATGAATCAGACCCATGATGTACATTGTATAGTATGTATTTTTTTTACTTTCGAAATGAGTGAAACAATTAGGTTATTCAGTATATAACATTTTACATCATTTACATTTTAATGAGACACTAAACTGGTATAATAATGTCACATTATCATACAATTTTATTGCAGGTTGTCAGAGGTTAGTGCTAATAGGTTCATACTAGTGTAAAGCTTGGAAATAATAATCCTGCCGTATTCTGTAATCAATGGGAATGATACTTTGAGAACCTAAATTCAACTTTGGAAATTAATTCAACATAGATACGTACAATGTATTTAGATAAAAAAAAAGTAAATATCACAAGTTAAATACATGAACTGTGAATGCAGGTTTAACCTCAGCATAGAATAATAGACAGTCTGAATTAGAGATAGCTGTTACTACGGAGTCACAAAGGGAGAGCGGTGGGTCTGATCTAGACACAGTGTCACTCACTGAGGGCTGGCACCAAAGTGGCAGCTTCTGCTCACAAGCAGGAGCCAGGTGCGACACTGTAACATTGGATGCAGCACCCAGCTCCTGTCACTCTGCAGAAGCCAGCACTGCAGCCACCCCACTTCCTGCGGACAGCCCGCACTTCCTAGACCCCCGGAGTGATGGAAAAAACAGGTGCAGCAGACAACAAGCTCAAAGGGGCTAGTGACACCCCTGATTGTAGGGTTTCCTATTGTGTAGTTGTTAGACTATTACGTTGAAAGCTATGGCTGCTGATGGATGGGAAGCTAGTTGACAGGAAAGCTTGGTTTCAGGAGAATAAGTTTTTGCTAATGTACTATATAATAAGAGAGTAAACAAATAACACTCAACTGGTCTGAGAGATATATATTGGGGAGGACAGAGAAAGGGTGTCTTTGGTTGGTGCACCAAAAGAGATTTTAATAATAAAACATGACTTTTATTGGTTTCATTTAAATAGTTGCGAAGATATAAAAAAACACGAAAAACACATACTGTAGGACAACATTGAGTGATTTAAAAAGGATATAATATATCCTCACCTAGTGGGACCCCACTTCACACTGAATAATTGTATAATTTTATAAAGCATGGTGGTTGAAATTTAAGAGTGGAAACGTTATGTCTGGTATTGACAGTTTTACAGTGTGTATGCTTATCCAGGATGTAACAATTATCAGATACAATGTATATATTCCTGGGGCTCACTATGCAGTAGCGATAAGCGCCTGAACACGGGTGTGATCCCGTTGCAGCGCTATCGCTGGCTGGCTGGAGCCGCTAGTTCCACAGCCTGTGTGCTGACCGCAGAGCTGTGTCTGAGGTGTGCCGCCGTGCACTACCTCGCTCTTGCGTGTCAGATCAGACAGGAGGACAGGAGTGTACATGGCTCTTGCGCTAGAGTCCGTGTCACTGTACTACAGGGAACCGTGTGCTACGGATACCCTGTGTCGTCACCGGCCTAAACAGATCAAAATACAATCATATGGGGGGAAGGGAAGTGGGGTTTAACACAGGTGTGCAGTCAAGCGTATGCTTTCGCAAAAGCTTCTTCAGGGGGGGGTGACATACATTTACAAAATAATAATTCTAGAGTTAGCTGTTCCTAGCCATGTGGCTCTCACAGGTATTTGTTCCTAATATTTTAGCAATATCTGCTCAATTGTTTTATGATTGTTGTCCTTTCAACTAACTCAATATTTATTTATCCATTGTTGAAATTTTTCTTGCGTCAACATTTTGTACCATGTCATCAATTGATCAGCTTACATTTTGGTTTCAATATTTTTATTGTCTAAGTCAAACTTTTGACTACATCCTATCCGAGAGAGGTTAGCGAGATCTACAAAGAGTTTAGAAAAGGACTAACGTAAAATATGGAGAAAATAAGGAAAATCAGAGTAACAAGTTGGCAACAGGATTGAAGGAAAGATTGAACAGTGCATAATAGGAATCAAAGGCTGAGTAACACAAGGGAAGATAAAGTCAAAATTATATAATAAAGTAAAAGGAGATTAATAAAATTAAATACCTTTTTAGGATCAAAAGTAAGTGTATAAGTTAAATCATATAGAGATGTGAGGGTTTACATAGAAAGTGCTAAGACATATTTAATAGATCTGCACAATAAATCATTAGACATTGGGATAGTAATTGTAATTTTTAATCATTATAACTAGTTCCAGGAAGATCATTTAGAAATCAATAAAAAGGTAAGTATTTATATGAAAACTGATATAAATCTTGCACCAATTTGTAACTCTTGTTTGGTTTAGTTTTTGAGAAAAAAAGAACTAAAATGGCAGGGAATATGTGCATCTGAATTGAATTAAGGTAATTTTGTGTCAGTAAAGCAGCAACTGAGAAAATAATTAGTCATACAGTAACTACGAGGAAGATGCTTATTCAATGTAACTGCATATACTGCCAAGTGTCTCTCAATAACCATCCAAATACTATGCTTTTATGCTCTCCCATTCCTGTTGTGGACTAATAACATGTGCTAGTATTGTCAGATGAGTGCTTAAGATGACAGAACAGTAAAGGTCCATACACACTGGGTGATTTTGCAGAGCTGACCGACAATGGGGAAAATCACTGAGCATTCACCTGTTTTAGCGATTTTCCCAGGGTGGATGACTTTCCATAGCTGGACACTATGGAAAGTCATCCACCCCATCGCTGATCTGTTGGTAATACCAGCAGATGACCGTCTGGAACAGCGATGATGCCGGATCGCGCATCAGCACACACAGCTGCCCCATACACACTGGGCAGCAGCTGAAAGCCGCTCAATTGAGTAAACTGAGCTGCTTTCAGCTCAAAGTCACCCAGTGTGTATGGGCCTTAAGTGAAATGATTTGTCAATAGTGTAAATCAGGCTTTCTAAACCAGTGTATTGTGGCAAAGAGCAGACCATTTATAAGGAGTCCTGCGGAGTCAAAGACTGCCTTCAAAATTAACTGGGAGTGTAGTACCTACTGGGAGGCTCAGTCACTCTAGGCCTCAGGTTAGGAAGCGCCTCCGCGTAGTCAGGGCCGGCGCCACTACTAGGCAGCCTTAGGCATTTGCCTAGGGCACTGGCCACTGGAGGGCGGCAGTTTGGAGTTCCCCCTCCCCCCCAGATGGAGGTGAGCAGCACTGGTTGGAACTACAACTCCCCCCCACCCCCTGGAGTGACTTGGGGCCGCTGCATCACCCCCCCCCCTGGGGAGCGTTGCGGCGACCTGCGCCACATCACTCAGGAAGCCCTCCATTGAACGTCACGGCGCAGCATCACTTCAACCGGCAAGCGCACCCCTCCCCCCCCCGGAGCGTCGCGTGACCCACGGGAACCGGCAAGCCCTCCCTCTGGGGAGCATTGCAGCGGCCAGCGCCGCATTGCACGACACTACCACCCTCCACATGGAGCAACACAGGTGAGTGCCGGGGCGACCCCACGCCTGGGGCACTCCGGTGCCTAGCACCGGCCCTGCGCATAGTATTCCTCGCTGGCTGAATAGTGTCGCCCTTCAGGCGGTGGCCATCTTGTTGGTTCCTGGAGCCTATGCCTCGCAGCACTAGCTGTGATGTCATCCTCCCGGCCAATCACTTCGCAGCTCAGCACATAAATACCCACAAGCCGGGCCAGACCGGCAGTCAGTACAATGTTGTCCTACAGATAGCAGCTCGTTGTGCATCGTCTGACAATTCCTGCAGCTAGTCCCAGCTACAGCCTGACTCCCTGTTTGTCGTGTGAAGCCGCTGCCTTTCTATTCTTGCTGGTTGTCCACTGCATTCTCCAAATACTACCACGGAATCTCCATTGCCGCCTATAGGGATTATATAAAGGTGTGATCCTCTTTCCTCTCGTCCCGACGGTTATCTTCTGTGGCCCAGTGTCCCTGGTCCTCTGCAGCCACGACCTCACTCAGCAATATCTCCATTCTCATTGGCTTCATCATTGTCTTCAGTTCCTTCATCATTGTCTTCAGTTCCTTCATCATTGTCTTCAGTCATATCATCATTGTCTTCAGTTCCTTCATCATTATCCTCAGTCATATTATTATTGTATCATCACTATCATTACTGTGTATCAGACTTTTCCATTAAAAGATTTGATTTTACTCATTGGCCTCATTCTGCTCTGTTGTCCATGCAACAGACCTACATTAAAGCACCCAGCCTCCGCTACACTCCGGCTGGTGCTTCACCAGGTTTACGGAACGTGACACATACATTATCAAAAAAGGTGATAGCCTATGACTAGCCAATTTAATATTCTAAACTACAGTACAAACAGGTATCTATCATTTTCCTTGCTGAAAGAGTAAAAGGAATTTATTAGCTGCCAAATGCTACCCTGGTTCCTTTATCGGTTCCGGAAACACATCAGTAAGTACACAATAATGAGGTAAAAATTTACCTTTATAACACACATGTGTTATATATACAATCAGCAACCACAATATGTACAGATGGAGTGCCTCTCTTCTAGTGGGGGTCTGGTGGTCAGATCGCCAACCACCAGCCCCTGCTAGCCGCTGGAAGGGGATTCTCGTGCGTCCTCTTCCAACAGAGCTCCCTGCCACCTCACTGCTGGTCCCCACCGCTCACCCCACCTCCCCGCACCCCCACCTCTAACCCTGCCTTCTCCCTGAAGTGGAGACGGACAGGGTTCACGTCCCCACCGTCCGAAAAAAGGGACGCTCGTGTGTGTGTGACGATCACGTGTTCCAGTCAGATGGAGCACCATCTCACCAGTGGGAGCATTCTGGTGAGCCCCGGCACTGGCTGAGAAGCTCTCCATCTGTACAAGATATCTAAAAAGGTAATAGCAATCACATTTCAGACTATTTTAAAGAAAACCACACAAAGAAACTCTCCACCCCTATATAGTCAGTAGTCCCCTCCGGGAGTACATGAGCATGGGCTGCTGCACGGCATTGAGGCTCTGCTGCACAACTTCTGCTGGGAGAGGTACTGCTGTAGATCTTGATGATACTGGCCACTTTGACTGATGGTCCTTTACCCGAAAGGGTAAGGCATGCCAACCAGTAACCTGACTCCACCCGACACACCTACTCCATGCCTGGGACTCAGGAGCATAACTACCATAGGTGCAAGGGGTGCAGCTGCTATTGGCCCCCTTCAGCTCCCAGAGCTGAAGGGGGCCAATCTATACTGTGTAAGTTATATATGATATATACATTTATCACCATTAGTTGGTACATAGGGGCCATTACAAACTTTTGCTATGGGGCTGACGAA
Organism: Crinia signifera; assembly: GCF_055691185.1. Taxonomy (NCBI): domain Eukaryota; kingdom Metazoa; phylum Chordata; class Amphibia; order Anura; family Myobatrachidae; genus Crinia; species Crinia signifera. Next base: position 122,999,869 of record NC_139217.1, read on the forward strand.
TATCTAGTTACGCCTCTGCTGGGACTACTCCTATAGGAGCATAAGCCTAGGCTTGTTTTCAGTGAAATCTGATGCAGGCAGCTTTACTGGATGAGTCTGGCCAGGATATTAAGTCTCCTCTAATCAGCTCACCTCTGTTGTTTCTGTGGAGAATAACCCAGAATATATAATATAGAATAAAAAAAACAGTAACAGCCATTTTGAGTCATCAGTAGCATGGATTATTCATCCTACCAGCAAAGAGATCCAAATGAGGCAGCCATTTTGATTGCACTACCATACAGTATATAGGATTTAGAAACATTCCTAGCTGAAGAGCAGTGAAAATGATTGTAGCTTGGTAAGCTATTGATTAATCATGTCATCACTAATCACTAATATACTAATATACTAATAATATACTAGTCTCCAAACCCTTCTTCTATTTCCCATAATCTGCATATGATTGAAACAAAGACACAGCCAACAACACCTCACAGCATTTTCTTCAACCAAAAATGTAAAACCATGTAGAAGAATGGAAGATGGCATAAATGCAGGGCCGGCGCCACCACTAGGCAAGTCTAGGCATTTGCCTAGGGCGCCGGCCACTGGAGGGCGGCATTTCGCCCCCCATGCCACGGGGTACCTGTTGTGCCGTCTTAAAAGGAAGGGGTGTCTATTCCGGGATCTGACAGGAGCGTGCGCGGGTACCTGTCCTGCGACGCTTTGTGTATAAACCTGGCGGCGGCGGGGGTCCCTGCAGTGAATAATAAATAACTAGCACTATGCGGTGGCACGGGAAGCGCTTCTATTTTGAAAACACTGGCCGCACGCTGATTCAGCCAATCAGCGTGCGGCCAGTGTTTTCAAAACAGATGCGCTTCCCGCCCGACCGCCGGATAGAGCTAGTTATTTATTATTCACTGCAGGGACCCCTGCCGCCGCCAGGTTTATACACAAAGCGTCGCAGGACAGGTACCCGGGCAGGCTCCTGTCAGATCTTGGAATAGACACCCCTTCCTCCCCAGAAGGCGCAACAGGTACCCCCCCCCCCACACACACACCATGGCACTGGGGGGGCCCCCACCCCGACTTGCCTGGGGCGCACCGGCCCTGCATAAATGGATACAGAAGCCACATACATAAAGACATTTGTAGGTAAGAAAAGGTGTTGACAAAACGTACAATAGTAAATATTGAAAGAAAAAAAAAGAATTCTTAGGACAATATATTACCTTGAAGTGCCAATAAGAGAAATAGACAGCTGAGAATGGAAGAGAGAGATGCAACAAAAGGAAAGAAAGGAGGAGAAATGAGTGAGGTGAGTGTTTGTAGACAGGAAGAAGAAGAAAAACCCAGACAGCGCCAGGGACATCATTTAATTGTTGATAATAATAATGATAATAAGAAGAAGAAGAAGAAGAAGAATATTATTCTGAGTAAACATGCCCATGACCTCAACATCACATTCAAATAGTGTCTGAGAAATGTATTTTCCTACTATTCTTAAGGATATTATTCTGCCTAGAACTATTATAATGGGGCAGTGATTAGCTGCATTTTCTGTTATTCATCACTGGCTGACATCAGGTGTACTAATGAATGCGATTTTGATTCAACAAATAACACTTCAAGCAATACTTAAGCAATAGTGTGATGTAGGCCTGCCTGTGATTAATAAGACATCGTTTCCACAATCATTGGGGAAAATACAATGTTAAATGTAATTTATATATTAAAGGAGAATGATCATGAAATAATAAAAACACTAAAAATAATAAAAACACTAATATGTAATGGCAGAGGCAGGGCCGGATCAAGGTCTGAGGGGGCCCTGGACAAAAATGGTCTGCCCACTGAGGCATCATCTTCCTCCCCCCCCCCCCCCTCAATCCACCCACCCCCACCCCCCTGGAGGCAACCCCATTCCCCCCTCTCCCCCGGACGGAGGCATCATTCCCCCCCCCCGTACCTAGGTAGTGCGGGGATCCGGGCAGTGGGGTCTGTGTAGTGCTGGCGGGCCGGGGGTCCCTGTGGTGGATGGGCAGTCAGCGGCAGGGTCCCTGCGGCAGACCCCCTGCCTGCCAGTGCTACCCGACCCTGCTCTGCCAGACCCCACTGTGTGGGGTCTGCCAGACTGTGGCAGGCAGGGCCGGCGCTAGACGCTCAGCAAAGCCTGCAAAGCAGGGAGGCGCTGGGCTGTAGAGACGCTCTCTCCCTGCTCTGCGACTCTGCCACTATGTGCAGGGATGTGTGTGGTGCTGCCGCTGTCAGTGTATGACAGGCTGCAGTGCGGAGCACTTACATCCTATGCTGAAGCAGGGAGCACAGAGGCACAGAGCACAGAGCAGCAGCAGCAGCAGCAGGGGAAGTCCTCCTGGCCTGAAGCTTCCTCACTGCGGTGCCGACTCGAGCCCTTCCCCACTCATCTCACAGGACAGCATGTGCCGAGCAGTGGTTGGAGGAGCTCGGCACATGCTGATGATAAGAGCAACTGATTGGAGGAGCCTATAACATACCCTTTGATCCCTGGCTGAAGTGGATGTATCTCACAGAATGGCGTCCTCTGTGAGTATAATCTCTGCCTCCTCTGTCTCTGTAGCTCATGCCTCTCCCTGCAGCAGCTTCTCTCTCTCTCCCCCCATCATCTGTCTCACCTCATCTGTCCTGTTCCCCCCTCATGTCCACCATTTCTTCCTGCCCTGTATTTACCCTCTCTCCCTGCCCATCATCTGCTCCACCCCTCCATACCAGTATCTGCCTTCTCACTGCCCAGCATCTGTCCTGTCCCCCTCTCCTGCCCACCATTTGTCCCTGCCCAGTATTTGCCCCTTTCCCTGCCTATCATCTATCCCAACATCTCCCTACCCAGCATCTGCCTTCCGCTCCCTGCCCACTATCTATCCCCCCTCTCCCTGCCCATCATCTTTCCCCCTCTATCTGCCCAGCTCCTCTCCCCACTCTCTGCCCAGCATCTGAACCCCATCCCTGCCCATCACCTGTCCCCCTTCCCCTGCCCATAATCTGTCCCACCCTTTTCCTGCCCATCATCATTTCTCCTATCCCTTTTTGTCCAGCATCTGTCCCAGTCTCTCCACCATCTGCCCCCTATGCACAGAATCTGACCCCCCCACTCTCTACCCAGCATCTATCCCCCCTCTCTCCCCACATCTGTCCCCATATGCATGCGCACAGGGTGTGCCAGGTGTGCACAGGCACACCCTAATGCACACACCACCAGCCGATGGTGTCACACATCATGTGTGGGGACGGGGCTTCCGTGACAAGTTACTTAAGTCCTGGCCACCGCGAGTCATAGGTAACTCTTTAGAGGTGGCTACTGCTTAGCAGTGTGCAGCGGCCGCGAAGGCAGAGGACTAGGAGGTGTCAACAGCAGAGACACAAAAGTAGAGGACTCTTTTCCCATAACATGTAAATTAAATAAATGAGGCATGGATGGGGTGCATGGTGGCTGGGCATGACTTGCCTGGATGTATGTGTTTGTGCTATGCAATCCCTATTTGTATATAATAAAATAAAATTGTAATAAAAATGTTTTATTAATTTATCATCAGTGTGTTGCCAATAATAATTATTAACACATCAAACCAATGATAAGTTAACAAACCATTTTTTTTTATTCTCTCTCATCACACCTGCCCTGTGTCACTCTATGCCCTCCCTAGCGCCCTGTATCTCACTATGCCCTACCTAGCGCCCTGTATATCACTATGCCCTCCCTACGTCTCTCTATGCCTTCCCTATTGCCCTGCGTCTCTCTATGCCGGCTGTGCGTACCCTAATAATATGATCTTGCCACGCGTATGTCTGTTTCCCTCTCACTGTCCTACCCTCTCTCTGCCCAGCATCTGGCTCCCCATTACCTTGTTCCACCTTTTCCCTCCTATCTCTTTTCCTTGTACCCCATCTATCATTTCTATACTCCATCCATATTCCACTATTTTCCCTCAGCACCCACTTTTCCCTTGCTCCCCTCACAAATCACTGTTTCTCTAACATTTCCCCTTCTCTTGCCTCCCCTTTCCTATTACTCTTTTGCTCTCTACCCACCTTACGTCTCTACTACTGTGGGCATGATGTGTTTAAGGTGCATTCCTACTGTGAATTGTATATGTAATAGGCACTACTGTGAGCAGTATGTATAAGGTGCACTACTATTGTGTGCATTGTGTTTTTAAGTAATGCTACTATGTGAGTTATGTATAAGGGACAATACTACTGTGGTTGTTTTAAGTGGCACCAGCATTATGTTAAAGAGCATTACTTCTGTGAGCATTGTGTATATTACTTTTGTGGGCATTATGTATAAGGGGCACTACTGTGGGCTTTGTGTATAAAGGGACACCAGGTACGGTGTAATGTGGATTGTGCTACTGTATGGTGTAATTTAACTAGCGGTACTATTGTGCAGCTGTGCCCCTTCCTTATGATACCACACCCTTTATTTGTGTGTGCCATTAAATATGGGAGGGCGCAAATATACAATTTGCAGGAGGGCGCCAGACACCCTAGCACCGGCCCTGGTGGCAGGTGTGGGGGCCCCAGATGTATGGAGGCCCCGGGGCGACCACCCCTGATGCCCCATGGCTAATCTGCCACTGGGCAGAGGAATTGTTATGCATGAAGAAAGTCCAGAAAGAGAAAAGTGCAGCATGAAGCTCATCTTGTACAGTAGTATATGGTGCACTAAATTACAGTACATTCTATTACCCATTCCAATAGTTTACTCTCTCCTCAGTGAATAGAAGCATGGAGGGACACTTACAAATGTATATCTCTTAACAGCACTTTTTTCACTTCACAAACTTGGTAAATGTGTGCTGGTTAGATAACGCCTTTGTAAATTACACCTAAAATTAGGAGCACAATAGGAAGTCATCCAGGCAATGTATTGTTCATTGACTGTCTTGTCCTGACTATCATCAATATCTGGTGACACACCAGATCATATGAACATAGGAACACAGAGATTGGATATTATACCTGTGCCACTTTTATGATGGTAATATCTGAAAATCTTTCAAGAATACTTAACGTCTGTTTTCCTCTAGTGGTGGTGGCAGGATAAAAATATATCTCTGGGACATTTAGTGACTCATCAATTATTAAGACCTTTCAATAAATGTTCAGTTAAATACCAAAGAGTGGATCAGAGGCGCCACCCAGGCTGCTGTTCATGAGAGGTGTGTCCATGCCTCTTAGTAAATATGGATAAATACACAGAAAACCTTTTGAACAGCGCTAAGCTTCACTGAAAAACTTCCACAATACAATATGTTGACTGTTGAATAACAACTTATAAAGGGAAATACCTCATAAAATAGATTACTGCACATACATTCTCAATAAAACATCAATAAAAACATGCATATACACCTCCTATTGGATGTCTATAGTGATCCGTAGAGTAGGGCACCTTTTGTGAGGGTTAGTTTTGGCATTGTGCTGTTATTTAAATGAAAATTGAACCAGTTAAATAACAGCACAATGCATATGTTATGGGGGAATGTTAACTTTTAGTCATATTCCCCTGTATGCGAAACAGACAGTTCTTAGTATGCCACACACAGGACCCTCACCCATAGAGAACTCAGTGGTAGATTTATTAAGCTCGGTGAAGTGATAAAGTGTCTGGTTTTTATCACTGACCAATCAGCTCCTACCTGTCATAGTTCAAACCAAGCCTGTAACTTCACAGTTAGTAGCTGATTGGCCGGTGATAAAAACCAGACACTTTGTCACTTCATCGAGCTTAATAAATTTGCCCCACAGACACATACCGCTACTTGCTCATGCGTAAGAAACCGTGTCATTCTAAATATAAGAAGCTAGTTGTAATTGTCCATTTAAACCATTGCAGCTAAGTAGGTCTAGTGCATGTCACCTCTGGCTTAGTTGCAACAGTTTAAGCGAGCAAATATGAATAGTTGAGATGCACTAGTAAGAATTAGCAGGTTTGAAATGCAGGAGAAAAATAACTCAAGTGTTAAGTATCTATTCTGACTCAATAACGGGTAGTACGGATGGTGTAATGGTTAGCATTACTGCCTCACAGCATTGAGATCATGGGTTCGATTCCCACCATGGCCCTAACTGTGCAGAGTTTGTATATTCTCACCGTACTTGCGTGGGTTTCCTCTGGGTACTCCGGTTTCCTCCCACAATCCAAAAATATACTGGTAGGTCAATTGGCTCCCAACAAAATTAACCCTAGACTGTCTGTGTGCGTGTATATGTGTGGTAGGGAATATAGATTGTAAGCTCCACTAGGGTAGGGACGGATGTGAATGTTCAACTATTTCTCTGTAAAGCGCTGCGGAATCTGTGTGCGCTATATAAGAAACTGTTAATAAATAAATAACCAGACTGCAAGTGTAATGTAGGGTACATACCAAAACAATCATGATCGTGAGCAGATCATGAGATGATCATACGATGGTTGCACGATCTGTTGGAGCACCCGATCTGCATATGATCTGCATACGATCGGATCACAATCTGTACCCAGTTAAAGGGATCGTTTTCAAATACTGGCTGCAGCAGGTAGGATCTGCAAAATGACCAAGCCACCAGCGGGGATGCGCAGCATATCAGAATCGGATCTAAAACATGCCCAATTTACTTAACTCAGTCAAGATTGTATCGAAATTGGGGGAATTGAGGCCAAATCGCTCTGGTGTGTACCCAGTATAAGGCTTCCAAGACAGTTTATGTGTGTATGTCTGTGTATTGAACCAGTACTTACACCAAGAGACTTTGTCCGACAGTGTCAACTCAACTGAAGAGGCATGTGTGAAGAATCCAGATGAGGGTTTATATCAAGCTGATATTCTTATAATAATGCACAGATCAGTAAGTGATAATAATTTGTTAGCGCTCCACAGGAACTAACTGAAGGCTAAAATGACAGATTCACAATGTGCTAGAGATAGGAAGAAAGGCAGCGCTATTGACATCTGAGCCTAGCTACAGGAATCAGGAGGGACAATTTTCACGAGATGCAAAGCTTTGCAATAGTGACATGACAGAAACCGAACATCATATGGAACACATGGAACATGACAGTATCTGCTTGTGGTGAATGAGATTGGGTGGTTTTCTGTAGGTCTTCTGCAAGTCTTCAGTATGACATGAAACATAGCTATTACTGGTCAATTACATGTTTACATGGATTCGCAGTCCCAACTCATACCACATGGACATGCCCTATACTCTTATGGAAACCCAGCTTGCATGATGCCTTGTTGAGGTCCATGGCCTAATATGGTTTGTGCCACACATGAAGAGTACATCAGCCTGAAACAACTAGAACCATGTTCTATTAAACCACATGCTGGTATAATATACCATGGTCCTCTATGTTACAATTAGGGATGTCAAAATCCCAGGTGAGGTGCTGTGTCTAGTGTAGTAGTGTTAATAGGGGACTTCTGCTCCCAAATCCCAAGAAAGCTCAAGAATGATGCACTCACCTGTTGGATATGCATTTAGTACATCCTGCATTGAAAATAAATAAGACTTGAAACCAGTGGTGCTTGATGGTTATGAGGAAAATTATGGGCAGACCCAGCTGTGCATAATTGTTAAGCACCCATGATCATCCATTGTGCCGTCAAAAATGGTTGGTGGTAATGCCCTCAAAAAGGTATGTGCACATGTGACACCATAGATAGCGGAATGCTGTTTCTACTGTACTACATAGAGTCAACTTATATGTGGCCACACTTATACCTTGCATCTCCCTTTTTGATTCAACTTTACATGTGTTTGTCTGACCCCCTCTCCATATGGTACATTCCTCTGGCCACTTCCTCCCCATGTATTCCTCTGACCCACTTTCCCATCTCTATCCCTACCCAGTCCCCTCCCCAAAGCTGCTGACTGATTAACAGAAGAAGTGTGGATGGAGAGAGACTTACGTAACTGACAATAGGAATGGCAGGTAGAGCTTTCACTAGCAATAACCCCTGGAAGCTATGTCTACAACATATCAAGTAACAAAACCTCTATGGTAAAGCATTAAAGAAAAAAAAAAGAAGAAAGATATAAATGAAAAAAAAACTTTTTGTGATATATTAAAAGAATTGCAAAACAATATTTAAATATATATATACAGTATATATATGTATAGTTTGTAATTTTGCCATGCAATTTCCTAAACTGAGTGGACAATGGGTAGTTTAGGGTACCCCTCCAACTTTTTTTTATAATGCCCACAAAATATTAGTTATGTCCTTATTTGAGTTTCTTTATCGATATACTCATTCAGCACTCATAATGGTATCAGACGAGCACCGAGTATAGAATGATGCAATCTCACCTAAATACTTTATTTCACAATGCATATTACATTAGAGTAACAAAAATAATATAGAAAATGAAGAAAAGATGTTGCATAACCCAGTACAAACAAGAGGGACAAGATGTACTCTGAATAGGCAATCAGGTCAATCTTTTTCGTAAAAGAGCTTAATGTAGCTGTCAACATGTGTTTAGAAAGGAGCACTTACGAAACAGCTATTTAGTATCCAATCCTTTCTAGCTACATGTAACAAACATTTCATAATATATTGAAGGCAACTTATTACAAACCAGATAACAGCTAGAAAAAAAAGTCCACAGAAAAGTCTAGGAAAGCCTGCGGGGACATTAAAACACCAGATGATTTGCTCTGCGGCAAATGAGTGCCCTTTAGTTGAATTTGCTGTAAGCACTTAATGGGGCCTCACTATTTACTTCTAGGAAATATCATGATGACATGGTTTCGAGCTGGTCTTTAATTAGAAGGAAAATTGCACTTGAGATTTGTTTTTGCGGTACCCACATTGGAAAATATTATGCCACTGTAAAAAAAAAAGAAGAACCATGTGCAATAATAATAGAGTGGTTAGAAAGTTTACAAACAGATGCAAAAACAACACTCATATATAGTTTTCTCTAATCTTATTTATTTATTTTCCTAGCCGTGCTCATTAATCACCCCCCACCCCCCATTGGCTGGTCAATGGTCATCATCTGACTATCCAATTAAAGACCTTTTTCCCAGAAGAAAAATAATCCCATTGTTATGCAATAACACATGTGAACCGGAATTTGTTCTGGGACCCATGTCTTATTGCTACTCTGAGGGCCACTTATCTGTGATTATGCTTTTGCATGCATAATCTCAAATAAATGCTGGCTATCAGTACTACATGGATTGCCTTTGGCAAATCCATTAGCCACTGGAAATTACCATGGCCAATAAGTAACCACCCTTAGAGGGATGTTTATTAAAGCTTGGTGAAAGATAAAGTGGAGAGAGATAAAGTACTCACCAATCAGTTCCTGTCATTTTACAGACAATTGGGCAGATGTATTAAGCCTGGAGAAGAGATAAACTGGAGATAAAGTGAAAGGAGATAAAGCAACAGCCAATGAACTGTGTTTGAAAATGACAGTTGGGAGTTGATTGGCTGGTGCTTTATCTCCTTTCACTTTATCTCCAGTTTATCTCTTCTCCAGGCTGAATACATTTGCCCCCCCGCTGATTGGTTGGTCATTTTTACCCTCTCTGAGTTTTGATAAATACCCCCCTATGCTTAGTTCAGCAATTCAATGACAATCCATTTATACCCAAGGTGGTGTTCTGGTGCATGTGATTCATTATTTAATGTGTGGGCGGAAGTGCTGTTGTCTAGTTCAGACGAGGGACAGATTTTATAGTTAAGTGAAATTTTTGCTCAAATTCATTTATGTCTTGGAAAAGCTTTCTAATATCTTCATTGACAAAAATAATATAATTTGTAATACCACTGCCCCGATAATAAGATAAAGATTGAATTGGTAAGAAGTCCACAAGTGGGTTTTAACTAATGTTAAACATGCTCGAATAAACCTTATTTCACCACAAAATATGAATTTAATTACAATTTTATAAAACTGTCACGTTTTAATAGGCTGGCTAAGAGAGCAATACTATATAGTTAGGTGCGGGTTAAAAGATCGGCAATAAATAGGTAGACACTATATGGATGACATCAATTAAGTCGTTATGTTCAAATGTTCAACTGCATCGAAAGGACACAAGTATTTTGGGGGGGTGTCATTTTGCTTGTTTAAATATATGTCACTAAGCTTTGGGCAAGGTGGCTTGTTCCACTACCACTGTGCTCATCACAAATTACTTTTCCCAATTGTAGTCCACAAGCCAAAGTTGAAAACACATAAAAAATGTTGACCTCTGGAACTTGTTGTTGATCTTTTCAACTGTCAACCTTTCACATATTAATCTTTTCACCATGTCAATCGTTTTTACCTGTTGACTTATTGACTGTTAACTTATTTATTGTAGACCTATCATTTGGAATCCATACAGTCACCATGCAAGTGAAACACTGTAAAAAATAACTTTCTAAAGGAAGTCGGACTTGTATTCCTGTACAAATATATTGTGTAACATCCACTTAGTGGGCTCTGGTCACCACAGCAATGATCCTGGTGTGTTGCTGTGCCTGTCTGTTCTGTATGTGCATTTAGTTTTATTATATGAATTCAGGGTACTTGTTTAGTTTCACGGCGGCAGTTACGTAGTTTACATAGTGCTGTATTGAGAATACCAAAACAGCACTATGCTGCCTATGTTAACTACGTAACTGCTTCTGTAGCCCTGAAACGAAACAATGGTTAATATCCCCACTATCCACGTCATACCCCCAGTATCCACGTCGGCGTGGAGCTGATCTTATAAAGTGTGGCGAGCGCAGCGAGCCACCGAGCCCGAAGCGTGGTGAGCACAGCGAGCCCCGGAAGTGACACGTATACACGTCCACTCACCACACTTTGGGCTCGGTGGCTCGATGCGCTCGCCGCACTTTATAAAATCAACTCCACGCCGATGTGGATACTGGGGGTATGACGTGGATAGTGGTGATATGACGTGGATAGTGGGGGAAATGGCCACCGCGTCCGCTGGGTCCCCGCGATCCACCGATGGGTCCCCCTTCTACGGCAGTCACTCCCTGGCGCCATCGTTCAGTCCCCCTCCTCCGGCACTGGCAGCGTACAATCTACGTAATTAGCGTAGTGCCGTTGGGGCAGCAGGGAAACCATGTGATGCTCCCCCAGCGGCAATGCGCTGAATTACGTACATTGCTGGTGCCGGGGAGTGACTGCAGGAGGAGGGGGACTGAAAGCTGTCACCCGCGGGGCTCAGTAATTCTAAAACCCACCCTGCTCCCTCTGCCACCCACCACTCTGGTCCCAGTGTAACGTAGAGCTGCCGCCGTGAAACTAAACAAGTACCGAATTCAGTCATAAGGTCACAGTGGAAACCTTAAAACTGTGACTATTATAATATAAATATGTATAAAAACATGCTGATATTGACCCTATTTCTGTTTGGATCGCTTCTGATACTTGGGTAACAGTAAGCATATGCAGGACAGGTCATGTGATCACATAGTGATCGCATATAAAATCTGTGATTGACTCTGCCTGATTGAAAGTCTGAGGTGTTGTCCAGGAGGGATGGGATTGTTTCTGTTCGCACTTATTGAGCTAATTATTTATTTATTTATTTATTTATTAGCAGTTTCTTATATAGCGATTATGGTTCAGTTTAGCTTCCAATCATGAATAAACCTGGCCAAACTAATGAACGTCCTGCGGAAAGTACAGTTTGATAACTAACCACTGGGGGTGGGGGCTGAAATGCCGGCTGAATTCCCCCTAATAATTCCAAAATATTTTTTCTACATTGATGTTAGTGTTCCTTATCCTTCTCCTGTGCTGCCAGATACACTACTTACATTCACCTGGCTGCATCTAATAACATTTCCAATAAAAGGCCACCTATGATGTCACATTGTAGACACCTTACCTTTTAGGAATCAGTGTTCACAGGGGTGTAATGCTATTGTTAGTGGCAGTCGGTGCTGGGTTTTCAGCGTGCACTTCCCAGGGGTGGCAAGCTAAAATGTGCAAACAGTGACCAGCTTGAGCACTAATGCAGGACTTTCCAGGTCACGCTTATTAGTTTAGTCCGGTTCAGCTGCTTTTTGTGGCTAAAACCGAAACTAATTAGTGCGCTAGAAAAGTCAATCGAATATTACCCCAAAATCACCTGTCTATTTAGAGGGGAGATCGGCCATTATGACCCGTATTTAATCCCAGACTTAATTTTCAATGGGTGAAAAATCATCAGTTTTCGCCCATTTTTTGTGTGAATACGATTTGCCCTATTCAATCCCACAGCTAATTTATCACCATTGCTGTGAATTCATGTGTTTTGGCAATTATGCGGCTGTTTATCCCCCCTCTAAAAAAAGTGAAATGGCGAAAATGTACTGAATAAAGAGCGAAAATGTCTGTAATTGAATACTGAAAGGCAAATGTTAGCAGGTTTTTTTTTCACCTGGTGAAAATCTCGGCCAAGATTGAATATGCCCTTCTATAGCAATTAATTTCCCTCACAGAATGTAGAGTGCTAGAGAAAAATTAGCTGTAGAAGATAATGTGATGGAAAGCTTAATACTTGCCTAAAATTATGACAAATAGCAGAATGGCTCAAGGTACAGTATAGTTAGGATCTTTAACAGGTTGTTTTGCCTACCCAAGAGGTTGAACACTGCACTACAGTATATACTGTAATGTGTATTCCTAAATCTGGAATTTTTTGCTGATATGTCAGGGTTATTTATTTGCCCCAGGTCACCCCAGCTGGCATACTACACATCAGTGGTGGTCCCAGTAGAGGTACAACAATGATTTGATTTTTCATAACCTCTGGATGAAAATGACTGTTATCATCTATACAGCCATAGCCGATATACTCCACAGAGTACTTTGAATTCCGTGGGATGTACCATACAGGCAGATACAGTGTATACATCAGAGAGGACCATGCAAGCGGGAGTTTAGAATGTATAGTATAAGCCTTATCTGCACTATGTGCTTTCGCACAAATAACTTATGGCAACAATTCCTTTATATATTATTATTCAGGATATAATGTATATACATCTGTCTATGGAAAATAATGTATTTATTTTTATATCTTTACATGGACAAATCTAGCCATTGCCAATCATTGCACACTGCCATATCCTTCATTGAGAAACATTCCAACATACAGTATTAATCCTTTCATTATTAAAGCACAAAGCTCCCTAGTCATTAGAGCAAGTGCTGTATTATAATTAATTATGAGAATGATAAGATCAGAAAAAATGACTGACTCCTGACAAAAGATTTACATGTACTTAATTATTATAGCATCTGATCGCTGTAAGATAATTGCGTTAATAAATAGACTGATCATAAAAGCTTTCATGTGCAGTATATTGAGTCAGTATTTACTGTATGGGCATCAATATTCAGACACTGAATTGTAGTGTAAAGTAAAATATAATCTAGAAAAGTGCTAATATAAACGTAATACTGTAATGGCGCAAGTAATAATAATAATAGTAATTTACTCCATAGTACTTGACTAATAACTGTAGTTCCGTTAAACATAAATTAAATACATCATCACAACCATCAACAGTATAACAAATAAAATCAATACACCAATAACATCCTAATTAATAAGACTCATGTTAATTCCTTTCATAACAAAGCCAGATAAACAACATAGATCATCATAAAAGCGTCTCATTATGTCAAGGAAGGATTGCAGAGCACACATTGCTGCTAACATTGCTGCTGCTTCTGTACAGCTTTCATCCTAACAGACAGTATTGTCACAGAGAACAGTGTCATATGGAGGAAGAACAATCTCGTACTGACCTGAACTTCTTTGTTCTTTTTTCCCATTGAACTTCTCCCATTCCTAGCAGTTTCCCGAACAGGGACTACAGAAATCTGTTGCAGGGGCATAGTGTAAGTGCTGCAGGTAGCCAATACCTGATTGGATACTTGATGCTTGCACTCCCCCTTTGTAGCCCACCTGTGTAATAGCTCATATCCTTGATTTTCCAAGCTCAGTTCTATACACACACACAATTAAAAAAAAAAAAAAAGATTATTGGAAATGAATGTTTTCAGTAAATCCGGATCTTCTAAAGCAAAAGACACAAAATGTGTTTAAAAAAAAAAGACACAATCCAGTTAGTGTTGCCAAAAGATGAACACAACAACTTCTAGGTAATATGCCTTGTCATTCGAACACCCTTTCACTCCCCCAGGAGCAGTTTGCAATTCAATTTCTATGGTACCTAATAGCTGTCATGGAAACCAAGGGAACCTGGGTCTCACAGGCCATTATTAGCAAGTGTTTCCTCTAATGGCACAGACTTCCACATTTCCAGCCGCTGCCACTTCTTCTTTTGTTTCTCAGTTGATTCCCCAGGAGGCTACTGAGCACCCTGAGATACTGCACCGTGCTGACTAGGTAAATAGGCATAAGGCTGAAAAGCTTAGTGTCCTATTTTGGAGCCAAATCTCTTCCTTGAAAAGCACAGATAGCTTGCTGTGTCGTTCATGCGTCTAATCTGCTTAGGTCAAAGGATCTGCCTTCAACTGAAGAACAGCAGTGAATGATTCAGGTGTAAAAAGCAGTGCCACACTGGCAGAAGCAATGTGCTATTCTGAAGCTGGTTGTAAAGCAGATTCCACTTGCTGTATTGTGTGTGCAGGCTGTATGTGTATCTGAGGCATAATCAGCAACCGCAGCTCAGGCACAGGCAACAGAAACTAAGACGTATATGAAAAACCCCACAGATAAACACACACACACATCCTGTACTTGTTACACTGGCACATACAATGCTGCATACATTATATAACATTGGCATTTAAAGCAGCTGGCTTATTACAAATAATAGACATTAACTTTTGCTTTCTGTCACGTGTGTGACATTACCTGCTGCTAGTGCTGATTAAAATACTAATTTGTAAAGTGACCAAATTCTCACGAAGACGCTTAATGAATAATAGAACAAACTGTACAACAACAACAGCGGCAGCAGCAAAGACGGACATTGGCGAGAACATTATTGGAAGTCTCCTATGTGTCTCTGTCCAGGTCTAGCTCAGTCAAATACACTGTGCAAGAAAAAGCCCTCACTGTACACCTGTGCAACATTTCTCTCCCCTATTCCACCTCGCTAAGGGGTATAGTTAATAAAGTGTGGGTTTTATAGAAGTGTAGATGTTGCCCAAAGCAACCAATTTATTATCTTCTAAAATAGGTTAGATGAAATCTGATTGGTTACTATGGTCAACATCTCGACTCCTGTAAAACCTTCACTTTAGTAAATATACCCTTAAGAGTACCCAATTGTAAAATGGAGACTGCAAGCGATTCTGCAGATGCATAAAGCATAAATCTCTTTAATGCTCAGGATGGAAATGCATTTTTTTATTAAAATGAAATGCATACATCAGAGTCAGGGGGCATGTTAAGCCCATAAACACAGGTGAGTGGCTTCTTCTCCGTCCACCGAGCCCCCACTCTGCTCACAAAACAGCGAGGACATTTTGATCAAGCGTAGACATATGGAGTATTGGCGAATAAAATTGATGCCTCTTCTGTACTTGCGCATTGACGCATTAAGCAGATCATTACAGCTCCTACTGCAACATTGAGCCGGTTGTGCCAAAGAAGTCAGTCCTTGCCCTAATATACATCCAACTCTGGGGGTCCCGACTGTCGGTACGTAACATAAGTTGAGACCCTAGGATTCAATGTACCACCTGCCAACTGCTAAAAAGGGGTCTTGTCCACGAAAACGGACGAGGATTGTCTAGATAGGGCCTTGATCTCAACAATCAACAGCCGTTTTTGCCAAAACAGGCCTGACTGCTTTTAAAGTCGAGTCCATTCTGTGAATCTGCCTCTTAAATGCTGTCGCGAAGGACAGCATTGAATAGGCGCCCGCCGTTATTTCCACCATCGGAAATAGTGGCGAAATAGTGTGAGATCCTGTATGAACAAAAATGACAAAAACATATCTAAATGAAATTAAACACATATCTGATTCAATTCAGCTACTGTAAGTGATCTTTTTGTATTTGCCTATTTACACTCCATGGACATTTAAAAATAGCCTGCCATGGTCATGGTACATTATAGTCAGTACAATAAAAAATGTAGCTCAGATATCCATTGACTTGAATCATAGCTCTCATGCAACTCAATTATATATGTATGGGAATATACCGTTAAACCTCAGATTTGTACAAATTTTGCATGATAATCCATGAATGCACATGTCATATAGAGAAAGCCAAAATATTTCTTAGGAAAATATCCTCAACTATAGCTGCTCACACAAACAGAAAGACATCAAACATCAGGGAATTCCCACCAGATGTGTATAATCAAGTAATGTCTTTCTAATGATCTTAAATCAACAAACAACATGATATGTTCTTTGCTTTGTCCCATTTTTCATAATCTTAAATCCCGCTGGACTTCAATAAAGTATACGTTACCATTTATCTTGCATTAGTGTGTCCTATAGGCTAATTACAGAGTGTATTAAGCGAGTGGCAACTACCTCCCATTCTTTATCTTGATCCAGTATTTTCTTGAACTACTTGCCATGATTGTCCCGAACAATAAGATGTATAATGTTTAATGTCTGATAATATTCAGATCTCCAGAGTGATGTTTTTCCAGACAGGCTGCCATGTCTGTTAGTGACTAGCCTTTATAGTACAGTATGTATCTATGGTAATATACTTTGGATCTCTCCCCTTAACTTGACCCATAGATACTGCAAGAACACACCACAGGCAAATAGACTCACTCCACTCCTCCAAGTGCAGACAGTAGACTACACAGTGAATGTCTCACCTTAAACAGCTCCAAGTGACGTTCCTTGTCTTAGTATTTGTATGTTTTGCTACGCACGGGGCTGAGGCAGCTATATTAAGGTTTAGACAATGGTATATATTAAAAACAGCGCCTGTTAAATGAATGGGTTAATGCATAATTATATTTATGAAAATGCCAAAAGGCTAAAAGCTTGGAGCACCATAATGTTTAAGCTCTTTTGCGATTTTTAGAGATGTTTGGATAGTTCGGGGTAGTATTGGGGTCTGTGAGGCACTATGCTTGAAGCAATGATGGGCTAAATTATCTTTCCCTAGTCCTTCGTCTTCTGGACATCCATTCTCCTCGAAGCCTTGGAGGCGGTATTAAAGATGACTCTTTTGTGTTCCTGCCACACTTGCCCACTCTCCTGGAATAGTAAAGGTTGGTATAGTGCTCACCTCTAAGAGGTTTTCTGTTTAAGCTGCTGGTCTCTGGGAGAGGGCTAGTCTCCTGTAGTCATCAATCTAAACAGGGGTGTAGAGACCTCCGCTCTGTGATGTTTGTGTGCTAATCAAGTGCAATGAATACTAAATGATTCTTGTAGTGTATTTAAGATAGTTTAATTTTGGTCACAATGCCTGTCTTAAATACGGTTTTACAAATGTTACAAATAAGTGTCCTAGCGATGCTACTGGAGCACTTATTAGATAGGTGTCTGAAATCAGACAATCAACTTTCATATAAATGCATATAACACAAAAACCCCAGCTAAAAAACTTTGTAGAACCTTATAAAATGCCCTGCAGTTTATGCGCATTTGATTCCTTTTAATGATATTCTGAACTGGGCTCCATAGGCTGGAGAACGGTGATCGCGGCACTTGAACCGCAAACACCGTCTCCGTTGGAACGCACGGCCATCTTTCGGGAAGCCGTCATACATCTCTCCGGCGCTTCGGAGTTTTTGTGTTATATGCATTTATATGAAAGTTGATTGTCTGATTGTTTAACCGGGAAGTTATTGATAGAAGGGGTATATATATCACCAGAGAAGTCATTTCCAGAGTACTGCCTGAGGAAGGAACAAGGTAGTTCCGATACGCGTTGCAGTAGCCTGGAATTTTCTGGAGGGGGACCCAGCTTTGTTGATCTTGGAGACGCCTGGAGGCCTGGTTAATCCGGAAAACCAGCAGCACCTTAAGATAGAAAGATCTTTCTACAGGCGTTTTTATCATCGCAATCTGTAATCCTCCAATTTTAATAGATTGAGACACAATACAGTGGTCTTTTTATTTGAAATTACCCCTTGTTTTTTCAAAATTTATTGTATTCCCCTATTGTTAAATAAATTTGTCTATACCTACAATATTACACTATTTTGGATTTCCATTTCTCTATGTCTCCATCACGTTTACAATAATGGAGAGCCTCTGTTGAGGTGAAGGCACGTAAGAGAAGAGAAGTAATGTTTTATCTATATCCACTTTTAGGTTCACTTAATAGAAAAGGGACCTTACACCTCACGGTTACGGTTTCAGACGGAGGGTCTCAGCGCACAAAGTCACTAACTATTTTAATCACATACTGTATAGTGGAGGTTGGTTACAATTACTTAATGCATCTCCATGCCCTCAGACTGCCCGTATGCCAGAATCATGTCCCCTCTTTTGCTGAATTGGCTACCCCCTCCCAGAGGGAACAGCCAGAATGCTTATATGTCCATGGGTGACCATGGTATCTGAAGGGTCTATATACTAAGCTTTGAAGAGCGATAAAGTGGACAGAGATAAAGTAATAGCCAATCAGCTCTAAACTACCATGGTACAGGCTGTGCTTGAAAAATGAGCTAGGAGTTGTTAATTGGTAATTTTATTTCTCCACTCTATCTCTCTCTCTCTCATTCTTAGTACATCTGCCCTTAAGTCTCTTTAATCAGATCCTAGTTTTGCCCTTCCCTGTAGCTGTGGCAACATGCCTTCTTTTTATGAAATAGAGGCCATTGCTTCCACCTTTCTGCCCCAAAACAGTTCTAGACTGTCAATCATAGCAGTTTAAAGCTGTAGTCTGACATTGCAGCCCCGTACTGTAGAACAGGTATAGCGCATGCAAAAATGACTATTACTGTTACTGCTTTCACTCTCTAGACCAGTGATTTTCAACCTTTTTTAACTCTTGGCACACCAAGATTTTAAAATTGCCATAGCACACCATCAGGCCCCCACAGGAAAAAACAAACCCATTGACCCGCATATGAAAAAGCAGTCATACTGGACCCCACAAGTAACAGAAATTAAATATATTGGCTCGTACATGAAAACAAGAGACCAGTGAATAATAGTAGATCTGGTGTCACACTTGAGAACAGCTCAAGGCACACTAGTATGCCATGGCACAGTGGCTGAAAAATGCTATCACCACCTAATGCTTTCACATCTGTTTCTCGCACTGCACGGCATCTACTACACAATGCATTACAGATGTGATACATCCTGATGCTTTTTTTGAACAAACCAAAATTGTGTAACAAAAAAATGTGATTACTATAGCAAAGATCAGCTCTCCTGATGCTTGAGCTGTCCTTTGCGATAGAAGGACTTCCATGTTTAGAACCCAGGAGTCAGTCTGCGCAAAGGCAGAATGACATGGGGGCCAAGAGAGGATCAATCAAACTGAAATGTGACTGCTGTGCAGGGGTGGATTGGCCCACCGGGACATTTACCAGTGGGCCGGTCTAAAAAACCCTCCGTCGGGCCGTTTAGAATCCCTCTAGGCTGGACCATCCTGTGCGCCTACTGGCCAGGTAAAGCGCATTGGCCACGCCCCCTCCACCAGAGGACATCGGGACTCAGCAGTACATGTCACTCTAAAGTCGGCACGGCTGCATGAAGAAAGAAGAGGTTCTTATGTAATATCTGGGCGGCCGATTTTTTCATTGCATCGCATGCAATATAGTGGCATACAATTCATACAATGCGAATTTTCATTGTAAAGACCCGATTTTTAATTGTATAGTCACCCATGGGTGATTTTATACTCCCACTATCCAACTACTCATGGAGCTGATGTTATATAGTGTTGCGAGCGACGCGAGTCACCGAGCCCGAAGGGTGGCGAGCGCAGCGAGCCCCGCGAGGGGATGCAGAATACAATGTAAAGTAATCCGCGTCCCCTCGTGGGGCTCACTGCGCTCGCCACGCTTCGGGCTCGGTGGCTCGCTGCGCTCGCCACACTATATTGAAATCAACTCCATGCGTAGTAGGATAGTGGGGGTATGAAATCACCCATGGTTGACTATACAATTAAAAATCGGGTCATTACAATAAAAAATCGCATTGCATCGCATGCCTTAAGTAGTGGCATGCAATGAAAAAATCGGGCACCCAGATAATACATAAGTACGAAGAAGACAGTACAGCACCTTCCTGGACTGCAGCCCCCACACATACAGTGATAGGAATAGGGCATGTGGAGAGAATGAATCATGGATTCTTACTCTCTCTGCAATCCCCCCTCCCAGGGGCAGGGGGGTGTTGGGGGGGAAGGTGCCCGCGAATCGCGGGGGCGCGACTTGCGGGCACCCCCCCCCCCATCGAATTCACGTTCCCTCTCTCTCTACGTTCCCTCTCTTTCCGCATTCCCTCACTCTCTCCGCATTCCCTCACTCTCTCCACGTTTCCTCACTCTCTGCACTCCCTCTCTCTGCGAGTTCCTGCTCTCTCTGCATTCCTCATCTCTATCTATGCATTCCCTCACTCTATCTCTGCGTTTCCCCTCTCTCTCTGCATTCCCCCCTCTCTCTCTGCATTCCCCCTCTCTCTCTGCGTTCCCCCACTCTCTCTCTCTGTGTT
The DNA here is from genome assembly GCF_055691185.1 of Crinia signifera. Classification (NCBI taxonomy): domain Eukaryota; kingdom Metazoa; phylum Chordata; class Amphibia; order Anura; family Myobatrachidae; genus Crinia; species Crinia signifera. The sequence continues at coordinate 123,020,463 of NC_139217.1, forward strand.
CCCCCTCTCTCTCTCTGCATTCCCTCACTCTCTCTCTGCATTCCCTCTCTCTGCGTTTCCCCTCTTTGGGTTCCCCCTCTCTCTTTGCGCGTTCCCTCTCTCTCTCTCTCTCTGCACGTTCCCCCTCTCTCTGCATTCCCGCTCTCTCCCTCTCTCTCTGTGTTCTCTCTCTCTCTCTCTGCGTTCCCTCACTCTCTGCATTCCCTCACTCTCTCTCTCTGCATTCCCTCTCTCTGCATTCCCCCTCTTTAAGTTCCTCCTCTCTCTCTCTGCGTTGCCTCTCTCTGCATTCCCCCCCTCTCTCTCTATCTGTGTTCCCCCTCTCTCTGCATTCTCTCTCTGTGTTCCCTCTCTCTCCCTCTCTCTCTCTCTGCATTCCTCCTCTCTTTCTCTCTGCATTCCATGTTCCCTCTCTCTCTGCAAACCCTCTCTCTCTCTCTTTCTCTCTGCGTTCCCTGTCTCTCTCTCTCTTTCTCTCTGTGTTCCCTCTCTCTCTCTCTGCATTCCCCCTCTGTCTCTCTGCATTCTCCCTCTCTCTGCATTCCCTATTTCTCTGCATTCCCATTTTCTCTCTCTCCCTTTCTCTGCATTCCCTCTCTCTCTCTCTCTCTCACTGCGTTTCCTCTCTCTCTTATGCCTGCTCCTGTTCCACCTCTCTCATGGCCCTCAAAAGACTCCACCCCCTTTATTGTCTCCACCCTTTTTGTAGGGCTGCTTTACCAGATTTCCCGGGCTTGTTTTCCATCCCAATCCGCCCCTGCTGCTATGCAGGGGCATAACTAAACATCCGTAGGCCCGATAGCAAAACTTTTAAGGGCCCCCTATTTAGCAACTGATAATGGTAATACATGTAAATAGCACATATAACGTAGACTGTAAAGATGGACCTTCAGCTCTGGGCCCCATAGCAGCTGCACCCCTTGCACCTATGGTAGTTACGCCCTTGCTGCTATGCATTCACATATTCATTTGCAATAAGCCAGTGGCCTTTAAAATGTACAGTGCTGAGTCTTGTTTCAGACATTTCCTTCAAAAAGTGGGGCATAAGTTAAATGGATTTCTAAATATATTCTGTTAAACTGTCCTGTGAGTAACTACAGCATTCTCCTCAGTTGCTCCCTGCTGTGTGCCTTTCTTGCAGTGCAAGCAAATAAATTGGCTTCTGTAGGACACAATCTCTTTGGAGACTTGTGCATTTATTATTCATAAATTTAATATACAAAACTTTTATTGTTTGGAACTGACAATAGGATTCTGTGCTAGTAGAATTGTTGTATTTCCTAGTATGTTAGAAATTTAAATATTTACAAAACCATTATGCTGTAATAATATACATTTCTGCATAATATATAGTTTACTGCCTTTTAGTGTTTATGCTACTTTTCCTTTTACAATATCATTTCAAGGCATTGGTTAGAAAAATACTTCTAAATAATCATACCAGGCTGTGAATGCACATTAGCAAACTGTTTTTTATAGTTAACAGTCCTGTGGCTGGCCTATAAACCCAGCAAGAACCAAACACGTACTTATGAAAAAATGATGTCCTGTTTCTGTATATCATTCCGTAATTCAGATTAACCATGTCTCATTATTTTTTTATCCCACATTGTACAATATTCCTATTTTGCTGCATCTTATACTTGTGAACGTACATCACAAAGATTGACATGGTGTAGGTCAACATTGACAAAAGGTTGACAAAAGCAAAATGTCAACATTCAAATGGTCAACATGGATAAATGTTGACATGAGTTTTTCACTTTTTGGTGTCTATGTCGACATCTGTCAAAATGGACACTGTATAAGTCTACTGCATCCCCTCGCACCTGTGGACTTATTTACAGCATGGTGATTGGTCAAAAATGATAAGATCTGGTGTCTGTGGACAGCTGTCACCAGAAAAGGAGAGATTGCAGCCTCCCCATATGATCTGGATCCAGGGCCGCCGACAGGGGGGTGCTGTGGTTACAGCTGTCCCGGGCTCCGGCCTCTGGAGGGGCCCGGGCAGCTGCCCCCATTGGCACAGATCACCCTCCCCCCGCACCCGCACCCCGCCACTGGGCCTGAACCAAACCCGGCAGACTCCATCCAGACATGCACAATGCACAGTGCAGCCTGCAGAGCGCCGAGCCTAGGACACAGAGAGGCTCGGCGCTCTGCACGCTGCACTGAGCAGAGTCAAAATGTTAACCAGAGGCAAAATGTAATCATCCCTCTGTCGGATTCTTGCGGGTTTTGGATCCTATATAAGTCCCCGCCAATCGGCACCATTTTCACTCCAACATGAGAGAGTGTGGGAGATGGACCTTAGTTAATTGACTTCTACAATTAATTGCAACAATTAACATTAGTACATGAGGAACTGCTTATTGTGATCATAAATATTTCCTAATTACATTCCATTAAACCACTGGCACGTGTTGTCAAAGCTCTCCATGTCTTTGGAAATGGAAATAATCAATTACCTCTTAAATCTGTTATATTATAATTTACTTATATTGACAGACTGTAGGCCTGATCTAGATGAATACATGTTTAATTATCTGCTAGTTAAATTACTTTATGATTAAGCCTTGGCTTTTGCTATTGAACCTTGCTGAGAAAGAAAGAATGGGGGAAATTTAATAGGATGAGAGATTCAGAAAGTGAGAGATTTGGTAAGAAATCTACAGGTTTTTTAAAGCGGCAATCATTTACACTGCAAAACCAGTTTGCGTTTGAAGTGTAAATGATTGCTGCTTTAAAAAAACTGTAGATTTCCTACCAAATCTCTCACTTTCTGAATCTCTCATCCTTTTACATTTCACCCACTGGGCCAGATGTACTGAGCTTCAAAAGCGATCAAGCGGACAGTGATAAACAGCTAGCCAATCAGCTCCTACCTGCCATGTCACAGACTGTGTTTGGAAAATGTGAAAAAGAAGTAATGGATAGATCTCTGCGCTTATCACAGCCTATGGACTCTAATCAGTTGTATGAATCACCAATCATACACAGATCAACATATAATACAAAAATTCTCTTATGTTTTTGTTGGTTGTACCCAAAAACAAAAAAGAGAAAGCAACAATAGTGCAATACAGTAAAGCACATGAATTGTTAAGGAGCTATTCACAGATGGTATGACTCGTACCCTTATGGTCAGTCTACTTTTCAGGGTAGACTTATAGAGCCCACACACGCACCGATCCCGGCGTGCGTTGTGGGCTTAACTAGCACACATAGCATCGCATCGTATGCCTTGTGCATACGATGTGCATGTGACGCGATGCTATGCTAGAAAAAGCTAGTACAAAAAGTATGTGCAGCACATACTTTTTGTACTGTACGATGAGGTGCCGCGGGAGCGCGCACCCCATCGTACAGCATCGCACCGCCGGCAACGGTGCGTGTGTGGGCTCCTTTAGATTGCTTGTTTGGGGAGCGGTAACGTCACCACCAGTTGGCAAGGGGCAGATGTAAAATGTGCAGATAGAATTAGATTTCAGTGAGTTATTTTGTTTCTGTGCAGGGAAAATACTGACTGCTTTATTTTTACACTGCAATATCTCACCCCACCCAAATCTAACTCTCTCTGCACAAGTAACATCTACCGCACCTGCAGTGCTCATGGTTTTGTCCATTTGAGAAGGAATTTGCCAGGAGTGAACCAGAATACGCCCCATAATGTGTTTATAAATAAGCAAAATTCATAGATGAACATATAATTTTCCAGTGATCATAATTTCTAGCGAAACAAGTTAGCAATTACAGTTACTGTATTTACACCAACAAACAATATTTCCCATTTACACTGGCACGTGGTTTCAAAGCTTTCCATATCTTTAAGAATATAAATAGTATGTACTACTTTAAGATTAAATTGTGGTTCCTGCTATTGAACTTTGCAGAACAAAGATACAGTATTATGAATTAATATTCTATGTATAACACAGCAGGTGAAGTGCACAAGTATAATAACATGTTCATGGAGAAGCTTATGGCAGAAGATGCAATTTTCTGTGGTTAAAGTTCTAGTGATACAAATTGCTAGATTAATTAACGCTCTGTGATTCTACTTCATATAGTGCGTATTCCACTGTTCTCAGAATGTATTGTTTATAAATAAATCTTGAATGACGATGGTGTAAATTAATTCTTCTAGGTGGCTTACATATCAGAATACAGGGGAAAACAGAAAAGTACTCTCTTGATGAGGCACTTACTCTACCTAATACTAGGCAAAGCAAAAATTAGTACATTGGAGGCAAATTGTAAAATAATTATTGGCCAAATTATGGGTGATTTAACAGAGGAGAGGTTTCATGTGTATTCTCTATGTGGGTCCCCTTTTCTCTTGCTGGCTCATGCCCCCAGGAGACTGTGGCACAATGTTTTCTGCTGCACCAACAGAAAGGTCAGTATTTATACTGTGCATTGCACACCCTGCACCTATTACCGATATGCTCAGAGATTGGAACAAATCCAGATGGTTTTGAATATTTTGTTCATCTCTACATACTAATAAGCAAAAAAAAAAAAGTGGAAAATAACGAATGTTGAATATTGACAATACTATTAACACAATTCTTTTTGTCTGGCATGCTGTATTAATGACCCTATTTGTGTCCAGAATAGAACACTAGTAAAGTGGTGTTTCTGAAACTTTTTAAATGTAACCTAGGTCATACTTGCCTACCTGACCCTCTCCATGCAGGAGAAAATGCTCCGCTCCTGGACTTCCCTGGTAATGTATGATTGCCAGCACCTGTGGTGAAACACCTTTATCTAGCTCCCCACAGGTGATGGCAATCATACATTACCAGGGAAGTCCAGAAACAGAGTGTTTTCTCCCGCATGGAGAGGGTCAGGTAGGCAAGTATGACCTAGAGTAGCTCAGAATAATTCAAAGAGTATGTAAGCCATACAGTATATGTACTATATTAGTAAATAATAAAAAAGTAAAGAATAATATATAAAATACTGTAATCATTTAAGGGGCATGTGTCACAACTGTAGTGTTTGATGGAATCGGTGGTGTAGCAGGAGTAATGGAGGCAGACGACATAGGGTTAAAGATGCAGGTTTTATGTAATTCTTGTTCATAAAGAGTACAAGCCAACTTAGAAAATACCAGACAAGACCTCTTAGAAATAATAACAGTCTCTATAACTTCGGGACTGAGAATAATGATTAACACAATATCTTCTGAATAATATAAACTAAGTTTTCTGGAACTTTGAAGAATAACGACAATAGCAATAGTTTCTTAGACTTTGAAATGACAAGAGCAATAACTTCTTAGACTTAAATAATAATGGCAGGCTGTGAAATACTTGGACTTAAACCAGGGGTTCCCAATCTTTTTTGATTCACGGCACCCTAGAGAATCTAAATTGTTTTCACGGCACCCCTAGGTCCCAAGAAATGAATCAGATTGGGTTTATATGCGATTCTTAGCGTCAGTTATGTGGTAAAGGGCAGGATTTGCTTCTGTTTGTACACATTCTATGACTGGCAGCCACCAGCACTGGTTTTGCTCATAAATAATTAACCATTAATAATTTGAGTTGGTCCTGGACCACCAAGGCGCGGCACCCCTGCAAGTGACCCGAGGCACACCAGGGAGCCACGGCACACAGTTTGGGAACCACTGACTTAAACTATAACAACGATTTATACTGTAAACAAAGAAACGGTTTGAGTCAACCATTATAGTGCAGCAGCTAGCCCAAATACAATATATTTTTTTCGGTGCGCAGGTACAACAAAATCCCCTCTCTTTATTATTATTATTATTATTATTATTATTATTAGGTATCTAACAGTAGCATATTCCGTCCTGCTTTAATGCAGCATTGTGTCAAAATGATGACTCTGTTCTCTCTTGTTAAAGCATTCTTTGCACAAATCTGCACACATAATTAAAAGTGCATGATAATCTTCATGTATCACACATAATAAGGTATATATCACCATATAATATGGTCTCTATATGTTCAGGAAGCTTCCAGTTGAGTCAAGCAGATATGGAATGACTAACTATTGGAGCCTAGCTGATAGGCTCACTGTCTGGTTTAACTAAACCCCTCCAGTTCTATACCTCCAGTAAAAGTGTTTTTGCTTGTAAACCACTCCTGATACTTTGTGTAATCGATTTATGGACTAATTCGGTTTCTGATATAAACTCTATTAAAATTGAACAGTTATTTCCATATTATGATCAGTATCTAATGTATTCGAGCCCTACACCTGAAGAAGTCTCTAAACCAAATGCGTTGACTATCAAGCTTTATTGATTAGATCAGCCTGTATTGCAGTAAAAATTCATCTGTAATTGAGAAACCATATGGTATTATCAAAAAAATAGTGACATTTCCATGGATCTGTTCTATGAACTTAAACGTTAAAAGTATTGAATTTTTCATTTCTGTTATTGTTGTATAAACTTTTACTAGTTTAGGTGGTACTTTCATATTGATATTTCTTTTCCTATGGAATGACTAATGTTCAACTTTGTGTGCTCCAAAAATTTTACAGATATGTTGTCCATCATAATCCTCTTAGGCTAACCTGAAAAGAGGGTCTCCTATGCCACATGAACTAGGCAGTAACATACAATATGTAGGGAGACACAGAAAAATAGCCTTTACAAACCAGGATTTGAATAACAGATTGCACTTACAATACAGTGTAGAATAAACAGCATGACAAATAACATAAGCGGTCAGTACTTTGTATGCCCAATGTAGAATGGAATGGTCTGACCTCAGTTCTGGATAGTGAAAAATAAAAGACTGACTTTTTTTTCTAATGGAGATGGACGAAAAGAGGGCGGTCGCTGACATCATGTGACATCAGCCACCCGCCCCAAGCAGACATCGATCCGCCTGTATTCCCAGGGGAACGCCCAACGTTTTTTATCAGGGCACCCATAAAACCCTGGCCCTGCCTCAGCCCCTTGTCTGCCCCCCTTCCCTCTCCTGCCCATTTGTACGCCTCTGTGAGTGTGAAACTCGCCAAAGGCAAGCACACAAGGGTCTGCACATGCGCATAGTCGTCCGCACACCCGCACAATCAGAAACAGAGACAAACTCGTCCAACACCGATTTAATTTGGATCGGCCCTATGTCAGGTCAGGCAGGGTCTAAAGGAGCCCATACACGGTCCGTTGTGTACAGCTTCGTTCTGTATTATGCGATGCGCGCTCCCGCGCATCACATAGTACGGTACAAAAAGTATGTGCTGCACATACTTTTTGTACTAGGTACACATCGGATCGCAGTGCATGCACACTTCATGCACTAGGGATGCGATCCGATCCGATGTGTACTATTTAAGTCCCAAACGGATCCGTTAAACGGACCGTGTATGGGCTGCTTTAGCTGTAGTGACCCAGCATATGTAGCATTATAATAAGCAATGTGTGGCTAACTAGAAAATCTTAATCTAAGGAGACTCATCTACAGTAACTACAAGGTAGGAATAGTGTAAATAAGTTATACCCCTTTCACATTGCACTTTTAAAACGGTAAATTGCCGTTTTTTTCCCTTTTTAAAACGTTTAAGCCTGCACTGTGAATGCACCAGAGCCGATTTACCGTTTAAAGTTAACTGGCATTTCGAACCGTGTAAAAAGCAGAGTCCTACACGGTTCCTTGCCGTTTTTTGTGCAATGTGAATGTGTACAATGCTATGCATTCACAGTGCAGGCTTAAACGTTTTAAAAAAGGGAAAAAAAAAACGGCAATTTACCGTTTTAAAAGTGCGATGTGAAAGGGGTATAAACCGGTATTTAAAACGGTAATCTGCGGCAATGTTAAGGCTCTGACCCGTTTTAATTACCGTTTTAAATACCGGTTTTTAAAACGTGTCGGCGATGTGAAAGTGGTATAATAGAACTCTTCAGTTTTCTAGGGGACATATATGTAATTACACTGGATTTAAGAAACTTTTCATTAATCAATAATAAATGTCTTTGAAAATAGTAGTACAATTATTATATTACCATAAACTACATAAAATATTTTAGTTACTTTTTAGTATAGTTTGTCAAATTATCTGGACAAATCACTATATTTAATTTCAAGATTTAAAATGATGTGTATATTTCACATGGCTTTTCATTTATATTAAAAATGATTTTATTCTGAAACTAAAAATAAAAAAAAATGTTTGAAAGTGAATAATTCATTATACATTTCACATTAAATAAATGAATTCCATAAAATATATTTATTCATTTTCCACCACATTGGTATGTTATAACTCTTCATTGATATTAGTACTTATAATTAATATGTTTAATGACAGCCCTTAGGGTGTTCTAACTACTAGAGAGTACCATTATTTTGCATAAAAAATATAATTCTTATTACTTTTGAAAGGTATTTGTGGCACCCGGCAGCGGGTCCCACTGCCCGAGGCATGCAATATTGACCCCACCCCGGAGAGAGGGTGGATGTCCCTTGCCACTGCTGCGGGCATCATGGGAGGAAAGGCAGCACTCACCAAAGAGATGGACTGCGGGGAGGACGACCGTGATTGGTGGGCAGGACGGCGCATAGAGAGGCCGGAAGGAAGGGAGGTCAGAGGTGGCCCGGAGGCACGAGGAGCGGGTGAAGAGAGGTGCCGGGCGTCAGGGGAGCAGTCGAAGACGATCCCAGCATCTGCAGCGCTGGACTGCACAGACCCGGCACGAGAGCCCCAGGGCGTGCTGCCGAGCGCAGAGATAGGGGAGAACAACCTCCCAGCACCTGGCCACAAGGAGGAGTGTGAGAGGTCCGGGCTTGGCGCGTGGAGACGGGCGCCACGCGAAGCCAGGCAGAGAAAGGGTACCGGGCACGGAAGGAGGGGACTACTCCAGGCTACATCCCGGGAGCCAGCGTGTGTCTGTGGCACCTTCCCAGCCGTCCTGACAAACCAGGGGGCTTCTTGCGACGGCGGCACCGCACAGCCAGCGTGCCCCGGCAGGGAGGAGAGATGCCTCCATGATAGAAGCACCCACAAAAACCGTGAGTTAGGTCCTAGTGACCACAATGGAGATAGCTGCGGCAGCAGGAGGGTTGAGACCCCCCCCCCAGAGAAAAGCCACGTGTCATGGCAAGAGAGCGAGGGGCTGGCCGGAGAACTGCAGGGTACTTCAGGCGGTCACCCACGTGTACTAGGGGAGTTGTAGGAGCCACAGGAGCAGTGAGGCTCCATAGTCAGAAAAGTGACTGCAACTGATAAAAGAGAGGATATTCCTTGCGCAGGATACACACTAGTCAGTTTGTGAACAGTGCAGCTGGGTACCAATACATTATCATATTGATTGGATGTGCACCCCTGTGTCTTGCTGTGTCTTAAGTGCTCCTTGTGTTCTGCAGTACAAATCTACAATCAGGAGTAAATGCTATCAGTTCAGAAGCAGGCCAAGACGCACCACCCTAATCTCTTGAAGGGGAACCTCAAGCCAGATCGAGTCCCATCTCATACTGTGCCGGCTACTTATCCGTAGGAAGGCCGATAGGCGTATCGTTCCGGCTATTGATCCGTAGGAAGGCCGGTCTCCGGTAGAGACACCCCGGTGGGAAAATGTACATTAATTCCTGTATATAGACTGAGCCCTAGACACGGGTGCAGGACATTAGTTGGGTACCGGTACCATTAGTCCATATAGGGTTAGGTATAGTATACCTTAGTTAGTAGTATAAGTGAAAATATAGGGGTTCTTAGAAGGAGTAAATCGTTCGCTTTAGTACGTTAAAAGGAATGATGTTGATTAACCCAGTATAGGTTCTTTGTCAGTTTGATTCAATATTTGCAAGGCTGATACATTTATTGTTGTAAGATCACATTGTTTAACTTTTTATTGCAGTGATCCGTACGGCTGTCCTTGGGGAAGCTGTAGTCGTATTTGCCTGTGTTGAGTGGCGAGTAATAAACTAACCTATTTAATTGCAGTTGCTCCATTTCTATTCTGTGTCCACTATTGCCATCTAATTCCCTGGATAGCAAGACCTAAATCCTTGCGGGTATCACATTTGGCGTCATACGAACAGGATCCAGGGTACAAAAAAAAAAAAAAAAGGGATGGAAGAACCAGCTGCACCAGTGGAACCAGCGCCACCGAACGCAAATGCAATGCCAGGAGGGGAACCCCAACAAGAACAGCCCGCACCACCGGGGGTCACATCCATCACACTCCCATACTACTTCGGGGCCCCGTGGATGCCGACCTACAGCGGGGATGCAAACAAATCGTCAGGGGTGACGTTCGCACAGTTTAAAGACAAAATAGGATCGACGTCTCGGCTCTACATCCTTCAAGAGCAACAAACAATAGAAATATTGATAGGACAGCTGACTGGGTCCGCCCTACGTGAGGTGATGTCATGGCCCCCAGAACATAAACAGACAGTGGAACAGATCCTAAAGAGATTGTCTACCATGTTTGAAACAAGAAATCTCCCGGAACTGAAAGTGAAATTATATGGGAGGAAACAGCAACCTGGAGAAACACTACGGGACTACGCCCTCAGCCTGCAGGAGGCTTTGAGGGCAATACAAGCCATCGACCCAGAAGAAGCTAAAAATGCAGACGAGACACTAACCACTCAACTTACGGAAGGGGTGGTGAAGGAAAGTATGCGTGCGCAACTGAGATTACTCCGTCGACAGATGCCTGGGAAATCATTCAGGGACTTCAAAGAAGCCGCCATCGCAGTAGTTGGCACCGAGGTCAAGAGAGAAGATGAATACCCCGAGTTATTGGGTTCGAAGGAACAGCGGGACCTGCATGGGCCCACCACCACCAGCCAGGAAGGAGCCAGGACAAGCAAAGACATGGCTGTACAAGGCGGACAGAACCTCCAAGAAGATAAACTCCAGACGCTGAACAGACAGATAGAGCAGCTGACGGCAGGAATGGCAGACATGAAAAGAGAGATGTATCAGAAGAACAGATCACTGACCGGCGAGGATAGAGAGTCGGGCTGGAGAACCGAATGGCGTAGAGAAGCGGGAAGCCAATGGAACCACCCAAAGCAGTCAAACAGGCGACTGACAGATCTGACTGAGAAACGAGCCCTGCAACACGCCATCTGCGTCCAAAGGAGCCAGGCGGGGAAGAAAGTGCTAGCTACACAGATACAAAGAACCGTCAAGTGGTTTAATGTCTGAAGTGGATATGGGTTCATTAACAGGAATGACACGGAAGGTGATGTCTTTGTCCATCGGACTGCCATAAAGAGAAACAACCCCCGGAAATTCCGGTGCAGTATTGCAGATGGCGAGACATTGGAATTTGATGTAGTAGAAGGAAAGAAGGGTGCTGAGGCAGCAAACGTGACTGGCCTCGACGGGGTGCCGGTTAAAGGAAGCCGGTTCGCTCCCAACAGATGTCGGTTCCGCAGGCATTGTTACCGGCCAAAGGGGGAGAATGCTGAAAAATCTGGTGGAGAAGGCGCAAGTTTAATGTTGGCGCGTGAGGACACGGCCATGAAAAGTGGGGGTGAATGTGGCACCCGGCAGCGGGTCCCACTGCCCGAGGCATGCAATATTGACCCCACCCCTGAGAGAGGGTGGATGTCCCTTGCCACTGCTGCGGGCATCATGGGAGGAAAGGCAGCACTCACCCAAGAGATGGACTGCGGGGAGGACGACCGTGATTGGTGGGCAGGACGGCGCATAGAGAGGCTGGAAGGAAGGGAGGTCAGAGGTGGCCCGGAGGCACGAGGAGCGGGTGAAGAGAGCTGCCGGGCGTCAGGGGAGCAGTCGAAGACGATCCCAGCGTCTGCAGCGCTGGACTGCACAGACCCGGCACGAGAGCCCCAGGGCGTGCTGCCGAGCGCAGAGATAGGGGAGAACAACCTCCCAGCACCTGGCCACAAGGAGGAGTGTGAGAGGTCCGGGCTTGGCGCGTGGAGACGGGCGGCACGCGAAGCCAGGCAGAGAAAGGGTACCGGGCACGGAAGGAGGGGACTACTCCAGGCTACATCCCGGGAGCCAGTGTGTGTCTGTGGCACCTTCCCAGCCGTCCTGACAAACCAGGGGGCTTCTTGCGACGGCGGCACCGCACAGCCAGCGTGCCCCGGCAGGGAGGAGAGATGCCTCCATGATAGAAGCACCCACAAAAACCGTGAGTTAGGTCCTAGTGACCACAATGGAGATAGCTGCGGCAGCAGGAGGGTTGAGACCCCCCCCCCCAGAGAAAAGCCACGTGTCATGGCAAGAGAGCAAGGGGCTGGCCGGAGAACTGCAGGGTACTTCAGGCGGTCACCCATGTGTACTAGGGGAGTTGTAGGAGCCACAGGAGCAGTGAGGCTCCATAGTCAGAAAAGTGACTGCAACTGATAAAAGAGAGGATATTCCTTGCGCAGGATACACACTAGTCAGTTTGTGAACAGTGCAGCTGGGTACCAATACATTATCATATTGATTGGATGTGCACCCCTGTGTCTTGCTGTGTCTTAAGTGCTCCTTGTGTTCTGCAGTACAAATCTACAATCAGGAGTAAATGCTATCAGTTCAGAAGCAGGCCAAGACGCACCACCCTAATCTCTTGAAGGGGAACCTCAAGCCAGATCGAGTCCCATCTCATACTGCGCCGGCTACTTATCCGTAGGAAGGCCGATAGGCGTATCGTTCCGGCTATTGATCCGTAGGAAGGCCGGTCTCCGGTAGAGACACCCCGGTGGGAAAATGTACATTAATTCCTGTATATAGACTGAGCCCTAGACACGGGTGCAGGACATTAGTTGGGTACCGGTACCATTAGTCCATGTAGGGTTAGGTATAGTATACCTTAGTTAGTAGTATAAGTGAAAATATAGGGGTTCTTAGAAGGAGTAAATCGTTCGCTTTAGTACGTTAAAAGGAATGATGTTGATTAACCCTGTATAGGTTCTTTGTCAGTTTGATTCAATATTTGCAAGGCTGATACATTTATTGTTGTAAGATCACATTGTTTAACTTTTTATTGCAGTGATCCGTACGGCTGTCCTTGGGGAAGCTGTAGTCGTATTTGCCTGTGTTGAGTGGTGAGTAATAAACTAACCTATTTAATTGCAGTTGCTCCTTTTCTATTCTGTGTCCACTATTGCCATCTAATTCCCTGGATAGCAAGACCTAAATCCTTGCGGGTATCACATTTTAAAAATAAATAATTTGTTCTGGATAATTCTATCACAAGGGGCATATTCAGTTGTGTGAGGGATTAAAGGTCTAATTCAGACCTGAGAGCAAGGCTGCAATTTTTGCAGATGTCCATTAGCAGAACTGCAAAGTAATATAATGTATCCACAGTAGGGATAACATGTCACCAGGGCGAGACTGGCCCAGAGGGGTACAGTGGAAACCACGGTCAGTCCCTCTGCCTGCCTTCCTTCTCTAGAGATCAGGTTCCATGAGTGATACATTATTCATATGTTACTTTATACTAAACTGTATTTTCTAGACTGTATCAATCATTTTCTAATGGTTAACCAAATCTCTGGAGACTTGCCAGATCCCTAAAAATAGGCCGCTATAAATGCATTCCCCTGCTTGGCCCTTTATGCTCCAGTCCAACCCTGCTTGCCACTAAGCTACAGTACTACATGTGCCGGAGGACTCACCGGCAGTCGGGATTTCAACAATTATTACTCCGACGTCGGAACCAAGGCTATGCAAGCCACAAGAGAGTGCTTGTAGGGAGTTTTCTACAGACAACACTGATACCATTTCATAAATATTGTAAGAACCTAATATGTGTTATCTAGCAGCACATTACATTAGAATAGATATATCTGGTTAGATTTATCTGGTTCATCATAAGTATAGTGTACATGTCAGTGTATTTATATATTTATGTGAAAACACTACAGTCTGTTACAGTGCTCGAAGTGGGGCAGTATACTAAGGTATGGCATACCGCCACTTCGAGCACCAAGACAGGGCTGGCACAAACCAGATAGCAGGATGGTTGTCTAGATTACAGGTTGGTGCCAGGCTGCAGACGCTTCGCCTATCCTCAGCTGCAGAAGCCCCACTGATCTACTGACCAGCTTTCATTACGTTGCAGCTCCAACAAGTAGGTGCCACACCACAGCCAGGCCAGCAGACTTTACTTCCTCCTCCTGCCAGATGCATCCACAGTCCCCACTCTCCTGGGCCCTGTTCCCCCAGCCAGCAGCTACTCTCCCTGTGGCTGGGGGAACGGCAGCCCCTGCTTCCCGGCTGGCAACTAACCTCCTGCGGATGTACCTCCGGCCCCTGCTCCCCCCTCTGCGGTTGTGTCACCGGCCCCAACTCCCCTGCCAGGAGCTACGCTCCCTGCAATTGTGTCACCAGCCCTCGCTCCCCAGCTGTGAGCTACCCTCCCTGCGATTGTGTCACCCTCCCCCCCTCCCTGTACCTCCAGAGTTCCCCCCACACCCTGCATCTGCTCTAATACCAGCAAACTGTGGGGTAGATGTATGAAGCAGTGATAAGGGAGGAGAAGTGATAAAGTGCCTGGTACTTTATCACCGGCCAATCAGCTCCTAACTGTTCCTTTTTAATCCCAGCCTGTAATTTAACAGTCAGGAGCTAAAGTACCAATACATTCAGTTATGTCCACCTTCTTAACCTGGTGGTGTTGACCTAATGTTTGTAGACCTAGTGACGGTATCCCACTGCTTCATACAGATGTCCCTGCTGGCGATTGCTGGCAGAGAGGCCTCCATCTGACTGGGATATGCGAGAACCTCACACGCATGCACATCCCAGTTTTCTGGGCAATGGGCATTACGGTGTGTGGCGTTATGTGTAATGGGCATTACAGTGTAAATTTTTGCAATGTGCCTCAGCACGTTCCTATTTCTGTTTTATGTGTGTGTGTGTGGGGGGGATTGTTTAATCCTTGCTGCATACTAGAGGGTAGGGCGGTGAAATGATGGTGACGGTGATGGGCTACTTGCTTGTTTTGTCCCCCAGGCTAAAAGTTGCCAGCCAGCCCTGGTTCAAAAAACCCCCCACCCCCACACACACACACTTCGAGCACTGGTATCTTATATATGCTACCATTTAAACCCTCCCCTCTAAATTTTAATTAAATGAAGACAATAGATTCTACGTGATGCGCTGCATTCATTCTAACATTAAAATTTTAAAACAGAATTATTTTGTTATAAAGGAATTAAGCATGTCAGATGTGATACTGTACATGCCATGTTAAAACTAGCTGTTTTATTTTGCTTTCTCTGATTTATAGTAAAGTTGTTTCATATCAAATATCAAACTTAGTTCTGCGTTTTATTAGTGCAGGGCAAAATAATGGTTTGTTAAAAGAGATAATGTGACAAGGAATTCTTCTTGTAATATTTCCTTCTATTTATGAAGTAGGAAAACTGCAGCAAACTGTAACTGTCCGCACCTCTTGCTAATTTATTTTGCTGCACTACTAGCGAGCTAATGTACAAGGATAATTCTAAGCTGTGAATGTGCTTAATTAACACATAATATTTTCTTCTGTTGAAGCAGTAGAGGAACTGCACCTGCAACCACTACGAACAATTTGTTACATAATTGCTCTCCAAAGTTTGAAAAATAGAGAGATAACATTAGACCGTTGAAGTGTATTCACTGTACTGTTACCTTATATTGACAATGTAAATTTATTGTACACTAATTGATATTACTAGATTTATCCAAATAAATAATGGCAAACTGGGTTGAATGCAAGATGACCCGGTTTAAAGGCAGTGTGAACAGATAACCTGGGTTTCATTCACACTGTATAGAGAAACGGCTCACCGGCACTTTGGAGACAAAGCCAGCCCTAGGTATAGACAATCTAGGCAAATGCCTATGGCATTTTGAATACCTAGGGGCATTCCAAGCCTAGTCTAAGGCTGGTAGAGGTTTGGAGCAGTGGTGGCCATTAACTCCCAAAAAGCTGCCATAAGCTCTGCCCGTGTCCGTGAAAAGCTATAAGGATGTATTAAGCAATGCAGTGGTTGGGATGATGTTCACTGAAACAACTACCATCAGGGAGAATCCCGACTGCTGGGGAAGGGAGGTTAGGGTCAGGCTGCATCTGGGGAGAGTTAAGCAGCCGGAGGTAGGATTAGGCACTTAGTAGGGATGGGTTGGATTAGGCTTCGGGGTAGGGGCTAGGGGATTAGGCATCAGGGTTTTGGGATTAGGTTCAGCTATGTGTGAGGGGGGGGGAGGTTTGGGTTAGACTGTTGTTGCCAAGGCCCAACATCACAATCTTTTGTAGGTGACCAGCACTGGCATAAAACTCAAAAGAGACTTCCTTGCCCGAATAAGGATTGGTTCTTTACTCACAACATTCATTAATTCTATCCTTCTCTCCTCCTTTTTCCCTCTCTCTTTCCCAACCTACCATGTCCTCTCTCCTTCTCTCTCACACTCTCTCCCTCCCCCAGTGGGGATGCAGGGACAGTGAAATCAGGGACACAGTGATATCGGGGATACAGTGACAATGGGGAAGCCGGGACAGTGATAGCGTATGTGCGCTATCTGAACGCACTATGCAGCATATCTGCATATTGGACGCACGGGAGATAGTGTGTATTGCAGATTGTGGACGGGATGGCTGGACCTACAGAAAACAAGTGAAGGAGAGTTGCTCATTCAAGCCCAGAGGTTACACCGTCTGTAGCCGATGTATCCACTGTGTTTCTAACTGTAACAGTGCTTTACCCCTATCACCACCTTGCCTGTTGGGGGGGGATACAATCAATGATCTTGTAACGCAGCATTGGTAGCGAGTGATTGAAAAGTTTGAAGTGGCGTGCTACTGGCTGGTCTGAACCTTGACCTTCCAGTGCAGCCCTGATACTGGACCTATGCATTGCGATGCTTTCTTTAAATTGGCGTATGGTTTTGCCAATATATAATAATCCGCAGGGGCACTTTATATAATACACGACAAATTTGGTAGTGTATGTCAAGGGGTGTCTAATGGCTATTTTTGCTCCTGTCCTGGGGTGAAAGAAGTGGTCACCAGTATCTAAATTAGCACAAGTGGTGCACCCTAGGCATTTGTAGTTGCCGCACTTTCTAACCCACAAAAATGGCAACTACAAATGCCTGGGGTGCACCACCTGTGCTAATTTAGATACTGGTGACCACTTCTTTCACCCCAGGACAGGAGCAAAAATAGCCATTAGACACCCCTTGACATGCACTACCAAATTTGTGGTATCGTCTTCATTTGTTGCCGTGATGTAATAGAGTCTGAGTGCATGTGAGATTTTCTACTATATATATAGATATATTTATATATATATCTATATATAGATATATATCTATATATAGATATATATCTATATATATATATATATATAGATATATATCTATATATATATATACTCGAGATTGTGGCTGTAAAAGCAAGGATTCAGAGCTTTAATGACAATGATACTGTTTAACTGACCAAGGGCTTATTTAAAGAGACAGACAGACTAATGCAGACTTCAGCACCTGTATTCTAAGTAAATGGTGTCAATTGCTATTATTGCTTGAAGAAGCTGAAATTGTTATAAAACCCCTTTATTTCACTATCACCTGTTTAACTCCTGCCTCTCTGTGAAGAAATCTGAGTTGCCACTGAAGATGTTCCTGAAAGGTAAATCCCTGTAACCTCAGACCTGAGTGTTACATATTTTTATCAGTAGCTTTTTGTGGATAGCACATGTTGCATGATGGTGACTGTGACATCCAGATAGCTGATTGTATGCTCACTGAAACTCCTGGTGAATCTAATAGTACTTGGTAAAGAATTGAAGATGGTTTAGAAATTGGAATAATGTTTCTTCACCCCCTGGCCATAGTAGGAACAAGTCGTCTATGTATCGTACATAGAATTTTATGTAGCCACTGTAATGTCCATTTCCCAAGATATGTTGAGCTTCATAGGCCGCCATGAAGAAGTTGGCGTAAGACAGGGCCATATTGGACCCCATGGCCGTGCCCTGGCTCCGGAGGTAAAAGTGATTTAGGAAGAGGAAGTAATTTTTGTGAAGTATTAATTCCATTAAAAGAGTTATATACTCTACTGATAGTCCACTGTACTGTTTTCTCCTGGTGATGAGGTCTCTGTTTGCTGATATCCCAAGATCGTATGGGATATTGGTGTACAGGCTAGAAACGTCTAAGGTGACTAGGAGGGTATTGGTACGTAAGTCAGTGATTTGTTGGAGCCTGCGTAAAAAGTCTGTGGTATCTCCAATGAAGCTTGCTGTATTTTGAACTTCCGTTTGTAGGTAAAAATCTACTAATTATGATAGTGGTTGGCATAATGAACCTCTGGCTGATATAATCGGGCGTCCTGGGGGTTCTACTATGAATCGTTGGAAGAGTGTATAAAATAGTTATCTTGGGAGTGTTCTGGGTTAGAAAGTCAGCAGATTCTTTATTAATCTATCGATTGGAGACTCCCAGTCGGATAACGTCATTGATTTATTTTTTGAAGCGCCACATGGGATCCCGGTCAAATTGTAAAAAACAATCTGGATGTGCCAACTGGTTTAACGCTTCCTTGATGTAATAAGAGTAGTCTAATAGAACAATCCCGCCGCCTTTGTCCGCAGCCTTGATGACTAAATCTTTGTCCTTTTGTAGTGTTTTTGCAGCAGTTTATCGCGGTTGCCACCATTAAGGAGAGGTAGCGACCGTGATAAACTGCTGCTTCAACACGAGTTGCAATGGATATTTCGACTGAACACTCTCGCACCTAATGGTCTCAGCGAGGACTTCAAGATGGGCTGCTTTATATAGACCCATGACGTACCGTGATTGATACATCCAGATCACTCATCTTACCATGCCCTTATATAGTAGGCACACAGGTGGAACCCCCACTACCTCTTGTACATACACATATGTTAATATATTCCTTAACACAACTGATGGGACCAGACAAGATGCTCATATTGATGGGTACCTGCCTGTAACCCCATCTTTTAAATGTGCATCAAACATGAAGAACATTGGACCAATAAAGTTTATAGACTCTGATCTGCACCGCCGTGTGTATGATCACCATAATGTGAAATGTCATTTGATTAATGTACACATTTGTGTGTGCACTTATATTACTGATGTAATTGTCATTATTTCTGGGACTCGCCCAGTATACGCCACCGTTTGTATGCTGTTGCCATCAATAAAGTTGAGTTATGCTTATTGGAATCCACAAAAGTTGTGTAATGATGCTGTTTAAATGTCTAATATTTATGCCTAAATAATTACTGGACTTGTGCCCTTAACTGGACCTAATTTCTCCTCAGACCCAGTGTCTTGTAATTAGTTTTTTTGTTGGGAACCGCTGTGTGCCAAAATGCCTATATATTTGATTTGTTACTATGCACTGCCTTAATTGCTATCAGCGCTAATGCAGCGATCTGATCCGCTGTTGCATTCAAATGTATGTACGTACGTATCCCATAGCATCCCATTGCATCCAATCTCCCATCCTTGCGCAAACTTCTAAATAACACATGTCCCTTTAATTGGCTTAGTACTTTTAACAGCTGAGCAGATTAAACCTACATCTGCAACTATTAATTTGTCCCCTTTAATTCACACGTCCCACTCACTGTTGTAATTCTGCAGCCGCTGGCAGATACGGAGAGATGCTCCTGGCAACACAGCTACATTCAGCCAACGTTACAGTGATTCCCGGATGACGCGCCCCCCAGCCGCCCCCGGCTTTTGTTGCACAGCGCAGAAGCGCTAGTTTTAATGGTGCTGATTGACAGCTCCCTGTCGAAGGGCCGCAGGTGGGGCTGGCGTATTTTTTAAGTGCATTTAAGGCTGACATAGCTGTGCAATTACCCCTGACGAAAACTGGAAGGCATCCAGTTGAAATGGCTGTTGCTGTTGTATGATGCTCTGAATTACCAATACACTTTTCTTCACTTAACCTTGTGAGTGCTGGACTGTCCCCCGCATATACGGGCTAGGGGACTAGGAGTCCACTAATAGGAACCTGTAGGGAAACATTACAGTGAAATTGTATTGTGAATTGATGGTACCGCCTCAATAAAAGACTTACTAATAATATTGGGGAAGGTAATACAGTGGGGCCCCACTGTGTAAGGATCTAGTATCCTTTTTATATTTTGCACTATCCGTGTCTTTATGTGTTGTAAATATTTCGCAACATTTTATTAAAGCATCTTTGAATAAAAGTTATATTTCATTAAAATTCTCCTCTAGTGCACCACATAGTGATACTCTTTTTCTGCCTTCTTCCTAATTATATATAAATAATGTCCAAACAGTCCGGCACTCTACTCCAAGTAAGCAGCTGACTCTGGTGCCCATCCAATAATGCAAATATATCCACAATGGCAGATGTCACTCAGATATTAAGAAACACAGTACAAGCATGCAGATGCGAGAGAATCCGAGATCTGTCCCGAGAGAATCCGAAATCTGGAAGATTACATTTGGCCTCGCTGTGGGATCTGAGTTTGGGCTTGGGTGTACTCAGATTCAGATTTTTGGTTCCAAGGAATCCGAAACCACTCATATCTACTTTAAAATTAACCTACAATCCCAAAAGTGCCTAATAATTGTTAATAATACATATTATTGTTTCTTTGCTATTTTTATTACAGTTTGATTATTTTACACCATCAGTTATAATAAAACAGCTTATGATAAATGTGATGAAATCTTATTTTTACTGAAAAAGTAAAACATATAGGTGATAATTATCTTAATAGATGTTTTGGTTGCTTTCCTGCGGAGTTATATTTGTAAGCTTTCCATTTATGGACAGAGTTTGCTGCAGAGATATCATTTCCAACACATAGATTTTACCTGTAAAAGATGTGAGATTTATATGTGCGAATTTATTTAAGAGAACATATTTGTCATAAATACACATGAAGTCTTACCCCTTTTTCATTATTCTGTTCACAGTTGCAAAAAAGTTAATCCTCAAACACTGGGGGTGAGATTTAATAGGATGAGAGATTCAGAAAGTGAGAGATTTGGGAAGAAATCTCCAGTTTTTTTAAAGCGGCAATTATTTGCACTTCAAAATCAAACTGGTTTTGCAGTGTAAATGATTGCCGCTTTAAATAAACTGGAGATTTCTTACCAAATCTCTCACTTTCTGAATCTCTCATCCTATTAAATCTCACCCTGGGTGTCCCGATCTGCACCTTCCATATCGGCACTGCATAAAAATATTACTTCACCAATTACACTATGACCGTAAAACAGATTCTTTGTTCAACCATATGGGTAGCAAAAGTTTTCACAGAAAATAGGATCCATCTATCTCCACATTAGACACCGAGACACAAACCAGAATATTCCAATTCTCAGAATTTCAATCATGGTCTATGCTGAAATCATCTCTCAACATGGACCAAAAACCACTCCTCCCACTCCCTCCTCCACCCAGCAACAATATTCTGTAGATTATAGGCATTGACCCTCCTAGTGGGCACGTTCTCCACAAAGTGCTACTTGGCTTCTGCTGCCTCTGGAAACTTGGGGCCTTATACTGGTTCACTCTTAGAGGCAAATTCCTTATCAAATGGATAAAACCATGTGCACTGCAGGTGGGGCAGATATCTCCACTACTATCATCACTGTTGTGGGCATGGCTCTCGGTGAGCTGCTGGCCATGCCCCCATCCGAGTGAATAGATGCTAACAGGTGGGACTCCTAACTGCCTCCCCCCCCCCCCACACACACACACACACACACACACACACATGCACACACACACACACACACACTGCAGGACACTTCCAGCCCCATGTGGGATAATGGACAGTTCCAATAAAAAACAGGGCTGTCCAGCAAAAATCATCACAGTTGGGAGGTTTGCTCAATGATGTTGTTGATGATAAAGATGGAGATGGTGGAATTATATAGCGCAAATTATACATTGTCACATAAAACCAGAAAGAAAATACCAATGTATTCCTAATATGCAGATATAAACAAATATGGCTATACAGTATGTACAATGTGCAAAGTTACTTCATAAGTTACTGTAGTTGAATTTCTTACTGAGACTCGATCTAGACATCATGGGTGAAATGTAATAGGGTGAGAGAATAAGAAAGTGAGAGATTTGGTAAGAAATATCCAGTTTTTTTAATGCGGCAATCATTTACACTACAAAATCAAACTGGTTTTGCAGTGTAAATGATTGCCGCTTTAAAAAAAACTGGAGATTTCTTACCAAATCTCTCACTTTCTGATTCTGTCACTCTATTACATTTCACCCCATATGTTTCTTCCAAAAAATAAATAATGGAACAACATACTTAGTAGTGTAATAAATTCAATATTAATACCCTTTGAAGTGTCCAGAAAAAGTAGTGTCAACTAGGAAAATGTTATAAGGAAATTCCCTTTTCTTCCCAAGATAGTTCTCTTATAGTGTTATAATACCAGAATAAGATTTATTTGGCCAGGTATACTTGCGAATACTAGGAAATAGATTTGGATTGTGTGCAACAGCCAATTAGGTAACAGTTAAACAGGGATAGTGCAGCTATACATAATGCATAGAGGTATATGCTAGATGTACCCTGGGGAGGGTGATGTATATGTACAGGGGCGACACAGGGAACATATATTTGTTGAGCTGCACAGCATCTATGCAGCCATCAGTGGCATCACTTGGTCGCTGCACCAGACAAATAGGTAAAAAGAAGTGAACAGTACAGATAAGGACATAACATGGGAGAATTGGGGAACATAAAATCGGCTGAACGACATAAGTCCTAGGCAGCCATTGGTGGCACCATCTTGATCATTGCTACTCAGGGTACCAGTGTGGGGGCTCAGCAGGCCATCTCCCCTTCCGCACCCACATGAGTCAGCCAGCATGCATGGATCCAGAGGCTGTCGTGATGTGGGGCTGATGGAGAGGGGGAGAGTCAGTGAGGCCTAGGCCCAGAGTAGGGCCCTTTCTGGGCTGGGGGTCTACCGCCGCTGCCCCCCCGATACTGGAGCCATACCTCCTCCTTGGGGGCTTCTCCTGGGGGGAAGCGCTGCTGGGTTACCCTGGAGCTGGGACATTGGGTGGGGGCAGACAGGCTCTTCCATCCCCAGAGGTCAGATATACCCTGGTGGGATTTTGCAAGGGAGCTTCCTCGCCGACAGATTTTGCTGCGTCTGGGGGTGCCTGCCGGGAGCTTTGGCGCCTCCAGTCTCAGGGCAGAGGTCGGAGACACTCAGTGCTCCTCTGCCCTCTCCATCTCTGTATCCCTATCCATCCTCTTCCCTCGTCCTCCTCAGTCCTCCCATCCACAAGGTGCCCCTTCTCCGGGGGCCAAGGATGGAAGCACCAGTGGTTGGGAGCTCGCATGCATGCAATCATCCCCGGCCCCCACCGGAAGCCTTCTAAATCGCACCAGAAGCATTACTAATGCATACCTACATCCCTCAAAGTGAAGAGAATACATACACACTTAGGGGTGAAGGATCCTTTTGTACAATTCCCTTACGAAAGATTTATAGTCAGTCATATAGTATTTATCTATTTGCAGTGCACGCTCCTATTTAGACAAAAAATGTGGAAAGAGACTAAAGATAGTGTTAACCAGTTTAATCAGATAAAAAATACCAAAACCTACTGTAAAGCTCCCACAGACAGAAATATTTCAGTACTAATTACCAGCCTGTAAAAAATGACAGGAACAACATAACAGTAATGGGCGGCTGAGTGCGCCGAACTGAGCAACACTTGAATTGCTCCATTGGGCTCCATCTAGTGGCTGCCAGCCCACTTGAATTCCACCATAGAGGTGATGAGATGCATTAGCCTTTTATTATATATAATTGTATTGTTTTCCTAGATCGTGAAATAAATATATCTTAATACATAATTTAATTGCGTCTATTCACCACAGAGCAGCGCCGGGCAGGGTAGTCCCCCAACTGCCCCCCCCCCACCATGGGACACTGGCGGCTAAGAGTGGGACTTAGGACCATCCCAAAAACTGAGGAAGGTCCCACAATAATCAGGATAGTTGGGAGGTATGGGTAAACATGCATCTGTTACTGCAATGATGCATATGGACAAGTTGAATCTCCTAGTTAAGTATAGAACTTCTGTAGTATGGGTATGCGCATGCTGTTCGTACAAAGAGAGCCTGCGTTGGCTAGCAGTTTGCTGCTGCCCAGCTCTCCTGCCTCCCGCTGCTACTGCAGCTCCCCCACAACCATTAGGTCGACATGGGGAATGTCGACATTCAAAAGGTCAACATGGCATTTACATTTTTGCTGAATGTCGACACAGTCGACACTAACACTAAAAAAGTGAACAACATCCCCTTGCATGCCTCGCTGTGGTCGCCATGCTTCAGGCACTTTGCCTCGCTAGGCTTGACCCACTATTTTATTCTCCCACCACGCCCTAGTGCAGGGATGGGGAACCTTCGGCCCTCCAGCTGTTGCTGAATTACACATCCCAGCATGCACCACTACAGTTTTGCTATTTGGCCATGCTAAAACTGTAGCAAAGCATTCTGGGATGTGTAGTTCAACAACAGCTGGAGGGCCGAAGGTTCCCCTTCCCTGCCCTAGTGGATGGTAGGGCATGAAATACCACCTCATGGCACATGACGGCTCAAAAAAGTGAAAAACCCCATGTCGACTTTTTGAATGTCAAACTTGCCCATGTCGACCTAATGACCCTGTCGACCTAACACCATGTCGACTTTCAGTCATGTCGACCTTCATGCATGTTGACCTAATGCTTGTAAACCTAGTGACCGTATCCCTTGAGTAGAATCCTCAGCCCATTCAGGAACTTTGCTACTTACCTCATTACTGGTCCCAACAAACGGGGAGTAAACAATGGCGACTGTAATGGAAATATTTCTCAGTTTAGGAGATTCTTTATGTGCATCAATGTTCCAATTGGACCGAGGCTTATATACTTTTTATTACATTTTGAATTACTTTTTGACGCATATGCAGTAAAGCACATTTATATTTTCATTGCGACAGTGCATTTGTATAGGTGATTTTTGACCATGTGTTTTTCAATGCTTTCACTATTTCAATTCAATGGTAAACCTGTATACAATACATTTTATTTAGGTTTAGATGTAAAAATATGAATTCAAAGGCAAAGAGCAGCTCCGTTACCAGTTTGTAAAACACAAGGGAAAACTTGCAGCTCTGTCCTGAAGGCAGAGTTTATCCAATTCCCTCATTAAAGCAGAAGTCAACATGATATTTGTATATTCCAACTGATGCTAATGTGCAACAGAATGAGGAAGATACACAGTAATGAGGATACAATGTGAATGATGAATGTGTTGGACTTGAAGAAGATAATTAGGATGTTTCCAATTGTGTTGAAATACAGCAATCTCTAGTTGTACAACATCATGCCCATAATAATTGCATTGTCATGACTGATAAAAACAAAAAGAAAAAATTAATTTTTAACATACAGTATGGAAATATTTTATCCAGACAACAGTTGTGAAAGCATCTGTAGCCTTCGGCATACCAAAGTAAGTATTAATAAGGAGGAAGGGGGTGATTCAATGTCCCCCACTGGGCACTATATGAATAAGTGCCCCACAAAGCAAATCAAATTCTCTAGTTTCCCTTTTCGGAGATAGCACTCCATTGATTGATTGATTGATTGATTGATTGATTTATTAACAGTTTCTTATATAGCGTACACATATTCCACAGCGTTTTACATATTTGAACATTCACATCAGTCCCTGCCACTGCTTATTTGCACGGCGCCCCATTGAGGTAGAGTGTCATGCTCCACCCATAGGGCGTGTCTAGTTCCATGGTACTTGTGAGTTATCCGGGCGCCCGATGTGGTCATCGCATGCCATTATAATAAGCATACGATACGACGCGATGCGACGCGATTTTCCATCGCGTCGTATGTCGTCGCATCGTATGCTTATTGTATGGTATACAATGGGATGCGATGCGACGCGACGCGATGTTTACACTTCCCGCCCATTTTTAAACCCGCCCTCTGGCACATCTGGCAGAAAATCATTGTGAGGTAGTTTCCAGAGGAGAGAGCAAGTGTTTGAGTGAGAGAAATTGATTTTCAGCATTGTTGCATATTACTGAGGTGAATTATTGGACATTTACCCCAATATTGCCCCATTTGGCCCTTTACACCTGCCCCATTTCACCCCTTACACTATTATTGCCAAAATGGCTGTGGGTGATGGCATCTTCAGCCTTCCAAAAACAGAGGAAGAGACAGTCACATTCCTGCAGGAGAAAGGGCTGCTCCCATTGACTGCCACATGCCCAAATGGCCACCCTATGCGCCTGTCCCTGAAAGAACGCAAATGGCGCTGCTATATTAAAATCTGCAGCAAAAAGCAGAGTCTGCGGGGCCTCCCTGTTCTATCCTGGGTGCAGGCTCCCCTTCATGACGATCCTGCGGTTTATCTGGTGCTGGTGCGATGAACTCACATCAATTGAATTCTGTGCCAAAAATCTGAAACTCTGCAATAAAAGCACCATTTTCTACAATGCCCTGATGCGGGAGGCATGCCAGTGTGATTTAATGGCACAGCCACAGCAACAGATTGGAGGCCCAGGGAAAATGGTGGAGGTCGATGAAAGCCTCTTTGTGAAACGCAAGGCCAATGTTGGCAGAGTACTCCCACAGCAGTGGGTGTTCGGAGGAGTGTGCCGGGAGACAGGGGACTGTTTTATGGTTGCAGTTCCGAAAAGAGATGCACCCACTCTCATTGGTGCAATTGTGCAGCATGTGGCACCTGGCAGCACCATTGTAAGTGATTGCTGGCGTGCCTATCAAACCAGTGAACTGGAGCGGGCTGGTTACAGCCACTTGCGGGTAAATCACCGCTTCAACTTCGTCGACCCAGAGACTGGTGCACACACGCAGAATATTGAGCGACTTTGGGGGTGTGCAAAATGGCGCAACAAACGCCAGCGGGGAACAGCACGCCATCATCTAGATTCCTATATGCAGGAATTCGTGTGGCGAAAATGCCTGGCGAGAGACAATGCATTTGAGCGTATTTTGCATGCGCTCACGTTAGTTGATAAATCATGATGTTGATTAAGATTATTGTGTGCTTTATGATTATTTGTTATGCTAATTTATTTCATTCTTATGTTAATTACACAGTTATTACCTTTAATTCAGTTGTCGTTAATGTGTCAGATATGCATGATATGGATGAATGATATTGGATGCTCACAGCCAACCCGAAGCGTGGCGAGCGCAGCGAGCCCGCGAGGGGCGGCGGTACGCGTCCTACGACCTTTTCATGCCCTACTATCCACTAGGGCGTGGAGTGAGAATATAATAGTGTGGCGAGCGCAGCAAGCCACCGAGCCCGAAGCGTGGCGAGCGCAGCGAGCCCCGCGAGGGGACACGGATACCTTCACAGGTAAGCGCATCCCTTCGTGGGCTTCACAGGTGTCCACGTCGCCGTGGACACCTGTGAAGCCCGTGAAGGGACGCGCTTACCTGTGAAGGTATCCGTGTCCCCTCGCGGGGCTCGCTGCGCTCGCCACGCTTCGGGCTCGGTGGCTCGCTGCGCTCGCCACACTATTATATTCTCACTCCACGCCCTAGTGGATAGTAGGGCATGAAAAGGTCGTAGGACGCGTACCGCCGCCCCTCGCGGGCTCGCTGCGCTCGCCACGCTTCGGGTTCACGTTGATAGTGGAGTGGTGTTAACAATGGGGATGGGACTGACATTGTGTCACTTTTTGGGACACTTTATTGGGGGTTTTACACTGCAAAAATCGGGTGGTATCGCATCGCATCGCATCGCATGCCATGTGGTTAACATGCCATGCGATGCGACACTTTACATAGTACCCGATGTAAAATCGGGTTCGGGTGGTCATCTCGTCGCGTCGCATCGCATGCCATTTGGTTAACATACGATGCCATGCGATGCGACGCGATGCGCATACGACCAAAAATCGGGCGCCCGGATAACTCACAAGTACCAGTTCCATATATGGGGGGATTGTGCAAAGAGATTGTGCACGTTGCACCTAGAAGCGTGGGAGTGTACTGCTACATATGAGAGGAATCTTTTTAAATGACTTATATACAAATGTAGATGACCCCAAAGCCGTTAGTAAGAGCTACTATACTTGGTAAAGTGCTGGAAAATGGTGCTGATGATTCAATGTAAATGTATCTGTCTCTCATTCCTTTTTTCCCCAAAAATGTAACAGTGTAATATGGGCTAGGTGAAATGAGAGAGATTGCTAGACTAATGAGGGAGAGAGGGAGATTGCTGCTATTTCAGGGAGTCTCCTGCAGAATGCAGGAGGGTAGGCAACTATGCAGTATGGTTACTAAGCAAATACGTTTCTATGAGGAAATCAGCAAGGACCTAGATATTGGGAATGCAGTAGATTTGGTCTACTTAGATTTTGCAAAGGCTTTTGATACTGTGAAAATGTCCAGAGAAGGGCAACCAAGCTAATAAAAGGGATGGAGTCTTTAAGCTACGAGAAAAGACTAACCCAATTGGGAATGTTTACGCTTGAAAAGAGACATTTAAGGCGGAACGTGCTTAACATACTTGTGTAGTTTCACGGCGCCGTGAAACTACACAAGTACCAAAAATTTACTTTGAGATCGGATACTAGAACACGTGGGCGTGCACTCAGACTTGAAGAGAAAATATTTCATACCCTTTAGAATGAAAGGCTTCTTTACGGTGAGGGAAGTTAAAGTTTGGAACACTTTTCCAGAAGTGGTGGTATCTGCAGGCACTAAAATATATAAAAAACATTAAAATAAGGTTAAACAAGAATTTATTAGAAAAAAAACATCATGGGGTACGTAAATTTAATAATTAAAGAAAGCAGAGCTTACCCAGAGTAGATAATATCAATGGGGATAATATCGGAACCATACTTTTTAACGGGTACTACAATAAAATAAATACAAATAAACATGACACTTATCTGTGGATGCAGGTTTTCTTGTCTGAAGATGTATTCTATACTACCTGCTACAGGGAAGACACTTCTCATTTAATTATTTAAACTAATAAATAACACATTTAAAGGTGATATATTAATTTTTTTATTTATTTATTTTCTATTAAAACATGTATGTAACAATGGTATATCCTAAACTTCTGTAAGGTATACATAAACACTGGCATGCCTGCTATACACCTGACATAAATAGTACTCTTTTAGGCCTATATATAAAAACTATTTGCCCCCAGTAATCTACATAATTGCCACTAAATTAACTGACGCAACTATTTATTACACTGGGGTTTTGGTCAGGAAAAGGCTGACAAAGACAGAAAAAACGCTTTTTGGGCGCACTCCTTTTTAAATTTTGACTGGGTTAAATGATTATTTTAAAACATAGCTTTTATTAGAGACTTTTATAAAATATATGGCACATTAAGAGAAATTAATTGTTTTGGATTTGTTTAGTATGTAGTGTGATCCTTAAACTATAATTGTTTAAGGGAAAAATTATTGTATCACACGTTAGTTTATCATTTATGCACTGTATTCTCAAAGGTACGATTACCAGTGATCATAGGCAGAAAAATGATTCAGTTCCCCTTAGGAAATGACAACAATTTTGTGCTAGTATTGCACAATAGGTATACCAAAATGGTTACCATACAAGAAAGGCCTCAGACATAAATGGTACTCAATCTGGCAGTCATATATACAGCAGTTGGATTGAAGTGGCGATTCACCTCCCTTGTATTTATATTTATATTGCCACACCTGGTCTTCCCCAGGGGTCTCCCACCTGGGTACTGTCCTGGCCCTCCACTGCTTGGCTTCCAAGTTCGGAGAGGGTTTGGGCAATCCAGCGGGGTATGGTGGCAATATATCAGGGTTAATTCGGTGTACTTCAAACCATTGAGGCTGTTGGACTACAGATAGAGATGGCGCAGCCGACTCGACCAGTGGGTTTGGGAGAGACCAACTAAATGGGCAGAGATACTCGAAGTCACAAGCAAGATATAAAAAACGGTGTTTTGGTATTATGGCGAACTGTGAGTAGGGGGCTAACCTTCTGCCCCACATCCACTTTTGATAGGTTTCAGTGGGAAACCAATCTCCAACTATTTAGCAGAAAACTATTACTCACTAAGTTCCATGCGAAAAAAGATGATGATTTTCCCCCCCACACCACATGGACAAACCAAGAATTGGAAGCTTTGCAAGCCTTGGAAGAACTTGACAGCACCACTACAAGCATTGAAACTGTAAAAAGACCAATCTGCAAAAAGCGATCCACCTTTTTTCCACCAGCAAACATCTGCCCCGAAATACAGGTCTTCACCAACATGGTCTCTCAAGACTTCGATCAACTATACAAGAAAAGGAAATATCACAAACATATAGGTAATACCAACAAAGAAGAAAGAAAAGCAATCCAAGAAATAAGAGAATGGAAAGATGTTCAAATCAAACCTTCAGACAAAGGAGGTAACATTGTTATATGGCCCCAGCACCTGTATTTACAGGAAGCCAACAGACAGCTGGATGACGCAACCTGTTACACAAAAACAATGTTTAATCCCACCTCGAATTTTCAGACGGCATACAATCGCCTCATTGACGAAGCACTAAAAAACAACATTATCACAAAAACTGAGTATCAATTTCTTCAAACTCCAAATCCTCGGGTAGCAACTTTCTACTTACTACCCAAGGTTCACAAAAATCTTAATGAACCCCCCAGACGCCCCATAGTATCCGGGAATGGGGCTTTGATAGAAAAAGCCTGCGTGTTCCTGGACACACATCTTAGACAATACGTCACAGCACTGCCCTCCTACACCCAGGACACTGCAGACGTGCTGAAAAAACTAAATGATGTCTACCTGGAAGAAAATGAGATACTTGTCAGCATGGATGTGGAAGCCTTATATACCTGCATCAGACACGACCTGGGCATGAAGGCGGTTAAATACTTTCTCGAAATGGATATTATTGGCGACTTCCAACTGTTCTTAATGGATCTATTAAATTTTGTCCTTCACAAAAATTACTTCACCTTCAACAATCGCTACTACATCCAAGGGAGGGGGACGGCAATGGGGGCAGCGTGTGCCCCCACATACGCCAACCTCTTCCTTGGATGGTGGGAGCGCGAGGTAGTCTTCAATGACACCAATCATGTCTATGAAAAGTGTATAACAACATGGATGCGCTATATAGACGACATCTTCATGATATGGCGGGGTGATGAACAACAACTCCAAGAATTTTTGAATTACTTGAATACTAACACACTAAACCTTAGATTGACCTACACTCATGATCGGACCAGCATCTCCTTCTTAGATCTCAAAATTTACAGAGGGGCCCAAAACATCATCGAAACAGAGCTGTTTCGAAAATCAACCGCCACAAACAGTCTCCTCCACCAAACTAGCGCACATTTTCCACCAACAGTCGCTAATATACCAAAAGGAGAATTTTTAAGACTCCGGAGGAACTGTTCGAATGACGAAACCTTCAAGTCCAACTGCAAAGACCTTACTAAAAGACTGAAGGAAAGAGGCTACTCCAGTAGATCAATTAAAAAAGCAGAAAAGATGGTAATGACCACAAATCGGTCTAAGATACTGTTTCAAGAGAAAAGTGCCCCCTCCAAATCAACGGAAAACACCATCCGTTTCGTTGGCAACTACTGTTCTGAGTGGAGAGAAATTAAGAACATTGTACAGAACCGGTGGTCCATCATTCTCAGTGACAGCGATCTCGCCGCTAAACTGAGACCACAGGTAGACATGAGCTGGAGACGTGCACCAAGTCTAAAGGACCAGCTGGTGCACAGCCATTTCTCCAACACAACAACCAAATCCACACTTCCCAAAGGCACCCATCCATGTGGAGGTTGCAAAATATGCCCCTACATCAATAGAAATACATCAATAAAAGACAAGTATGACAACACCATCCAGATAAAAGAATTCTTCAATTGCAGGAGCAAGAATGTAATCTACTGTATAACCTGCCAGTGCAATATGAAGTATATAGGCATGACATCCAGGATGCTCAAACAGCGGGCCTTAGAACATCTTGGCAACATACGCAATGCCCCTACTGACGTCACCAAGATGAAAAAACTCACTACAGTTGCCAGACACTTTCTCAAAACACATGCAGGAAAACCGGCAGGTTTTCAGATCTGCGGTCTGGAACAAGTACAGCTAGGACTACGAGGAGGGGATTTGAACCAACTGCTCCTTCAAAAAGAGAGCAAATGGATCTTTAACCTGGGTTCCCTGACCCCTAATGGTCTGAACGAGGACATAAAGTATGGAGCTTTTCTAAAATAAGAAAAAAAAGAAATATGAAACATGAAAAAACACAATAACCGAAACCAAAAATGACAAAATGAGGATACTAAGTATGGAGATTTCAAAACAATAATAATATAAACTATAGAACTAATAATAAAACTTATCAGATAAAAAAACCTAAAATAATGTCAAGAGGGACCACTCAATAACAGAATCACACTATGTCCCACCCACCACCAATCACAAGGACATCCTCCTTCACCCCATCACTATTTAATATTACTATACATCTTCACCTGTCAAATCACGACGCACTAATATCAAACCAATAGCACAAGTATCACATCACGTCTAATATTATTCACGTTGATGTACACATTGTAATAACTTAACACCCATTATGCTATTTCAGGTATTATCCACACAGCCGGAATACGGCTGTCTTCAGTGAAATTCCCTCACCCCCCAGATAACTGGGATGCACTCTGATGTCACCCATGTAATGTCACCCTCACTATAGAGTGTTTGTACTC
The DNA here is from genome assembly GCF_055691185.1 of Crinia signifera. Lineage (NCBI taxonomy): Eukaryota > Metazoa > Chordata > Amphibia > Anura > Myobatrachidae > Crinia > Crinia signifera. The sequence goes on from NC_139217.1 coordinate 123,053,233, forward strand.
ACTTTCACCTGCTTGCCTGCTTCATTTTGTATCACCCCTTATTTATTTCACTTGCCCTTTTCCCCCTGTTTTCTAATAACTTTGCAAATCATGCAATCTACAAATTACCCATAATATTGCCGCAACCAGGCAAAATCGTTGCTGCTATCAATGTGACACTTACTAACCAATTAACAGCATGTAAATCTTTGGCAAATAGCCCCTCATTCCTTAATTAACATCGCTCCAGCTACCATTAATCCTTTTCAGGTCAGGGTAATACCATATATTTCCCAGGCACGCAGCTAATACCTATCAAAGGAATGTAGACCTCAGGATTAAATTGCGGTTACACAAAGTATCAAAAAAATATACTTATATCAATACCGCTACAATGATAAAATATAAGATGAAGAAAGAATGACACACCAACCACTTTTGAGTTAAGAAAATGTACATTAAATGTATCAATGAATAATCAGATCCAAAAGCCGAGCACAGCAAAACGCCTGCTCTCATACACATCCGATTGGCTAAACGGTCTGTCAATCAACAACATGGGAGAATAAAGTCAGGGCATCTGCCCTTTTCCATAATGGCACTGCAGGAAGAAGCCCTATAGGCGAAACACGTGTCCAGCTCTACGAGCCAGTTCCCCCTGAGCCTCACCTCTCTGGCATCCATAGGCAGCATAACGGGATCCAGCCACCGCTTCACTAACTCCGGGCTAATCAATCTTCATCCGGGTAACAGGTATCAGCGGGTCCGGCTCCCCGTCTCTCCGACTCCACGCATCCCCCCAGCCACCGGCAGTACTGGAATACAGCACCCGACAACCCGGCGCTCTACCTCCGGCTCACACAGCACATCCTGACACGCTGAAGCCCGCCGACAGCCGCTAACCTAGGCAGCGGCAGCAGGTACTTGGGCGCATCTCCCACTGCAATGTGCAGTCGGGAAGTGCTCCCATTCTGTTAACTTTGCCGAATACCATTAAGTGTCCTTTACTGTCAGCTCGGCACATCACCCACCCTGGGTCTTTCACGGGACATTTAGCTACAGAGTGTCAACACACACTGTGTCAACTAATATAACACAGTGTCCATTTCACCAGCAGCTAACGAGCAGATCCTTTACTCACGCGAACAAGTAACTTTGTATTAATCATGCTTAAAACATGTATCATTTTGCTACTCCGTTTGTTTGTATCCTAAGCAAGTGAGTCAGCATGAGAAGCTGAACATATCAACCCAGTACTCTCTGCCTACATCATCCACACAGGTGGATTTAACTGTGTCAAACAATTACAGCCTGTGCAGACTTTACTATTTCAGGCTCATAACCTGACAAGCACCAACTATCTGTTCAATCAATTGTGTAACAGTGTGTATATACAGGCAGATTTAGCCTTAACCTTGCCACTACTCCTAAAGGCTTTCCACCTTTAGTTTTCCACAATTCTCTAAGATATATATGTGCGAGAGTATTTTTTGTGACCCTGCTGGGCTTGTCTAGTTCATGCATAACTCATTGTGCCATATGATAGCTGAAAGCCTCTGAATTTATTTAACGTATTTAACGTATAATTTATATATAGTGATACACTGTGGCTCCTCTACTCACAGTTCGCCATAATACCAAAACACCGTTTTTTATATCTTGCTTGTGACTTCGAGTATCTCTGCCCATTTAGTTGGTCTCTCCCAAACCCACTGGTCGAGTCGGCTGCGCCATCTCTATCTGTAGTCCAACAGCCTCAATGGTTTGAAGTACACCGAATTAACCCTGATATATTGCCACCATACCCCGCTGGATTGCCCAAACCCTCTCCGAACTTGGAAGCCAAGCAGTGGAGGGCCAGGACAGTACCCAGGTGGGAGACCCCTGGGGAAGACCAGGTGTGGCAATATAAATATAAATACAAGGGAGGTGAATCGCCACTTCAATCCAACTGCTGTATATATGACTGCCAGATTGAGTACCATTTATGTCTGAGGCCTTTCTTGTATGGTAACCATTTTGGTATACCTATTGTGCAATACTAGCACAAAATTGTTGTCATTTCCTAAGGGGAACTGAATCATTTTTCTGCCTATGATCACTGGTAATCGTACCTTTGAGAATACAGTGCATAAATGATAAACTAACGTGTGATACAATAATTTTTCCCTTAAACAATTATAGTTTAAGGATCACACTACATACTAAACAAATCCAAAACAATTAATTTCTCTTAATGTGCCATATATTTTATAAAAGTCTCTAATAAAAGCTATGTTTTAAAATAATCATTTAACCCAGTCAAAATTTAAAAAGGAGTGCGCCCAAAAAGCGTTTTTTCTGTCTTTGTCAGCCTTTTCCTGACCAAAACCCCAGTGTATTAGCATTGAATATAAACGCAGGGCGCACCGCCAACCCCATAACTACAAAAAACTGTTTAAGTAGTTTTTATAAGTTGGTTATATATCAAAAATAAAATTATCTGTCCAGTCTGTGCGGATCTACACACCCTTGTTCACGCAACTATTTATTACTCCTGTAATCAGTACTGAAACTAGGAATTACATCAACCGGGGCAAGGCAGTAAGTAGGCTCCATGTTATCTCCACATATCCCCCACCCTGGGGGTATCACATCCAGAATCACGGGCATGCGCCAACCCCCCCCCCCCCCCCCCCCCCCCCCACACACACACACACACACACACACACACATGGACCTGGTGTAATGATCAATAGCCCTTACACCCATTACAAAATTGCCACAAATATCAACATTACTGTAGGTTACATTGGAATTAATCACCATATTGATAAATATTCTCTTTTTAGAGTGTCTGAATAGCAAAATGTCTGGCATTTCTATGTAATAGTTCATTTACTGCTTACTGTGAGGTATTTAAAATGTATTTCTAATGCTTGAACAAATCAAATATTAATGTTTGATCATGTTTGTGTAGAAATCTCAAGAGATGCTTTTGCCACATCTTGTAACAATTAATTTTCTGAATGTATTTATAGCAAAACCCTTCAGGGCAAATGTTTAATTAAGTCATGAGATGTTTATATGACCTAAGTCTTAGTGGATGCAGTTCTGCATATCTTAATATATGTCCCTTTGGGAAGACTTAGCAGTGTTTAGCAAATGATGGGCAAATGTAATGCCCGTGAGAAGCAGGGAGTGTGGGGTTTCATGCGAGTCCGGCTCGATTTTTAAAGCAGGTAACTAACATGGTTATGCCATGTAAATGATTGCTGCTTTAAAAATCTGTCCAGACTAGCATGAAATCCCACACTTCCTACAACTCACAGGCTATTGTATTTAGCCCGATATCTGAAGGGTAACATGCTGTTTCTTCCAAATGACTTGCAAAGTAATTATATTTTGATCGGTACTTGTTTCCTAGAACAGCGCCCACGATTTCCATCATATGGGCTTCTAAAAATCTCATCGCATTGCATCACATCCCCCTGGAATATTGCGTCATGCGATGCGATGCCATGCCATGAGATGTGATGGGTGCTTACAATGAGATGTGACCCCCAGTATCCACGCCATCCCGAAGCGTGGTGAGGGGCGGCGGTACACATCCTCCAACCTTTTCATATCCCCACTATCCACGTCGGCGCAGAGTTGATTTTAGATAGTGTGCAGAGCGCAGCGAGCCACCGAGCCGAAGCGTGTCGAGCGATGTGAGCCCCGTGAGGGGACATGGATTACTTTACATGTATTCCGCGGCCCCTCGCGGTGCTCGCTGCGCTCCCCACGCTTGTATTCTGCATGCGCTAGCCACGCTTCGGGCTTGGTGGCTCGCTGCGCTCGCCAATCTATCTAAATTCAACTCCATGCCGACGTGGATAGTGGGGGTATAAAAAGGTCGGAGGATGCGTTCCACGGCCCCTGGGGGTTACATCTCATTGTAAGCACCCATCACATCTCATGGCATGAGTGCTTGTACAATCAAAAATCGCATTGCATCCCATTTGCTGGCATGCAATATTTAATTGTACAAGCATCGCATCGCACACCACTAAATAAGGTACATGATGCCATGCGATGGGCGCCGTGCTAGGAAACAAGTACCTTTTGAACATACACATTCTGTATGTACACACATACGTACGCACTGAGTATTATACTTTATTTTCATCATACAGTTCTTTGTTTTTCAAGCAAGTGAATAAATGCCTCAGGGAGAATAGAAGTTGGTTTCCTCAAACCACAAGTTGAAATGCATCAACTTGTGTGGTTTTCAGATGAAGCAAGTTCATCAAAGAAAAAACCACACCAATTGGAAAAACCACACCGATTGCTGCATTTATTACAAAACTAACACATCATAAAGAACAAGATAAGATCACACAGAGAGCATTGTGGTAACTGCAGGTGGTTTGTTAGATATCAGAGGCTATGAAATGCAGACCGGCAGATCAATAAATTCTGCATCAGCTGATCCTGGTTTTTAAACTGAGAAACAATTTATATTTTTACATAAACTTTTATTACTACTAAATATGTCTTTGAATTTTTCAATTCTAATAATATATTTCTATTTTTAAAATATGCAAATAATATATACATGATGACCCATTTCCAAAGTGTACTGTACCTGTATATTTTACTGAGAGATGATAAGGAGACTTATGTTTTCCTCCCAGAGGCAGCTACAGAAGCTTTTGAGGAAGCAATGATTAGATGAAGCGAACAGTCTATCAGAAGAGATAGTGAGCGGAATGCAGAAAGCATTGCAAGCAACTTGGGAAGCCTGCTGCCAGTCTTTGCTTGCATACCGGCATCTAGTAACACCGTTTGCATGAAGAATTTGGCAAAGGATGGCTCTTGCGGTAAGAGCCATCCTTTGAAATAATAGGACTTCTGGGGGGTTTTCCGAACTTCTATCGGGGCATGTGTTTAGTAAGCCCACACCGCCGGAGATGCTGGGTGGGATCTACTTGGATCCCTCACATCTGAAATCTGCATTAGAAAACCATAGCCTTCTATGGGCAATATCAATGGTGTTACCCATGGCATCAAAGCCCTGGAATGTATCGCATTCCGGGCTTGGTGCATATGCTGACTTTGCCAAACCTCAGATAATGGCATTTTCGGAGGTTTGGCCACATTTCTCGCCCTGTGAGACTTATTGCAGCTGTTGGTGAAGGTGCTTCAGCTAGGATGATAGGTCATCAGTATATAGAGAGACAGTCAATTGGTCAACACCAAAGATTAAAATTTACAAGGTCGATATTGACACAAGATCAACATGCACTAGGTCCACCTTGACAAAAGGGTTGAAACAAGCTAAATGTCGACATGACAATGGTCAAAGCATGAAAAATTTGTTTTGATTTTTTTTTTCCATGTTGTTAGACCTTCTCATACCGTAGTTTAACCCCTTCCCGCCGCAGCCTGTTTTTGCCTTCCTGACAGAGCCCTTTTTTTTCAAATCTGACATGTATCACTTAAGTGGGGATAACTTTTTTTTGCTTTTACTTATCCCAGTGATTTTGAGATTGTTTTCTCGTGACACATTGTACTTCAAGTTAGTGGTAAATTTGGGTCGATACAGTCTGTGTTTTTTCATGAAAAATACCAAAATGTCATAAAAAAATGGAAAATTTAGCAATTTTCAAAATGTTAAATTTTCTGCTTGTGAGACAAATAATCATACCACTCAAAATAGTTAATAACTAACATAGACCATATGTCTACTTTATGTTTCCATCATTATTTCAACCTCCTTTTAATTTTTTGGGACACTAGGAGGCTTAAAATATGAATAGCAAATTCTAAAATTTTCAAGAAAATTTCAAACACTGATTTTTTTAGGGACCAGTTCAGTTCTGATGTGACTTTGAGGGACTTGTATGTGAGACACCCCCATAAATGATGCCATTTCAAAAACTGCACCCCTCACAGTATTCAAAACAGCATTTTGGAAGTTTGTTAACCCTTTAGGTGTTTCACAGGAATTAAAACAAAGTGAAGGTGAAATTTCAAAATTTCATTTTTTTTGCAGATTTGCAATTTTAATAAATTTTTCTAAGGAACACAGTAGATTTTACTAGAGAAATGTGACTAAAAATTGATTCCCCCAATTCTTTTGTTTTCATAAATATCCTATATGTGGCCCTAGTGTGCACGTTGACCAAACCACAGGCTTCATAATAGAAGGAGCACCTACTTGATTTTGGAGCCTCCTTTTTATGAGATTATTTTTTAGGCACCATGTAGGTTTCTAGGCACCATAAGATGCTAAAAGTTAGGAACCCCCCCACAAGTGACCCCATTTTGCAAACTACACCCCTCAGGGAATTCATCTAGGGGTATAGTGTACATTTCAAACCCCCAGGGGTTTCACCAATTGTGGTACAACTGGGCTGTGAAAATGAAAAATTACATTTTTTACACAAAAATGCAGTTCTGGCTCAAAATTTTTCATTTTCACAAGGAATGAAGGAGACAAAGCACCCCAAAATCTGTGCCCCAATTTCTCCCGAGTACGGCAATGCCTCACATGTGACCAAAAAATACCATTTGGGTGCATGGCAGGACTCAGAAGGGAAGGAGTGATATTTGAATTTTGCAGCACAGATTCTGGTGGAATGTTGGTGGGTGCTATGTCGCATTAGCAAGACCCCCGAAGCACCAATACAGTGGAACCCCCCCACAAGTGACCCCATTTTGCAAACTACACCCCTCAGGGAATTCAACTAGGGGTATAGTGTACATTTCAAACCCCCAGGGGTTTCACCAATTGTGGTACAACTGGGCAGTGAAAATGAAAAATTAAATTTTTGACACAAAAATGCAGTTCTGGCTCAAAATTTTTCATTTTCTCAAGGAATGAAGGAGACAAAGCACCGCAAAATCTGTGCCCCAATTTCTCCCGAGTACGGCAATGCCTCACATGTGACCAAAAAATACCATTTGGGTGCATGGCAGGACTCAGAAGGGAAGGAGTGATATTTGGATTTTGCAGCACAGATTCTGGTGGAATGTTGGTGGGTGCTATGTCGCATTAGCAAGACCCCCGAAGCACCAATACAGTGGAACCCCCCCACAAGTGACCCCATTTTGCAAACTACACCCCTCAGGGAATTCATCTAGGGGTATAGTGTACATTTCAAACCCCCAGGGGTTTCACCAATTGTGGTACAACTGGGCAGTGAAAATTAAAAATTAAATTTTTTACACAAAAATGCAGTTCTGGCTCAAAATTTTTCATTTTCACAAGGAATGAAGGAGACAAAGCACCGCAAAATCTGTGCCCCAATTTCTCCCGAGTACGGCAATGCCTCACATGTGACCAAAAAATACCATTTGGGTGCATGGCAGGACTCAGAAGGGAAGGAGTGATATTTGGATTTTGCAGCACAGATTCTGGTGGAATGTTGGTGGGTGCTATGTCGCATTAGCAAGACCCCCAAAGCACCAATACAGTGGAACCCCCCCACAAGTGACCCCATTTTGCAAACTACACCCCTCAGGGAATTCATCTAGGGGTATAGTGTACATTTCAAACCCCCAGGGGTTTCACCAATTTTGATACAACTGGGCTGTGCAAATGAAAAATTACATTTTTTTACACAAAAATGCAGTTCTGGCTCAAAATTTTTCATTTTCATAAGGTATGAAGGAGAAAAAGAACCCCAAAATCTGTGCCCCAATTTCTCCCGAGTATGGCAATGCCTCATATGTGACCAAAAAATACCAGTTGGATGCATGGCAGGACTCAGAAGGGAAGGAGGGATTTTTGGATTTTGCAGCTCAGATTCTGGTGGAATGAATGGTGGGTGCTATGTGGCATTAGCAAGACCCCCGAAGCACGGTGAAATGATGAACCTAATAATCCATAGATGTGTGGTATATTTTAAAACACTCCTTTATACATAGGCCGGGTTTGTCGGGGCAAGTTTCACAGTGGAAAATAGTATCCTTTCTCATTCCCTTTTTATAGCAAACTTTGCACCTTTTTTGTGTCCTGCCCTTTTTTGCAGGGAAGGGGATTTCGTTAGGAAAATGCTGCCCTGGTACAATACGGGGGCCAATACTAGAAGTACTGGGGCCCTCTGCCTGCTGGTTCCCAAATATTAGGCCCTTTATGACTTCCTCTTGAAAGTGCATAAATGTCCCCCTCTGGCTGGTAGAACGGAATAGCACGTAAGCGTTATACAGTGCCATCTGGATGATATACACGGCCAGCTTCTTGTACCAGATTTTTGTTTTCCGCAGGGCACTGTACGGCTTCAGTACCTGATCTGAAAGATCCACTCCGCCCATGTACTTATTGTAATCTAGGATACAATTAGGTTTTGAGGTGTGGGTACTGGTACCTCGTACAGGGACGGAGGTGGTACTGTCTCCGTGAATTGTTGTCAGTATAAGGACATCCCTCTTGTCCTTATATTTGACCAACAACATATTTTCGGTGCATATTCCCCTGCTTTCACCCCTTCTCAGTACTTGGGCAATGTGCGTTTTTGGGAGGCCTCTTTGGTTCTTGCGCACAGTACCGCAAGCTGCTGTACCTCTTGAACCAAGGGCCTTAAACAGAGGGATGCTAGTGTAAAAGTTATCCACATAGAGGTGATAACCTTTATCCAGGAAGGGGTGCACTAAATCCCAGACAATTTTTCCACTAACACCTACGAGGGAGGGGGGGCATTCTGGCGGTTCAATTCTTGAATCCTTCCCTTCATATACCCTAAACCTGTGGGTGTACCCTGAGGTGCTTTCACACAGTTTATACATTTTTATGCCATACCTTGCCCTCTTACAGGGAAGGTACTGGCGGAATTTAACCCTTCCTTTAAAATGTATAAGGGACTCGTCGATACAAATAAATTTTTCAGGGATGTACAACTCTGCAAATTTGGCACTGAAATGATCAATGACCGGCCTGACTTTGAATAGCCGTTCAAAGGTGGGATCATCTCTGGGTGGGCACTGTGCATTATCGGTGTAATGCAAAAATTTAAGGATTGTCTCAAAACGAGTCCGAGTCATGGCCATACGGTAAAGTGGGGTGCTGTACAGAACATCTGTACTCCAATATTGCCTAATTTCTGGCTTTTTTACTATGCCCATATGTAACACCAGACCCCAAAACGTCATCATCTCTACTGCATCTACAGGGGTCCACCTAGCAAATGATGACGTGGGGTTTTGAGCAATAAACTGATGGGCATATAAATTACTTTGGTCCACCATTAAATTTATAAAATCATCAGAGAAAAATAATTTGAAAAAGTCAATTTCTCTAAAACCTGTTGAATCAAATTGGATTCCTGGGATGGCCAAAAACTCAGGAACCTGGGGCTCTAAATTGTCTGGTGGTGGGGTCCATACGGGATCAATCATTTGGGGGGGGTCTCAGCTGCTCTACGGGGGCGTCTTTGAGGGGGTCCCTCATCACTAGAGGAGGAAGATGAGGTTAAGACGAATCCTTCAAATTCCCCGCTTGCATCACTGGCTGTGTCAGAGTCAGAGGCAAGCATGGCATATGCCTCCTCCGCTGAATACATTCTTCTGGATGACTGGGATGACATTTGGGATGACATTTGGGATGCCATTTTTATTTTTGTGTTTCTGTAAGTGTAATGTTTCAACACGTGTATAGTGTAGGGGGGGTACAAACTTTATTTCAACACGGGGGGTATGTAGTGTGTAGTGTGTATGTAGTGCAGAAAAAAAAAATACTTTATACAGGAATTTGATCCCAATAAAAAAAAAAGATCAACCCTGTGCCGAAAATGCTGATCAGTGATGTACGTCACTGATCAGCGCTCAGCGGCCACAGGACACCCACAAAAGCAACGTGGGTGTAAAAACAATTTAAAAAAATAAACCACAGCACTCTCCAAAAAAAAAAACAATTTAAAAAAACTGCAGAAAAAAAATTATATCAACCCTGTGCCAAAAATGCTGTTCAGTGATGTACGTCACTGATCAGCGCTCAGCGGCCACAGGACACCCACAAAAGCAATGTGGGTGTAAAAACAATTTAAAAAAAATAAACCACAGCACTCTCCAAAAAAAAAACAATTTAAAAAAACTGCAGAAAAAAAATTATATCAACCCTGTGCCAAAAATGCTGTTCAGTGATGTACGTCACTGATCAGCGCTCAGCGGCCACAGGACACCCACAAAAGCAACGTGGGTGTAAAAACAATTTAAAAAAAATAAACCACAGCACTCTCCAAAAAAAAAACAATTTAAAAAAACTGCAGAAAAAAAATTATATCAACCCTGTGCCAAAAATGCTGTTCAGTGATGTATGTCACTGATCAGCGCTCAGCGGCCACAAGACACCCACAAAAGCAACGTGGGTGTAAAAACAAAACCCCACTGCACTCTCCAAAAAAAAAAAACTGCAGATCAGTGATGCAGTGATGCAACACTGATTAGCAGTGAGGGGCAGCAGGCACACAACTGTGGGTGCAACCTGACAGGGTATATATAAAAAAAAAAACCCTGGACCCCAAAAAAGTTGCTGATCAGCACAGATATACTGATCAGCACAAAAGGGGGGGCAGCAGACACAAAATATAGCACTCTCTATCACTCTCTGTCACTATCTCTCACTATCTCTCACTATCTCTCACTATCTGTGACTCTATGACACTGCAGCAGCAGCACACAGGAAGTCACAAGATCCAGGAAGCATCCAGCTGCTGGCAGCACGCTACCAGCGGTGATCAGGTAAGAATCAGGCAAGGATCAGGTCAGTATATCACGACAGATTGGCACGGTGACCGCTCTGCACGCAATTCCAGGGGGGGCAGCAGGGGGGGGCAGCAGTCAGTTGCACAGGCAGCACAACCTTTGGTGCAACTGACAGGTATATATATAAAAAAAAAACCTGCACCCCCAAAAAGTTGCTGATCAGCACAGATATACTGATCAGCACAAAAGGGGGGGGCAGCAGACACAAAATATAGCACTCTCTATCACTCTCTGTCACTATCTCTCACTATCTCTCACTATCTCTCACTATCTCTCACTATCTGTGACTCTATGACACTGCAGCAGCAGCACACAGGAAGTCACAAGATCCAGGAAGCATCCAGCTGCTGGCAGCACGCTACCAGCGGTGATCAGGTAAGTATCAGGCAAGGATCAGGTCAGTATATCACGACAAATTGGCACGGTGACCGCTCTGCACGCAATTCCAGACCGGAATGGCGTCTGCAGCGCAGTCACCGTTAGTTTAAATCACGCGCCATGGCTGTGATTGGTCCGTCGGTCCGACGGACCAAACACAGCCTTGGGGGCAGGTGGGGTGAGGTGTGGTCATCACCGGTGACCACCGGTGACCCCCTCACGCCCCCTCCCACCCGGCGGTGATTGATCCCTGTGTTACCGAGCGTCTGATTTGCCGGTAACACAGGAAAACGCTGCGACTGGCTGTTCACATTGAACAGCCAATCACAGCGATCGCCGACGGGGGGACATGTCAGGGACAGCAGGGGACAGCAGGGGACATGTCAGGGACAGCAGACATGTTTAAACTGTCACCGCGTCTATAGACGCGGTGACAGTTTAAAGTCATGACGTATATATACGTCATGTGTCGGGAAGTACATCCCGGCCATGACGTATATATACGTCAAATGTCGGGAAGGGGTTAACATCCTTGTGGACTCTGATTGGGAATGGTAAATTATGCCTACAGTATGACAAGCTCCGGTGTTGACATTGACACCCAAAAAATTTGAAAAACTGCAGTGTCAGACATGCAGCACTTTTCCTGGATGCAATATTTTTCCACACATTTTTTGCCACAGTACTTCCCTTATTCTATTTAATACTGTATATTTCTAAACTAATTCTACATTACATTTCTACTTTTCTTTCTTATCTAACACTCAAAAATTGTGTATGGTCAGAGGTTAGTGTTAGGCTGTGGAGTTTGTGTATGGGTAGGATTAGGCTATGGGGAGTGTGCGAATGATTAGAACTAGACTGCGGGAGTGTGTGTATGGGTAGGGTTATACTGCAGGAGTGTGTGTAGGAGTAGGGTTAGGCTGCGGGAGTGTGTGTATGGGTAGCGTTAGACTGCCGGAGTGTGTGTATGGGTAGAGTTAGACTTCGGGAGTGTGTGTATGGTAGCATTAGACTGCGGGAGTGTGTGTATGGTAGGGTTAAGCCTGGAGTGTGTGTATGGGTAGAACTAGGCTATGGGGAGTGTGTGAATGATTAGAATTAGACTGCAGGAGTGTGTGTATGGTTACAGTTAGGCTGCGGGAGTGTGTGTACGGTTATAGTTAGGCTGCAAGAGTGTGTGTATGGGTAGGGTAAGGCTGCTGGAGTGTATGCATGGTTAGAATTAGACTGTGGGAGTGTGTGTATGGGTAGAGTTAGGCTGCGGAGGTGTATACTTGGTTCGAATTAGACTGTGGGAGTGTGTGTATGGGTAGGGTTAGGTTGCAGGAGTGTGTATGAGTAGAGTTAGGCTGTGTGTGTGTGTGTGTGTGTGTGTGTGTGTGTGTGTGTGTGTGTGTGTGTGTGTGTGTGTGTGTGTGTGTGTGTGTGTAGGCTGTGTGTGTGGGGGGCGTATAGTTAGAGTTAAGCTGCATGGGGGTGTATGGTTAGGGTTAGGCTGCATGGGGGTGTATGGTTAGGGTTGGGCTGTGGATGAGGGATATATGGTTTGATTAAGGCTGTTAGGGAGAGGTGATGTAGTGTAGTGTAGTGTAGTGTACTAACCTATCCCTTTGCACCAACTTGGGATTTATCATGTCACTTCCAGCAGCTGAGCTAATCTGTCCTGGTGACCCATGTTAGTACACACCTCTCCCAGTAACAGCCCTGCGGACAGCACAACATATATGGACACAGCGGCGGAAGTCAAGGAAGCCTGGAGACACAGCACAGCAAAAACAGTGAGCTGGGCACTTCTGCTTAGTGTGGGACGTCCCCACACACAGACATACTATATATTATTAACAGTTTCTTATATAGTGCATACATATACAGAGAATATTTGAACATTCACATCAGTCCCTGCCCCAGTGGAGCTTACAATCTATATTCCCTTTACAAAAGAACAAATGAAGACACACTGGCGCTTTATAACATGTAACGTTACTTTCCTTTTGGTATGAAATACTCCCAACAGCTTCTCAGGAAAATGACGATGTATCCTCAGATGCACATTTTTTCATATATATTATGTCCATGCAAACAAAGAATACATAAAAACTTATGGTGAAGTGCAGTACATCTCAAAAAGACTGATTCTTCTTTTTCTACCTGTGTTAGAGGAAATAGTGTTTGGTTTCCCTTCCACCAGATCTACTTCAAAAGAACGTGATGCGTACCCAACTCACATCAAACATGGGTGATGTGAGTTGGGTACGCATCACGTTCTTTTGACCATATGTCCCCCCCCCCCCCCTCCATTTGTAGTAGGTGAGGCTCCTGCACAGTGAAAGTGATAATGAAAAAGATCTAGAAGCTTCTTACTTTTTACAGTGTGCTCTGTGATGCATAAAACAGCCTGTTCCTCCACTTGTGGGTATACATATAGCAGTTCTCCTCTCCTATAGATACATCCTATGGATGTATCTGCTTTCTGACAGATTTCTGGCATCAGCAGCGGCAGTCCAGCTCTGTACTGCAGTGCCGTGAAAGCTCCCCTGCCCCCGCCTCGTGCAGAATCGCATCCCCCATAGTAACCTATAGGTGGAGCAGCTGCAAGCGGGGCAGAAGGGATTGCAGCAGGGATCAGAGATTCCTGCTGCGGTCCTTTCTACATGCATTTGGGGGCAGGGCCGGTGGTGGTGGTACCTGTGTAAAAAACTTGCGGCGCCGGCGTCCCTGCAGTGCTGAAGCGGGCAGGGGTGTCCGTGCCGCTGGGGTACCTGCGGCGCTGTCATTGTGTATAAAGCTGGCGGCGGCCGGCGGGGTCCCTGCATTGAATAGAAAATAACTAGCGCTATGCGCGCGGCGGCGCGGGAAGCGCTAGTTATTTTCTATTCACTGCAGGGACCCCGCCGGCCGCTGCCAGCTTTATACACAATGACAGCGCCGCAGGTACCCGCGCGGCACGGACACCCCTGCCTGCTCCAGCACTGCAGGGACGCCGGCGCCGCAAGTTTTTTACACAGTTCGCTAACCCTCCATGCTGGGGGTGAGGGGCGAACTGCCGCCCTCCAGGTGCCGGCGCCCTAGGCAAATGCCTAGAGCTGCCTAGTGGTGGCGCCGGCCCTGTTTGGGGGATACTTAATATTTGGCTATCTCCTAAAAACGGGTGTTATCAAGAAATTAGCCGCAAATATTATATGATAAATGGGCCTTTCAGTAACAATGCAGTTAATAAGTAGCTGATGTGTGGCATTCTACAAATACAGTCTTTAGAAAGAATGGGTGACTTTAGGATGAAGGATATAATGCAGTTTATTCACAAGGTACAGTACTGTGGATTACTCTGTACACCACAATGTCCTGGACGGTATTTGATCTTTAATCCAATTTAGCAAGATAAATCAGTAAGGATCAAAGGGTCACACCAAACAGGTGATTTATGGCCTAAAAGGTCAGGGAAGGTAAAACATTTCCATATCTGATAGAACAATGATGATGCTTGCTGCTGTATAAATGTATAATATTTTACAGGATGGATAAATTCATCCACATGATGCTTTTGCAATTTATGCTCCCGCAGACTACAACATGTCAATTTTAGCTGAAAGAATGCACAACTCAGACACTTCTATAAGGTTTTCTAAAAACTAGTTAAGCTGTACTATAAAAATATATGTAACAATAATAACCACACACAAAAACACTATAGAGGAGCCGAATTAGCCCATTAGTATGTAACTGGTTCCCAATCTGTGTCCTGTACCTCACCACATACAGTAACTGAACCTAAGGATGATATGTAAACACAACTTATTGATTTTAATATATTTTCTAAATTTCTCAATAAGAAACTTTTGGACTAGGGGTGCTGTGAAAAAAAATTCTGATGCCTTAGGGTGCCGTCATTCAAAAATTTTGGGAACTACTGTATTTATTTATTATGATAAAAAAGCAACTTAGCAGTGTACTATAAAATGAATAATATATATCTTCCAGGGTTACAAGATCTTATTACATTTAGAAAGATTGACTCAATCCCTTTTGTGAATAGTTGGGTCTTAGGGGTTTATTGAGATAGACTCTGTAAGGGGGTGGTTATGGATAGACTGTGTATGTACAATCATATCATATTGCCACTCTCTATAAACACCCCATTAACACCTCCAAAGGGTCATTTCCACTCAATCACTTTCCATGAAATTCTCATAGTGCATTCTGCCCATAGTCGCTCCACTGTGTGATAATCAGCCATTACAAGCGAACATGAATTAGGCCCTGTAAGCATTTACACATTCTCATTTTTGTGTGTTTTTATCCTTTACTTTCCTTCTTTTCTGCAAAATGTATGTATTGTAAAACATCATCGTAACACTGTAAACGTCCCTAGCCTTGCAAAAACATACCTATAAAACTGCAATAAAAATGTAAATGGAATATAAAGGATTAAACCCGGATTAACACATTCACCGGTGAATGAAATAATTCTTCAGTATGTTAGGTCAGATAATAAAATGTAACATATAATTCTGATTTATTATTGCAGAGAATTCTGTTCTAAATAAAAAATTATATTTGCCTAAATATCCCAAACTATTGGTTGACAAGCACAGTACATTCATGTGCACAATGTAAAATGGACCATATTCAGGTGCGTTCGCAGATTGCCTGCATTCGCACGTGGATCGATGTTTTGTTAGTGTGCATGCATGATTGCAAAGGCAACGATGGCCATCCCTACTCGGTGACCGGCAGAATCACAGGAGCTGGGTGCGCATGGAGCAAGTGCTGCGAGGAAGAATGGGCCCTAGGGGGCTTGGGCACAGTCAGTAATTACGGAGTCCCAGTGATACCCCTCCTCCCTCTCCTAAACCTCTATTAAGACTGGCTTAACTATGGAAGTACAGTGCAGTGGGGGTGCTTATTGAGCTTTGGGGCCCCTGAACTGGCTGGGCCCCATAGCAGCTGCACCCCCTTCACCCTCCATACTTACACCACTGCCCTTTCCTAAACTTTCAATGGACAGTTGGACACCCAGAAACCCAGTACAAAGCCCTTTTTTGGCCAGTACAGGCCATAAAAACGTTACTTTACCAGCTCAAAAGGTAAAGTTGGAGGGTATGCAAGCGTATTTCATAGTGATCTATATGAAATAGGTCAATTAGCAGGAAACAGAAGGGGATATTTATCAAAGCTTGGAGAGAGATGAAGTGGAAATAGATAAAGTATCAACCAATCAGTTGCTAACTGATTTTATTGGCTGTGCTTGAAAAATGGCAGAATCTGATTGATTGCTATCTCCAAGCTTTGATAAAACACCCTGAATACTTAGAAGAATAAAGATACTCTTTTATTTACATTGTTTCCAGTCTTTAAATTAAAAAGCCCAATATGCTAGTACTTGTGTTTCTCCAAGTACCAGCATGCAGGGAGGCTAGATTACACCTGTAGTTATTCTGTAAGAGAACATTTTCGTCTTTCATTAATGGGCTATCAAATACTGTACCCCCCCCCCTCCCCTTATTGTTTTCCAACCACTAGTTATGTGTCTGAAAACATACAAATTTAGGATCAAATCATATTAGTATCAAAGTCAGAGAGCAACTGTAGAGCTGGGTTTACAAGGGCAAGCTTGAATGCAGTGAGACAGTACCTCATGAGAGGGCAAGATGATAACAGGCAACAGGAGAATCTGTGAAGTGCAAGTGAGGGAGAACCAGATGAAGGCCAGGACATCATCAAAAGATACAGGTGAGAAAGATGTCGGTGTTGGTAAGATGATGAGGAAGGATGGGCTGGGAAAGGTCGGGTGGGGTGATGTGATGTCCTGAGTAAATTTTATATGTGAAGTGGGCAAAGGAGGGAGTTGAAAGTGGTGAAGAGACAACGGAAGTTTGAGGACTGGAAGAAGATGATTTTGTTGTGTACAGTACACACAATTAATGTATTTAATTAAACTCTATTATAACTTTTTTATTATTACTATTTTTATCACTTTATATATGTATGTAGTTTTTTCATTTATTGCAGGAGTCCTTTTTGTGTGGGACCATGTTCAATTGCACCATTTGCAGTTGGCACCATATGGTCCATGGTAAATCTGGCAATGGGAAATTTCTGTGGTGGCCCTGTTCCCTTGATATCCTAAGCATGTGCTTACTTTGGTTAATGGTTATTGCAGCACTGCATTCTTACAGTAAGACTGTTTAGATAAGGGGGGCAGCACTGTACTGTAGGTAGACAACCTAAATTTGAAATGAGAAATCATGCACAGATTGCTGGTTGTAGTTTTAATTACAAAAGGTGTCAATATGGGAAGCCAATTACTTCTTCCTGCACATCTAATAAAAATGACCTTAAGGTGCATACACACAGGGCATTTGGCCCACCATGCATGAGGAGCGATGATGTGAAAATTGGCTAAGCGATTTTCACCTGGCCCAGTGATTTTTACGGGCTGTGCAAATAGGTTCACTCAGCTGGTAAAACAGCATAACAGACAGCGGCAGCCGGCGATGATGCGGGAGCCCACAACAGCGCTCACCACCCATCGCCCGGCCAAACACACTAATAAAATTTGAGCTGAAAGTAGCTCAATACACCAAAAGTGTGCGACTTTCAGCTCAAAATCACCTAGTGTGTATGGGACTTTAGCTGTACTACTGATACAATAATCGTCATCATCATCATTATTATTATTAATAATATATATTATTACACCATAAAATGTTTATTAAATATATTTCTTAATTCTAATACGTTTAGTGTTCAGAGGTGAAACTATTCCATATATACCTTGCACAACTGTGTGAAATAAGATATATGTTACTTATTATTATTAATAATAATAATAATAATATAAAAGTTTGTTTTTCAATCCGATATGTACTTTCATTTTTCAAAGAAATGGTTTTGAAGGTTTTAGAATTTGTGTATCAAGAACAACCCCTTCTTTATACAACTCCTAAAACTATCCATCTCCTGCTTTCTAAATCACCGTAACAAAGGGAATTCTAAGATATAGCTGTGTATCCCCTGTGCTTCTCTATATTATACATATCACTGGGGACATAGTTATGTTTTTTGCTTTTGCCTGCTGTTCTTTACCCTGTTGTATTATTTGCTCACTTAAAGGATGTGCATGATACCAATATTCAGCAGGAAAAAAGCTTTTGGAAAACTCCTTAAGTAGAGATGATTGCAAGCCCCTGTGGTTTGGTGTTGGTTCAAAATCATCATTGTATTATGGTTTTGTCAAAACCACCCTAAAGTGCTTTAGTTTTGGATCTGGATATGAATTACTTTTTAAGTATTATTAACAACAATGATATTCATGTGCAGTCATTTCAAATGAACATTTTATTTCTGTTGCTTACAATGCTTTAGGGCAAACTATTTGCTCTGGAACCCCATCATACAATAAAAGTAAAGTACTTGTGTAGTTTCACGGCTGCAGGGAAATCGCATGCGATGCGATTAAGCACATTTAGCACACCGCCACTATCCGCGCCACCCCGAAGCGTGGCAAGTACAGCGGTACGCTTCCTCCCAACTTGTTCATACCCCCACTATCCACGTTGGCGTGGAGTTGATTTTATAAAGTGTGGCGAGGGCAGTGATCCACCGAGCCTGAAGCGTGGCAAGCACAGCAAGCCCCGTGAGGAGATGCGGAATACACGTGAAGAAATCTGTGGCCCCAGAAAGTTACTGCAGAAGGTCACATCCCATCACACAACACATAAAGTCTGTGCATCCTGTGCTTTTAGTACTAGATTGCATCGTATCTAGTGCAAAAAGTACGGTGCTGTAGCACATTGTATATATATATATATATATATATATATATATATATGTATTTTTGTACTAGATGCTAGGCAATCTAGTACTAAAAGCAGGGAGTTCATCGCACTGTGTATGGGCACCTTAACAGACAATTCTACAGATTTTTGAGACTCCTTGAATCACTGACTGAGACTAGAAAACGCATCAGCCTGATGGTCAGCAACATGGAGTCGCGACCCCATGCTGAGAAGGTCGGGACCCACTTTGGGGTCAGGACCCACAGTTTGAGAACCGCTGCTTTAGAAAATATACTGTATATTAAGCAGTGAAAATAGTGTAAAACCAGTGGGGAAATTGTCCATAACAACTAATCAGTTTCAAGGTAGCAATTCCTAAGTTATATTTAAAGACATGATAAGTAGAAGCTGATTGGTTGCTACTATAGGTAACATTTGTATAGGTCCACTATTTTTAGAGATGTGCACCGGCCGCTTTTTGGGTTTTAGGTTTTGGGTTCTGATTACCTTGAGGTTTTGGGTTCTAATGGGTTTTGGCAAAACACCTCCTAAGTGTTTTGTGTTTGGATTTTTTTGGGTTTTGGGTTCTGATTTTTTTGTTAAAAAAGCATAAAAACAGATAAAATCGCAGAATTTGGTGGTTTTTTTTGCTCCTACGCTATATTAGCCTCAATAACATTAATTTACACTCATTTCCAGTGTATTCTGAACACCTCACACCTCACAATATTGTTTTTAGGGCAAAAGTTTGCACTGAGGTAGCTGGATAACTATGCTAAGCCACACAAGTGTGCGGCACAAACACGTGGCTCATGTAAGAGTGGCACTGCAGCGGCAGACAGGTTGGCAGTTTAAAAAAATAGGCCCATAAAAGACCACAAAGGTAGAGATATACGGCAGTATTTAATTATTTTTTAGGCAGTGAGCCCCAGACCACACAGGTAGATAATATACGGCAGTATTTATTTATTAGGCAGTGAGCCCCAGACCAGACGGTACATACGGCAGTATAGGCAGTGAGCCCCAGACCACAAAGGTAGAGATATACGGCAGTATTTAATTATTTATTAGGCAGGCAGTATTTAATTATTTATTAGCCAGTGAGCCCCAGACCACAAAGGTAGAGATATACGGCAGTATTTAATTATTTATTAGGCAGTGAGCCCCAGACCAGACGGTACATACGGCAGTATAGCCAGTGAGCCCCAGATCACAAAGGTAGATATATACGGCAGTATTTAATTATTTATTAGCCAGTGAGCCCCAGACCAGACGGTACATACGGCAGTATAGGCAGTGAGCCCCAGACCACAAAGGTAGAGATATACGGCAGTATTTAATTATTTATTAGGCAGGCAGTATTTAATTATTTTTTAGCCAGTGAGCCCCAGACCACAAAGGTAGAGATATACGGAAGTATTTAATTATTTATTAGCCAGTGAGCCCCAGACCACAAAGGTAGAGATATACGGCAGTATTTAATTATTTATTAGCCAGTGAGCCCCAGACCAGACGGTACATACGGCAGTATAGGCAGTGAGCCACAGACCACAAAGGTAGAGATATACGGCAGTATTTAATTATTTATTAGCCAGTGAGCCCCAGACCACAAAGGTAGAGATATACGGCAGTATTTAATTATTTATTAGCCAGTGAGCCCCAGACCAGACGGTACATACGGCAGTATAGGCAGTGAGCCCCAGACCACAAAGGTAAAGATATACGGCAGTATTTAATTATTTATTAGGCAGGCAGTATTTAATTATTTATTAGCCAGTGAGCCCCAGACCACAAAGGTAGAGATATACGGCAGTATTTAATTATTTATTAGGCAGGCAGTATTTAATTATTTATTAGCCAGTGAGCCCCAGACCACACAGGTAACTAGATAAGATATACAGCATTATTATTTATTAGGCTGTGAGCCCCAGACCACAGACCACCAGACTGGCAGATTCAGTGCAGGCAGCAGTGCAGCACCAGTGGACTATATATATTTATTTAATATAATTAATGAATTAATTATTAATATATATAATAAATGGCACAGCACAGCACCAGAGGTATGCCCCAGCACAGAGGAGACAGTAGTACTACAGGCAGGTACTCAGTTAGACTGTTCTCCTAAGCAGAAGAGAACAGAGTACACAGCAGCACTGAGGGAGACAGCCCCAGCAAATAAAATAATTAATTACAGCCAGCACAGCACACCAGAGGTAGACCGCACAGAGGAGACAGTAGTACTACAAGTACACAGTTAGACTACTACACAGCAGCACTGAGAGACAGCACCAGCGATTGCAAAAGCTCAAGGTCAAGCTCAAGTTTAAGCCCCAGCAGCAGCACCAACACACCCTCTCGCAACCCACTACTTGACTGGAGTGAAGATGGCGGGCGCGGCAGCCGCTTATAAAGCCTCGCGAAATCCGACGCCGGGAGATGACGTTCTAATCACGCGGACGGACCGAGTCAGGCGGGAATCTCCGAGCGCTGCTCGGAATCGGGCTCGGAATGATGATCTCTGAAATCCGAGCCGGCACATCTCTAACTATTTTCATAAATTAATAAATTATTTCTAAAGCTTAATAGTCTTAATTAAACAATTACAGTTATGCATATTAAAAACAAAAATTTAACTAGTACAATATTTCCACTATCTAACTATTGGGGTTATTCAGAGCTGATCGATTATGATTGCGCATACCTACAGATCATAGCACGCATGCGCGAGGCCAAATAGGGCTTTGGGTCTGATTATGTGCTTTTTGCAGGTGACACAATGGTATACAACAGGGTAGACACACCAGGAGGTGTACAATATATGATTGAGCGGAAGAAGGGCAACTAATATGGTGTATGGTGTACACCACAAAACTTCCCCGTAAAGACTAAAAGATCTCAACATATAAAATTTGGAGCAGAGAAGGGAAAGGGGGGACATGATAGGAACTTAAATATATCAATGGTTTAAAACGTTAGAGGCGGGAGACATTTTTCAAAGGAAGCAGAGTATTAGAATACAAGGACATGTGCTGAAACTGGAGGGAGGGAGGTTTATTTATTATTTCCCCAGTGAAGCTTACTATCAATATTCCCTACCACATGTACACGCACACACAGGCATTGTAGGGTTAATTTTGTTGGAAGCAAATTAACCTACCAGTATATTTTTGGATTGTGGGAGGAAACTGGAGTACCCAGAAGAAACCCACACAAACACAGGGAGAATATACAAACTCTGCACAGTTAGGGCCATGGTGGGAAGAGAACTCATGACCTCAGTGCTGTGAGGCAGTGATGCTAACCATTACACCGTCCATACTGCCATCATGAGAAACTTGAGGGATATTTACTTCACAGTAGTAGTAGTGAAAAGTGGAATAGCCTCCCATCAGAGGTGGCAAAGGCTGAGACAGTAAAGCACTTTAAACTAGGATACACAAAAGGATATCCTTACAAAGAAATAATGATTAAATACGGTTTAAGGTAACATTAAGGTTACAAAAGGGGCAGACTAGATAGGCCAAGTGGTTCTTATTTGCCATCAAATTCTATGCTTCTATGGTACCGGACCCCTTTCAGGACTCCCTGCATTAGGATGCTGGCATCGGTATTCTGACCACCAGCATACCCAATGCAGGTCATCCATATGTACTATGGTATTTTCTTAGTGCATTTTTGTTATTAAGCTGGTATATTATCATGCATGCACTAGCAGTATTTACTATCTATCTATAATGGGGCCCAGACCATGCACTCTCCAATGGTTAGCCAAGCCTCTAAGAATGTTCCCCTGCCATTCCTTCCCCCAAGTGGACCCGTCAAACACCAGTCCCACACTGCATTTGCATAGCATATATAAAATATATACAATTTAAGTGTTACACCTGTAACATTTCCTATCTAATTATATAGCGTTTGTACCTGCTGTATTTAAAATAATGTAAAAACAATACTACATAAAAATACATATAATTGAAGTGTAAGAGAGCAGCATATTAATACATATTCTAATGGATAATGCAAACACCAAATAAAGCAGTCTGTCACACTTATCAAAGGCAAGTATAAATAATATAACATACATGTCAGAGAAGAAAATACTAATGTATAATGAATAGGTTTTCATTACTGACAGAGAAAATACGCAAATCACACAAACTGCTCATGAAGTAGTATCAATATTGTAAGTAATTCAAATGTAAAAGGAAAACAATAGACATATAGGAGAAAGACTCAAAGAATTATATATATATATATATATATACATATATATATATATATATATATATATATACTGTATAAAACAATTGATACATTTTAGGGTCTTGCATTGTTGCTTATGGTGTTTCAGCTTGTTTCAATTGTATTTGTTTCTTTCACAGATTGAAATGTGTTTCTGTACATGAAATAAATCTATTTTTCAGCAACATTGTAAGTAATCTGACTCATTCTGGAGCCGAGAATGTGAAATGCAGATGTGTCATCCGTTAATGAGAAAGGGACAAGAGAGACACACATTTTCCAACTCAAGAAGCTTAAAGAATAACAGCCAACACTGAAAATGTAGCTTTGGGTAAAGTTTACTTCGGTAAGAGAAAAGAAGACATTTAGGGGGAAATTTACTAATATGAAAAACCTAGTTTTTCGTATTAGTATTTTCCCTACGACTGCATACGACTGTTTCAGTCGTATGCAAAGTCGTGTTCCGGAGGGGAAAATTACAAAGCAGTCATATACGACTGCTTTGTAACCCTCCAATGTCGTAGTAATTCGTATTAGCGGCACATATCTACGGCCGCTAATACAAATTTTTCTGGCAGTCTGCACGGATTAGTCAGATCCGTGCAGGCTGCAGTGTGTAAAAAATAAATGTAAAAAAAAAAAAATGTAAAAAAAAAATGGCGTGGGTTCCCCCCCAAAGCTGTAACCAGCACCAGGCTGAAAGAGCCGGGGCCAGTAATTAAAAATCAGGGAACCCGACAAATAGGGGTTCCCCGATTTTTAACAACCAGCCCCAGGCTCCAGGTCCGGGGCTGGTTCCCAAAATACGGGGGACAAAATGACTAGTAGTCCCCCGTATTTTAAGAACCAGCTACAGGCCAAACCAGCCAGTAGGGTAATGCCACAGCCGGGGGGAGACTTTTTATACAAGTCCCCCCGGCCAAAGCATTCAGCCCTACCGACCAGTCAGCCTGGCCAGGGGCCCTGGGGGAGTGGGGACCCCCCCAATAAAGGGTTCCCCCCCCTCCAGTACTTACCTGACGAGGCTGAAGCCTGGTGCTGTCCCCGGTGGCCCTGTGCGGTGGCCATCGGGCTGATCTTGGTGTAAAAAATAGAACAATAAACTATTGTTTTAAACTGTGGAACTATGAGTCCCAGCAAGCCTCCCCTGCAAGCTGGGACTTGGTGAACCACAAGTCCCAGCCTGCGGGGCATTAAAGGGCCCGCTGGGTCTTGTAGTTCCACAGTATAAAAAAATAGTTAAATAAATACATACTGACACCTGAAAAATAAAAGTTTAATACATACAGTACACACACACTGATACTTACCTATCTTGAGCCCGTAGGTAGGTCCCAGAGTCTTGATCCGGTGCCTTGTCCTGGTTCCGGATCATGCCGTCTTTCTTCACCATGTCGATCTTCATGTCGGCGTCAGGTCCGGGTCCGAAGAAATCCATGGTGGACCTGTGGAAGGAAATCCATCTCACCCAGGTCCTCCATGGAAGTTCTTCTGGCTTGGTCCGACGTAGTCCAGGCATTCTTCCATCTTCTTCCATCTTCTGGCTTCTTTTTCAAGCTGCCGGGCAACTCCGGCAGCTCCCCGACTGTCAGAGCCGCAGAGATGTTTCCTCCTCAGCGTCTGGACTAAGAATGAATTCTGGCCAATCAGATTGATTAATTAATTAATAGAATGTTAACTCACTCATTTTACAGCATGCACTCATAGTATTCTGCAATGACTATTGTCATGGAGCATACACACAGGGCGATTCTAAGCAATATGACTAGATCATTTATAAACTAAGCACAAATCGCTCTGTGTGTAGGCCGCTAGTGACAGCGATGCACGGTCCCATGCTTCGCCATCGCTTGGCTAGATTTATACTGCATGCAGTATAAATCTAGTCATTGCCAGCGTTCTTCTCACTCAGCACAGAGGCTCCATCACCCTGTGTGTATGCAGCATAAGTTCCTTGTTATCGCTCTTCCACTAACTAGACTTTCTCCCCTACATTCATTGCAATAGAGTGGATAGTGTTGGACAATGTTCTTCTAGTGCGGACCCACTCTGTCAGCTCCTAGATTTTTGAATATATTTTATTGAATCTAATGTAAAACATACAAAGTCAGCAACGAAACTGCACCAACGTGCATCTTCCACCTTCAGGGGACTATTCAAAAAGGAGGGGGCCCATGTACACCTCTATGTGAGGCCCCCCCCCCCCCCCCCCCAGTATGTTTACCTACATCCATTCCTTATTACAGAACTCTTGTCTGTAGATTTCCCCTATAGTACAATCAGACTTTCCATTAGAGCAAGGGTTCCCAAACTTTTTTTTAATCACGGCACCCTGAAGCATTTGAATTATTTTGCGGCACCCCTAGACTAAAGGTTTCTCACTGAAAAAGTCAAAAACAAATATTAAGTTAAATAAATTGTGTTTATATCTCATCCTTAGGATCAGTTATGTGATAATGGACAGGATTCACTTCTGTTTGTGCACAATTTGACTATTATATTGGACATAAATAGCTTGAATTGGTCCTGGACCACCAACCCAGGGCACCCCCGCAAGTCCTCCAAGGCACCCCAGGGTGCCACGGCACACAGTTTGGGAACCACTGCATTAGCGATAACTGGTTATTACTTGGGTTTTTTTAATTGTAATTTCTCGGATGCGGATTCTGCAAGTGAATCAGATCCTGCCTGGAGAATTAGCAACCTTAGATCTGCGTGCACATTTGGAGGGAAGTGGGTGGCAGCTGACATCAGGTGATGTCAGCAGCCTGCCCCCCGCACTCGAGTCATCGGTCCATTAGCATGATAACGCCCAGTGTTCTCATGGGAATGTCCATAATACGCTGGGCGTTCTCATATGCTAATGGGCTGCACCGCTAGTTCAGCCAGGGGGCGTTTACCTGTTCGCTAGACTGCAATTGCATGCAGCCCAGCGAGAGGTCTAAATCAGGCCCTAAATATGAATGCAGCAGTCTGTACATTTGTCATGTACAGTTATAACTTACAAATCATCGCTGTATAATGCGGATTGCTTGTCTGGCACTATTCCCTCGGGCATCTCTATGTGGAAAGATTCCTTTAAACCATTTTATTTGTCTACTTTTTTTTTATTTATTTTTTGCGTAATCTTTGATCCTAATGATGAAAATCATTTCTCAAATACTGGTGTATCACAATATAACTAATTCTGGTATTAATGTGGTTTTATGTAATATCAATTACATTGTACAGTAGCTATTTCCTTTTTTTGGTTCGGTTTAAGAAACAAAATGTAGTAATTGTTATTCATTTCACATTCTCCAACAGCGGAAACAAAGAACCTACAGTGCTTTATCATTGTGAATAATTGATGTATTTTGTGGGAGAAACTTTACAATTTTAACAATGAATTATTACCTGTCATTAGGGATCAATGATATCATTACTTACATTTTTTAAGCTTTACTGTATAAGAAACGAATAAATACATATTTATATAAATGTACAGTTCGTAATTGTGATTCACTAAGGAGAAAGATTTGTACTTTGGCAATGATTAGATCTTTCAAAGTGACAAAACACTTTGCTAAACAAAAATTTAAGTCAGTAACAAATTGGCATTTAAAATATCATCTTTGTAAAGAAATGTCTAAAATCAATAATAAGTTGAAAATGTACATTAGAGATGATTTTCATACACATAAAACTAACATTTTTTAAATGTCTTAAGGTCCATACACACTGGGCAATTTTTCCCAGCGTGAATGGACAGCCATGATCCCTGTCATCACTGGGGAGAAAGCTGCTCATTGCATACACACTGAGCGGCTTTCCACCATGCCCGGCGCTGTCAGCGGGGGGAGCGGGCAGCTTTCCATAGCACATCGCTATAGAAAGTTATCCACAAAGCCGCTCATCTACTGGTAATACAAGCAGAGCAATGGCTTTCCCGGCGATGATGTGGGAGCGCGCATCACCGCTCATCGCCAGGCCATGAAAGCTGCTCAAAACACAATGGGGGAAATTTATGGCTAAAAAAAACGTATTTGTATAGTAAAATATAATATAATTCATATTTTCAGGATTTACTAAACTTAAAATACATTAATTCGTATTTGTATTCATGGCACATTCGTATTTGTATTTACATATACGAATGTATACGCCATCGATAGAATACGAATATGAATTACCATTCAAAAGAATGGTGATTCCTAATTTTTTAAGCGGCCGTATTGAAAATACAGCTGCTAGCTACCGCCAATCAGCGGGATACGCCCACTAATTGCCGGCCAAATATGCCAGGAAAATTAAGTGTATTTGGCAGAAGCCTGCACGGATCTGTCAGATCCGTACAGGCTTCAGTGTGTAAAGAATAGAATGACGATTTCTTCAGGACCGGACGGATGGATGGACAAAGACCAACTACGAGATCAACATAGGTAAGTATCTGTATGAGTGGGCTATGTGTGCAATAAAGTTTTATTTTTCTTGTGTTAGTGTATTTATTTGACTATTTGTATTGCTGTGGAACTACAAGTTCCAGCGGGCCCTTTAATGCCCTGCATGCTGGAACTTGGGGTTCTCCAAGTCCCCGCATGCGGGGGAGGTAGTTCACCAGCAACATACAATAGTTTTTTTACACTTTTTTACACTTTTATCAGCCCAGTGCTTCTACCTGGGCAGGTAAATTCTGGAGGGGGGGGAACCCCTTCATTGGGGGGTCTTCATTCCCCCAGGACCCCTGCCCAGGCTGACCGGTCAGGGGTAATCTTTTGGCCGCGGGACCTTATATAATAAGTGTCCCCTGGCTGTGACATTACCCTGCTGGCTAGATGGGCCTGGTGCTGGTTCTTAAAATACAGGGGACCCCTAGTAATTTTGTCCACTGTATTTTGGGAACCAGGACCAGCCCTTGGGCCTGGTGCTGGTTTAAAAAAATCAGTGGAACCCTACTCAGTTTTTTCCCCTGATTTTTTAAAACCAGGAACCACTCTGTGAGCCGGTTGCTGCCGTGTGGAGACCCCACGCCGGTTTTTTTATAATTATTTATTTATTTTTCAATTTTTTACACACTGAATCCTGCATGGTTCTGACAGATCTGTGCAGGCTTCTCCCAAATACACTAGGAATTAAGTGTATTTTCCTGGCTTTTTTGGCTGGCAATTAGTGGCTGTATCCCGCTAATTGCCAGTAATTAGCGGCCGTATTTACAATACGGCCACTTAGTAAATTAAGAATCACCATTCTTTTGAATGGCGATTCTGATTTGTATGCTATCGATCGCGTATACATTTGTATTTGTCAGTACAAATACGAATGTGCCATGAATATGAATTAACGTATTTTCAGGATAGTACAATATGAATATGCCGGAAAAAATCGTATTTTACTATACAAATACGATTTTTTTTTTTAGCCGTATTTGGCCAATGGGTGAAATGTAATAGGATGAGAGATTCAGAAAGTGAGAGATTTGGTAAGAAATCTCCAGTTTTTTAAAGCAGCAATCATTAACACTTCAAAATCAAACTGGTTTTGCAGTGTAAATGATTGCCGCTTTAAAAAACTGTGGATTTCTTATCAAATCTCTCACTTTCTGAATCTCTCATCCTATTACATTTCACCCCAGTTTTGAGCTTCTTTCAGCTCAAAATTACCCAGTGTGTATGGGCCTTTAGTCTACTTGAACCTTTAGACCAGGGGTGGCCAAACCTGTCCTCAAGATCTACCAACAGTTCAAGTTTGTCAGGCAACCTGTGGATCTATAGTAGGAATGAATGCAGCATGTTTGAAAATGTGACAGTTAGTAATGACTACAGCTGTGCACCAGCTAGGTGGTCTGGAAAACATGGACCGTTGGTAGTTTGGCCAGCCTTGCTGGAGACCTATGTATATACCTATACTAGTGACCATACACACTCTGGGTATGGGTCATTGAGTCAACATAGTTTAAATCAACATGCATTTGATCGACTGAATGTCGCCATGGCTTAGGTCAACACCTGAAATAGGTCAACATGCTTAAGGTCCACACGGGTATTAGGTTGAGAGTGGCTAGGTCGACAGTCAAAAAGGTCGGCGTGGGGTTTTCACTTTTTTGTCCCAAATGTCGACACAGTCGACATAGACACCGTCTAAGTGTACCGCATCCCCTCACATGGCTTGCTGAGCTTGCCATGATTTGGGCACAGTGCCTCACTACAGTTGGCACATTATTATAGTCTTCCTCCACACC
This sequence comes from Crinia signifera, assembly GCF_055691185.1. Lineage (NCBI taxonomy): Eukaryota > Metazoa > Chordata > Amphibia > Anura > Myobatrachidae > Crinia > Crinia signifera. The sequence goes on from NC_139217.1 coordinate 123,082,561, forward strand.
CTAGTGGCAGGGGCGTAGGGAGGGTGGTTCCAGTGGAGCGTGTGCTCCAGGCGCCAGAGACTCTAGAGGGCGCCTTCTCTCCCCTCCCTGTTACAGCAATACAGCACAGCAGCAGTGGCCGGCTTCTTTCTCCCTCTGCCTCCAGTGTTTGATTCTTTGCAGCATGCCTGGAGGCTGTGCTGTCTGCAATGCTCTGTGAGGAGGTGGGGCTTAGCAGCTCGTGAGGGGTGGGGCTTCACAGCTTGTGAGGGGCGGGGCTTAGCAGAACCTGACCTATGGCAGTATGAGGGGTTAGGGTGGTCTGCTCTGCTGCCCACAATGTGCTGAGTACTGCCTGGCTGTCTGCTGGGTGCAGGCAGCAGCATCCCCACAGTTCCGTCCCCCTGTTCCCCTTCCTCTCCACTATAATCATTCAGCCTGCAGAGATTAGCTCCGCCCCCAAACACACTGAAGAGCTTATGGTCTGATGTAGTTTAGCAATGCTGCTGCCTTGAAAGAGGAGGGCTGCCAGTGATAAGGAGCATGCAGCTGTACAGCTGTAACCTGCAGCTGCTACTCACAGTAAGAGATTTGTTGTTGTTTTTTTCCATTTAAAGTCACTCTACCACCCTGTGGCTGCGGCCTAACCCCTCTGTCTCCACACTCCCCCCCACCTCCCCCCCCCCCCACTCTTCCACCCAATGGCTGTTATGTCTTTCTGTGTGTTGGTGTCTATAGCGGGCCATACACTTGTCCAATTTGGGCACTTTTCACCCGATTCCAATGGGTTGGGCTGAGAAATTGGGTGAAAAGTGATCAAATCGCATGTGTTTGACATTTGGTCGATACCCAGTCCCGTGCACAATCGGATTGGAGTCGAATTTACTTGCAGGTCCGACCTCCGACAGCCTACCAGGCACCATGAAGTTGGATTGCATGCAATATATCATGTTGAAATGTTACGTGTTAACATAAGCTATGAAATAAAGGTTAAAACAGGGTGTATGAGAGAATGTGACCACAATAAAACTAATTAATCTAATAAACAGTATACACTAAACATCGGCACTCACCTTTCCTAGTTTTGGGGTGCCCTATGGGTGGTGACCACATTGTTTAAACAGAAATTGTAGGGACTCTGCACACACTAAATTAACTGATAATAAATAAATAGTGGAGATTTAGTTCATCAATTGATCAATGCATTTAAGCCTGCAGCCCCCTTTCACGGGACCCCACTTTTCTGCAGGTCCTAACTCTATTGCTTAAAATATATATATATATATAGCAACAAATTTGCAGATGGCACTCACAAGATAATACGAAGTCTGCACGGCGGCAGCAATTGTAGAACAAAAAAGAATCAACACAGGCTTGTGTCAACGTTTCGGGCAAAGCCCTTTATCAAGATGTCTTGATAAAGGGCTTTGCCCGAAACGTTGACACAAGCCTGTGTTGATTCTTTTTTGTTCTACAATTGCTGCCGCCGTGCAGACTTCGTATAATCTTGTGAGTGCCATCTGCAAATTTGTTGCTACATCTTTCCGTTGGGAATTGAGAGGCACCGCAAGTATTTGTACCCTCTAGACGAGTGCCAGGACCCCCTTGCCCTATATATATATATATATATATATATATATATATATATATATATATATATACACTGTGGCATGAGCTTGCTCCAGGTGCCATGACTCCATGCTACGCCTCTGCCTAGTGGATGGTAGGACATGAAATACCACCTGTCAGCACATGGTGGCAAAGAAAACCATGTCGATTTTTTTTTGACTGTCGACCTTCCATCCATGTTGACCTAATACATTTCGACTTTCAGTGGTCGAAGAAGTGCATGTCGACCTTTCCTACATCAACTTAATGACCGTATACCCACAGATTCACAGGAGCAATTTTTTATTTGCTTTCTGTCCCAGCATAATGATAATACATTGTTTACATTTTTTACTGAAGAGTTCCTTAAAATACACATCTTGGCACCACCACAGACACAATGGGTGAAATGTAATAGGATGAGAGATTCAGAAAGTGAGAGATTTGGGAAGAAATCTCCAGTTTTTTTAAAGGGGCAATCATTTACACTGCAAAACCAGTTTGGTTTTGCAGTGTAAATGATTGCCACTTTAAAAAAACTGGAGATTTCTTCCCAAATCTCTCACTTTCTGAATCTCTCATCCTATTACATTTCACCCATTTACTCTGGACGAGCTCTGTGTATACTCTCACAATGGATGGCCACTCACTTACCTTTGATTGTACCCGCACTCAGATGTTATTTCTTTTACTTGATTCACTATTATTGTCACTGCTCAGCTCCCTTTTGTCCTGAATTAATCTTCATGCTACTTCTGATCCGCAGACACCAGCCTTGGGGAGAGGGCAAAGGCATAGTCGGGATGATGGTCAAGTTACAGACAGGGAAAGGGGTCAGAGCAACCCATGGGGAAAGCGGGTCTATGGTATTATTTCCTGTCTCATCCCTGGTTCTGGATTTAACAATAACAGGAACCACATGCTGGTTTTTCCAACCTAATTTACATTACCAGATCAGGCTGATTATATCCATTTCACACATACAGTACATGAAAATCTCACGTTTTTGCACGTGAATGCATATTAACCCATGATTTCTGTGAGTGAAAATAAATGACCGAGGACTTTAATACTGAGATCCCTGAATTTGCCAGCTTGCAAATCCTGAATCACATGTCTGAAAGCAATATCCCTGAGGTTTTGTCGAGGCCCCACTATTTTATTTTTTAATATGACAAACATTCACATCAGTAATTTTTCTCAAACGCCACTCATTGGCATATCTATAATGGGTGTCCAATACTTAGCCTCCGGAGTCCAACGCCAATGGCAGAAGTGCTGTCCAGACCCTGGAGAAATGGCAAGGCAGGCATTTTTTCAGGGATCTACGAATGCGCATTGGTGTCTGAGCGCTCTGGTGCTCAGACCTTACTGCTCCCAGCAGAGAGAGGAGGGGGCCCAGACGGAGTAGGCTGCACTTGGCATCTTCCTCTCTTCAGGCCCCCCCTCTATTTATTAATAATTCCTCCCCTTCCCCACCATGTTATCATTAATAAATCCCTGTTCCCAACAGATCAATTTATTTTTTCAGTGGATGCAGATTGGAGGATGAAGAAAACCTGGACAGGAGTAACTATGGCCCTCCAGCTGTTGTGAAACTACACATCCCATCATGCCTTGCCACCGTTCTGCTATTAGCGAATGCTAAAACTATGGCAAGGCATGCTGGGATGTGTCATTTCACAAAAGCTGGAGGGCCATAGTTTGGACATGCCTGGTATAAACAGTTTGACGTGCCAAGGATTGGACAAGTGTGTACCTAATTTAAGACTGACTGTTCCTAGCAAATTACAAACTAATTGATTGATTGATTTCAGACGATATGCTCTAATTGCATCATGTGTATAAATGTAAATCAAGGTTTGTGCCTCCTTACTTCTCCTTGGAGCACGGTAACATTCTTAAGTTATTCTGCTTTCATAAGGCTGTAATAATGCTTTGATTTCTAAAAGTGAAAAATATTATTGCCATTCAAAGAGGACTCTGCTCCATATTATGTACGGTATCAGAAGATGAAAGGACAATCTTTGTGAGAATCACAGATTGGAAATGAGGATCCATCATTCTGTCACAAAGATATACATAAACATGATTTTTTTCCTTTGTTCAAATCTTTCATTATTATCCAGAATCAGATATATACGCCAACCGCTGGTTATTAGATTATTTTTCTTTATTATTAAATAACCTCAGTACCTGTAAATGTCAGAAATTATAGAAAAAACTAAAGTCAAATAATACTATTATATTGTTAAATAAAAAACAAGCAAAGTAACCAGAAAGGTCAGATAATGAAGTGTTAACAAATGGGTTTGATACCAACTATGGCTCTAATTGTGCGGAGTTTGTATATTCTCCCTGTGTTTATGTGGGTTTACTCCGGGTACTCCGGTTTCCTCCCACAATCCAAAAATATACTGGTAGGTCAATTTGGCTTTCAACAAAAATTAACCCTAGAATGTCTGTGTGTGCGTGTACATGTGATAGGGAATATAGATTGTAAACTCCACTGGGGCAGGGACTGATTGAATGATCAACTATTCTCTGTAAAGTGCTGCAGAATATGTATGCACTATATAAGAAAAGTTAATAAATAAAGTGAATTGTAAAAACCTGCATGCTATCATAACCAAAATTAGAGAAGGATAAAAATGGTATTCACTTTTATTTTTTTTAAATTAAGGGTGGCTTTATAATGGAAGTCATCAGACACAAGGGTTTACTGCCAATCCTGAGAAATGTTCCATTGATATGGTGGTAGCCTAGTATTTGGGGTACATTGTGGGCAGAGGACAGGTTAAACCTCAGCCTAGTAAGGTAGAATCGGTCCTCACCTGGTTTAAACCTAAATGTAAATCACAATTTAGGACATTTCTTGGTCTGGTGGGATATTATTGCAGGTTAATTCAATATTTCACCACTAGTGTCTTAAAAAACAGTCCACAGACAAGATAAAGTGGTCTAGACCAGTGGAAACTGCAAAGCAGGATTTAAGATGAGCTTTGTGTACCGAGCTTGTCTTGCAAGCTCCTGACTTTAAAAACAATTTTTGTTACAGATGGATGCCTCTGGGACAGGATTAGGAGCAGTCCTTTCCCAAGAGCTAGATAGAAAGTAGAAGCCAACCCTCTACCTTAGCCGTAAATTACTGCCCAGAGAGCACAAGTACTCAACTGTAGAGCAAGAGTGCTTAGCAACTAAGTGGGCAGTTGAAGCCTTACTATATTATTTGTTGGGACAAGAGTATTTGTTGGTCACAGATCATGCACCCTTACAATGGATGCATACAAACAAAGAGTTGAATGCTCGTTTGGCATCTTGGTTTTTGGCCTTGCAGCCATTTAAGTTTGAGGTGCAACATCATCCAGGGAAACAGTACCTCAATGCTGATGCCCTTTCCAGGAGGTTTGTAGGTCCTAATCCACCAAAAGGAAGTGCCAATCAGCCCTCTTTGCTGGCTAAAAAGGTTCCAGAATGGCAGGTACCCCTTGAAGTCACACTTACTCCTGGACAGAAACAGAAAGTGGTGAACTTGGTGAAGCGCTACCAAGATGTGTTTTCTGCCATTCCGGGAAAGACATTGTCATGGGAGTTGGATTGGATGAACTCATGTGGTATCATAAATATACAGACTGATCCCAAATACTTTGAGAAAAGTAACAGGTAAACTAAGGACAAAAGCAAAGTTCTTGTATATAGTTCTTGGAGAGTACTGGATAACGGTCAAAGGAATGGAGCTGACTGAGGGGAGGTGATTTCTTGTAGATGAATGTTGATGACTTGAAAGAGGAGATCTGATTGAAAAATTGAAATGATGCTTGATTACTTGAGTCCGGTGTAGTTTATGGAGATGATTAGGGTATTGGTCCAGTAGGCGAGAAGGAGAAAGAATGGAATCCGGAGTAGGTTAACTGTGAAGACTTGCAGATGACAGGAGAGTACAATGAATAAAACCCTGCAGGTTGCAGCAGAGCGGGTACTGGTGTACGCACAGGGGTAGGTAGGAAGAATGGATACAGAAAGGCGTCCCTGCGGCTAAATAGAGCAACAGGCTTGCAGCAGGTAAGAAAAGAATTGCAGGAGTCAGGAATTCCAGATGGTAGCAGCAAGGAAGACTTTTGTACTGACACTGAATCAGCCTAGGCAGATCCCCTATGTAGGTAGAGGGCAGCTGCCATTGGCTGTCAGCGATGGAAGGCTAGGAAACGTGATGCCTGGCCAATCCTGCCGTTTGACCACACCTAAGATGGTGGTGCTTGCCTCCCAGCATGAACTAAGTACCTGTCCCTCAACTGCCATCGGGAACCGCCCCCCTTGCAGCATCCCCAACCAGCTCCCCTAGTGTCATCCCCCTGCTGCAGCAAACTCACCGAGCACAAGGATAGCTGATGGTGGACATGGGCAGGTGAGTAATGGGCCTGACATGTACTGCTGCGGCCGCCCATGACAGACACAGATCATCCATCATGATGTTGTGACATCAACCAGGGTAGTCATTAAACAAAGGACATATTGCATACCCAAATTAAAGCAGGAGGTGGAAGAGCTGTTACACCTAGGGGTTATAGAGGACTCAACCAGTGAGTGGAATAATTCAATTGTTTTAGTACCTAAGCCTTCAGGTGGTTTAGATTCTGCAATGACTTCTGTATATTGATGAGTTGGTAGAAAATTTAGCCAATAGTCAGTATCTTACTACACATGATTTGACAAAAGGTTATTGGTAGATTCCATTAAAAGAAGCTGCTAAGGCAAAAAAACAACCTTCTCTACTACAGAGGGCTTACTTCAGTACAAAGTGCTGGTATTTGGTTTACATGGTGCCCCAGCAACCTTCCAGATAGCTATGAATAAGGTGCTGCCGCCCCAAAGGGAATATGTTGCTGCATATTTAGACAACATTATTATCTTCAGCTTTGACTGTGCGTCACACCTACCAAAGGTAGAGGCCGTTTTAACACTTTCAGATCCAATCCAACATCTTGTCAACAGTCCTAGCGCTATTAGCAGATCCAATGGTGAGCCACTTTAAAATAAGAATATTAACATCGTTCAACATTCAATGTTGACCATTTTTTAATAAATAAAAACTTACAATTACTTTACACATTTACACCAGACTATTTGAATTGCCCAAAAAAATTAATTTGGACTGCAAAAGGTTAAAGTCTCTACGGACACATAGGTTTACCGCCAAACCTGAGAAATGTGCCATTGATATGGTGGTAGCCAAGTATTTGGGGTACATTGTGGGCAGAGGACAGGTTAAACCTCAGCCTAATAAGGTAGAATCGGTCCTCACCTGTTTTAAACCTAAATGTAAGTCTCAACTTAAGGACATTTCTCGGTCTGGTGGGATATTATTGCAGGTTAATTCAAGATTTCTACTCTTGAGTGGCTCCAACAACTGAATGTCTTAAAAACAGTCCCCAGACAAGATAAAGTGGTCGAGACCAGTGAAAACTGCTTGGTAGGATTTAAGATGAGCTTTGTGTACCAAGCTTGTCTTGCAAGCTCCTGACTTTTAAAAAACTATTTTTGGTACAGATGGATGCCTCTGGGACAGGATTAGGAGCAGTCCTTTCCCAAGAGCTATATGGAGAGTAGAAGAGGGAGAGGTGGGCAACCTCTGGAAAATGGTGGAGGGCTGTGTTCCCCAAGTTCGTCCAAGTTGCCCGGAGGCAAGATGTGTATTGCCCCTTGCCATACACACACAAAACCTTATATAAAGTATATACTGTATGTCTGTTATGAAATACAACAGGCATATATATATATATATATATATATATATATATATATATATATATATATATATATACAGTATATATACAGTATATCTATAGAGAGAGAACACATATTTCAGAACTCCTAAGTTATATCAATGGCTTTTAATTAATGGATTTAAAATTGCAGGGAAGGAGAGGTGCCCCCTTGAGAGCAGGAGCCCGGTGGCAGATGACTCCATTGCCTCCCAGAGTTCGGCCTCTGTGCAAGAGTCTGTTATATGCTGTGATTACCTGTACGATGCTACCTCTGTCTACACTTTCCTTCACAATAGAAAGACTATAGCCCCAAATACTTAATTTGAACCCAGTGTATGTGATCCTTATCACAATATATATGTATACACACCACACACACGCACCATCAATAACCGCTTTTTATGCCCAGCTTATTCCTGATGCCATTAGCAGAAAAGTACTAAACTGGATTCTGATTCTGCAAATCATAGCAATTAGATGAAAAGCAGAGATAATGTTAGAGCACACGTTTTCCCATTACCCTGAAACAGCATGTCTTCATGAATGGTATCTAAATGTTTACAAGCAGCAACTCAATGTACAACATGTATTCTAGTTTGCAAATCAATCAGGCATTTTATAGATCGGTATCGTAACAGATAAGCTTCTCAAACAATACATTTATATTTAGACATAATGGACTAGCCTTGTTAATACCCAGCTTTTATCTTGCAGCACAGAGGAGATGCTGAAGAAACCCAATATTATTTATTTTTTATTCTATATACAATATTTTACAGTTGTACAACTACAGATGGAGCCGGGCTCCCTCTTGCTGGCGAATCGCCAGAACGTCACCGCTGGCGATCCGCCAGCAGCCCGGCGTCTCAGTTTCCGGGCGGCTGGGCGACGGGAACCCTGTCCGTCTCCGCTTCAGGGAGACGGACAGGGTTAGGTGGGGGTGCGGGGAGGCGGTAGGGACCCCGGGTGACCGCCGACAAGCCGGCGGGTACCCGGGGGAAGCCGTTGGAAGGGGACGCGTGTGCATCTCGTGCGTGCGTGTCCCCTTTCGCATATACAGATGTCGGGTGGCAGGGGATGGCGGCTGGCGTCGCCATCCCCTGCAAAGAAGAGACCCGCTCCATCTGTACTCAGATAAAATCACATAATATCACCTGATCATCGCTGTAAAGTTGTTTATTTACACTCTGAATAACTAGCAACCATTAAGGTTATAATATTCTCTTCATACCAAATAAAATATCACGCAAAACATTTCTATTACACTCCATCTAGACTACTAACAATTTGCAAAGTAATCCCTTTTACATTTTAAGAATAAGTCTGAAAAAAGTTACCTAGGGCACAAAAAGAATCAAGAGGTTTTATTTATTAAGATGTGAGTTCTATTGAAGATGAGATGTTGCCCATAGCAACCAATCAGAATCTACTTATTTATTTATCACCTTCTTCAAGATAATAGATAGAATCTGATTAATTGACAATAGCAACATCCCATCTTCAATGGCGATACAGTTATTAGGTCTACAGCAACTAGGTCGGCAGTGCACTTCAAACTGTGTCCATGTCGACTGTGTCGACATTCGGGTAAAAAAAAGTGAAAAACCCCATGTCGACCGTTTGACTGTCGACCTTGCCCATGTCGACCTAATGTTTGTGTCAACCTGATTTCCCGTCGACCTAGACATGTGTCGACCTAGACCCATGTCAACCTTGCTGTCTGTCAACCTAGTGGTGTCGACCCAATGCTTGTCAACCTAGTTGTTGTAGACCTAACAACCCACACCCCTTCAATAGAACCCCCAGAAGGGCTTTGATGTCATGCACTAGTATTGCCTTTCAATGTGAGAAGAGCGTGACACCCTCTCAGCCCCTTCCAAGGCCACCCAAGATAAAAAGCAGAGGCTGAGGAGAACTGTTGTTAAAGCCATTAGAGCGCTATTGCCCAGAGTCCATGTTTGCTCCTTTAGGGAGGCTTCATCCCCTAACCAAAATGGATGCTTTTTGTTCCTTTGTGCATGTGCATGTTTTCATTGTGTTACACTAGAGCACCACAGTGGACAACAAGACCCCTCCATAACTGTGAGTGCAGCTATACAAGTTACTGCTAAGTAAACCAACCCATTGGTTAAGAACTAGGCTTTTTGGTGACTTTGAGATCTCCAGAGGTCTGTACCAATACTCTGCCATACCACTGCCAACGGTACACAAATAACTCTGTGGTACATCATGTGATTCTGTGCCACCCAGAAATAATTTCTATTCATTTTAGCCAATGTTAATTGTTTGTGAATATTTAATAAATGAATACTGCCACCTAGTGGTTAAGGACACAATCACTTATAGCAAAAATCATGGAGACAGTAGTTTGTGTCCTGGCTGTTATTGTTACAATGTACTGTGTGTTGTTGTTAATTTAACATGAAAACCTATATCAGAGGCATATGCACATGTAAGTCTAAGAAACAGGTCAATCAAGAGCAGAGAGAAAGCATACATGGTGTTAATGAGAAAAGGACAAGAAGGAATATTTTCTAAAGGAAAATTGTTTTATTTTTATTTTTTAAATCAATTAAAATCAATCTAAACCATAATTAAGTTTCAGGTGCTATAGCACACATGTACTAACAGATAATATTTGATATTAACTTATAAATGTTAGTATTGTGCATGGGTGTTTTTGCCCCAGAAACATACCACTGATTTAGATTGAGTTCCATATATTTTAGATCAATAGAAATCAATTAAAATAGACCTCACGCAGTGGCTATGGACTGCAGGGCTGCAGCCCCTCCAGGTAAAATCCGCCACGGTTCTCTGCCTAAAGCTGTGTACACACGGGGGCGATAGGGGCTGAAATCGCTGGAAATATGGTCGCTGGCGACCATATTGCCAGTGATGGGAGTGTGCCCCGGCGATAAATCGCTGGGTGCGCGCTCCCGTTTTCAGCCCTGTTCTAATTGCTGGTCGCAGGAGCAGAGGTTCCCTTTCATCAGCGACCATCTCTGGTCGCTGATGAAAAGGAGAAACTGAGCAATATATTGCTGAGCAATATATTGCTCAGCAATATATCTCCCCCGTGTGTACACAGCTTAAGTGAAGCCAGATGCAGTCTGTGAGACTGGCAGCGACTTCCTATTGGAAGTCAAACCTGCCAGTCACCCAAGGCAGTCTCATTGGGAGGTGTTCCCTCCCTCCGGGATGCCTCTATATGGGCTGCTGAGGGGCAGCCCATAAAAACCGGGTTCTGTGCATGCGTAATACGAGGTCGATACTGTGCATGCATCGGACCAGGGACCCTGAATATGCCTCTGTGGGCTGCTGCAAATGCAGCCAATAGAGACTGGGGGCCAGTGCATGCACGGTATCAAAGAAGCTACTGCACATGCACCGCCCCCACGGTGGGGACCAAGACCGGCAGTCGGGAGCGGCAAGGACCAGGAGCATGGTGGCAGCAGAGACCCGCATTGCAGCAGCCCCCCTCCTCCGCAGAGTTTGGAGCCGACGCTGACCTCTAGTAAATATATCCCCAACGATTTTGTGTTAGGGCATTAAGGGCCTGATTCAGACCTGCTTGCTAGGCTGCGTATATTCGCTGCCTAGTGAGCAGGTAAACACCACCTTGCTGAACACACCCCGCAGCCAAAATCCCCACTCTACCATGCGAGTGGATGTGTACATTTACACATACGCTTCCATGCGCCGCAAGGAGGAGGAGCCCCGCCGTGTGGTCTGTGACTACCGCTCTTTCTGTGCCCGGCTCTCCTGCACGCTTCTGTTCCTACGGCGTCCATCGGCACGCTGTGCTTACCTGTGGTGTCTCCAGCGGGTGATCGTGGACGGCGCTAGTGCCCCAGAAGGCTGGTAGGAGGTTGCCAGGTGGTTGTATATACAAAAACTTGTGGTACCCAGCCCACAGCGGTTTCTTTTATGGTACGAGTATTTGTTTGCTCTACATGTATTTGATTTTACTACTATTTTATTAAAAATTGTCTATTGCACTATGGAGCGCCCCTCTTGTCCTCTTCTTTGACATATATATATATATATATATATATATATATATATATATATATATATATATATAGCTGCGATGTCCCTGCACCCGCTCACTTGCTGTCAGCTGCCGCGGTGCCGGTATAAAGATTAAATATAAAAGTTCAAAGGATACCGCACCCGCCGGACTTCTTTAGCAGAAATAACATCACACTGCAACTGCCATATATCAGCAACGTTTCGGGATTTTTTTATTTATCCCGTCCTCAGGCTGTACACACAAAGGTGTCTATAGTGTGTACAGCCTGAGGACGGGATAAATAAAAAATCCCGAAACGTTGCTGATATATGGCAGTTGCAGTGTGACGTTATTTCTGCTAAAGAAGTCCGGCGGGTGCGGTATCCTTTGAACTTTTATATATATATTTTTGGGCAGTGCTCCCATCAGGCACATATTGAATATACGGTCCAAATCCACAGTCCAGCATATATTCAGGGCACTCACCAGACAGCAGTAAATCAATGCTTTTTTTTATTACTCAATTAAAATCCTTGGAAACAAGCCAACGTTTCGGACCTATGCAGGCCCTTAATCATGGCAGTCCAACTCCCACATAGAGTTGCATTTCTATGTGGTAGTTAGACTGCCATGATTAAGGGCCTGCATAGGTCCGAAACGTCGACTTATTTCCAAGGATTTTGATGGAATAATAAAAAAAAGCATTGATTTACTGCGGTCTGGTGAGTGCCCTGAATATATGCTGGACTGTGTGTATATATATAATATATAACAAACACTGCCATATGTTTGCAGCGAGTGAAACTACATCTCTTTCTCTCTCTCACTGGGGCAACTAACTATCAAAGCTTTAGATTCAAGCAGGCTTACTAGTGTGTGTGTGTGTGTGTGTGTGTGTGTGTGTGTGTATATACAGGGCTGCCGAGAGGGAGGGGGAGCTGGTACTAATTACCTGGGCCCGGGGTTGCTGGAGGGGCCCGGCGGGGGCCCTGGTCTGCCCCCCCTTCCCCCTCCTTCGCCCCCCGGGTAGCACACACCTACAGCATGTGCTGTGCTGACAGCAGACTCAGCATAAGCGTCTCACTGACAGCGTGAGAGCTCATGCTGAGCCTGCTGTCAGCACAGCACATGCTGTAGGTATGTGCTGCTGATGCTGAGGGGGGGGTGGAGAAAGTAACACTCCTCCGTCAACTTTAAAGTGTGTTTTCACCCCCTAAATGTTTTGGGAGGGTAGCCTAAGAGCACAAGGTGGACACGGCTCCCGCAATTAGGCCACGCCCCTAAAATTTTACCGGGGCCCAGCAATTCTCTCGGCTGCCCTGTGTATATATATTGTATCCTGCAATCAGAGCCAACGAAGCAACAGGTCTGGTGCTTGCAATCCTTTCGGTAAGGAGATATATTAGATAACAGCCGCATGCACTCAGACTCAGGGTTAATAAATGACATTGTCTTGATAAAGGACATGGGTGTCCGAAACGTTGACATACATAACCGGCTGGATGTGTCCTTCTTTATATATATATCAAAAAAATAAACACTGTGAAACAACACAGTGTAACTCCAAGTCAATCACACTTCTATGAAATCAAACTGTCCACTTAGGAAGCAACACTGATTGACAATCAATTTTACATTCTGTTGTGCAAATGGAATAGACAACAGGTGGAAATTATAGGCAATTAGCAAGACACCCCCAATAAAGGAGTTGTTCTGCAGGTGGTGACAACAGACCACTTCTCAGCTCCTATGCTTTCTGGCTGATGTTTTGGTCACTTTTGAAAGCTGGCAATGCTTTTACTCTAGTGTTAGCATGAGATGGAGTCAACAACCCACACAAGTGGCTCAGGTAGTGCAGCTCATCCAGGATGGCATATCAATGCGAGCTGTTGCAAGAAGGTTTGCTGTGTTTGTCAGCGTAGTGTCCAGAGCATGGAGGTGCTACCAGGAGACAGTCCAGTACATCAGGAGATGTGGAAGAGGCCACAGGAGGGCAACAACCCAGCAGCTGGACCGCTACCTCTGCCTTTGTGCAAGAAGGAACAGAGGAGCACTGCCAGAGCCCTGCAACATGCCACAAATGTGCAAGTGTATACTCAAACGGTCAGAAACACACTCCATGGGGGTGGTATGAGGGCCCGACATCCACAGGTGGGGGTTGTGCTTACAGCCCAACACGTGCAGGATGTTTGACATTTGCCAGAGAACACCAACATTGGCAAATTTGCCACTGGCGCCCTGTGCTCTTCACAGATGAAAGCAGGTTCCCACTGAGCACATGACAGACGTGACAGAGTCTGGAGATGCCAAGAAGAACATTCTGCTATCTGCAGCATCCTCCAGCTTGACTGGTTTGGCAGTGGGTCAGTAATGGTGTGGGGTGGCATTTCTTTGGGGGGCTGCACAGCCCTCCATGTGCTCGCCAGAGGTAGCATGACTGCCATTAGGTACCGAGATGAGATCCTCAGATCCCTTGTGAGACCATATGCTGGTGCGGTTGGCCCTGGGATCCTCCTAATGCAAGACAATGTTACACCTCATTTGGCTGGAGTGTGTCAGCAGTTCCTGCAAGACGAAGGCATTGATGCTATGGACTGGCCCACCCATTCCTCAGACCTGAATCCAATTGAGCACATCTGGGACATCAAGTCTCGCTCCATCCACCAACGCCAGGTTGCACCACAGACTGTCCAGGAGTTGCCCAGGCATTGTAGGGAGGTCATACAGGCACGTGGAGGCCACACACACTACTGAGCCTCATTTTGACTTGTTTTAAGGACATTACATCAAAGTTGAATCAGCCTTTAGTGTGTTTTTCTACTTTCATTTTGAGCGGGACTCCAAATCCTGACCTCCATGGGTTAATAAATTTGATTTCCATTGATAATTTTTGTGTGATTTTGTTGTCAGCACATTCAACTATTTAATAAGAATATATCTTTCATTCATATCTAGGATGTGTTATGTTAGTGTTCCCTTTATTTTTTTGAGCAGTGTGTGTGTGTGTGTGTGTGTGTGTGTGTGTATAGATAGATGTAGTTCAGCCGGTGGCTCGCCATTTTAAAACAGCTGGTCATTCCATCTCAGGTTTTCGGCACTTCATAATTGATCATGTGAGTGAGTCCATGAGAGGTGGCAATAGACAAAAAAAGGAGTCTGAGCGGATATTTTCCGTCTCGTTACTATTTCACCCAATGGGCTCAACGAAAAAATCAATTGGAATAGTCATGTAATTTGATTGTATTAACTGTTTATCCCTTGGTACCTTATCGTGAATGTTTACACATGTTTTTTCATTTTTATTATTATTTTTGTACAGTGAGATAGTGGGCCTTATTCAGCTTGGAGCGTCCGGGCCGTACGCGTACGTCCCGGGGTTTTTTACGATCTGCGCATGTGCAGATACGCTAATGCGCCGGCGCGAACACTCTACAACGCTTACGGCCGGTGTCTCAACGTGCGAAAAAACCTGTACGCGAGCGTACGGGTAATGGGGCGGCATAGGGGCGTGTTGATGGGAGCGGCCGAAATAATGAGGGAAAATGGGCGTAAATATGGGCGTACACGGGGGTGTGCACCAAAAATGAGCGGTGCTACTACCGCACGATCGACTAAGGCACCGTTCGTTTCGGACACAAAACAGGCGGCTGCCAACCGCCAGCTAAAACCACCCCTACAGATACCGCTTGCCAGCGTGCGCCTGAGTTGGCTAATTAACGCTGATTACTACTCAAACACATACACCTGAATGTAATAAGCAATGCTGCAGTCTATTAACTCCAAACCATGATTTCACTGCGTGCAAGCCACACATGCAGCACGCAAACACATTGGAAGCTTATGTTTCTATACTTCTCCACATTTAAAGGTTTGTTTAATTTAAGGTAAGAATCTTTTTATACGCTAAGGTAGGTATTTGCTAAACAGACACATTCACTACCTGCTTTCATAGACTTTACGCAGTAGCACACTCAATCTACACAAGTCGACATGTGTCAACGTGTTCACTCTAATACTAACATAGGTTTTGTATTTAGGATACAATAACATAAACCACATCTAACACCTACAAACGATGTTTCAGCAATGTTTGAAGCCCATGACCACTATTTTCCACACAATCTTTGTATAGTACCCAAAATAATGACCTGTACCACTATCTCATCTGCTATGATTTGGATTTCACTACACTCTGGATGTAAGATGCCACCAATCACATTATTGCACTCTCATCTCTCTAACAAAGGATTCCTACATCTGATTATGACACTGTCAAATCATATATATTTTAAAAGTTATGCATGTTTGTTCACAAGCTAATTTATCATGTTTGGCCCATTCACACATCTTTTTTTAGGGAGGACACATATGCATTCCTACACAAATTTACCTTTTCACCCTTGTTTGTCTGCCTCACCCACTCCATGAGGAAAGCATTGTTCTGGACCTGCTTTTACCTACTACTGTAGGAGCTACCTCACCTGCACACAAAGGCCCTTATTCTGATTGACGCGGACTTTACCGCATACTTTCGGATCGCGTGTTTACGGCGTCTGCGCATGCGTGGAGAACGCAACGCGCATGTGCCACGCCTTGACTCGGTACCAGTTCGGCCAGATCCCGTCCAGAACTGTTCACCGCTATCATTCGGGAAATAGGGGCGTATTATGGGCGTCATGCGGAATGACACATGGGCGTAGTTTCAAAGTGGGCAAAACGGGGCGGAAACATGGGCGGACACGGGGGAGTACACTTATGTTGGGGGGCGTACATTCGGAAACCACTCCGAATGCACGCGATCAAAAAGGGCAGAAATGTGCGGTGTCCACAAGTGTACTATTGCTTTGCGGACACCACTCGTTCATGCGCTAGGCGAACGTACGCCTAATGACTACAACCATTAACACCTGAACCCAATAGAATCTACTCCTTTACTCATTACTCACTAATAGGACGCTTGTCAGTGCTTTAATTGAAACCATTGCACTTCAATTGCTGTAAGGGTTAATGTGTGCAATGCATGTGTTAGGCATGCTTGTAAGGATATATTGGAATCTAATTGATTCCAATTCCAAATAAGCAGTTTTTTATGAGGATAGGTAATTGAATAAGTGGGTCATGTGATGTGTTCGGATGCGGTATTCCCGAGCATACTCTGTAATACTCTGTAATACCGTGCCGAATCGGAGTGTTTCTCCCGCACACGCATGCTTTGTATGTCGTCCGTAAACACGCCCTGTTCTTAAAGAGTGAGTCCGTCCGAATGCGGAGGACACGTGGGCGTTTCTACGGACGATGGCCGCACGCGGCAAAACACCGTGGCGTGCGGACCGCACCGTAAGAATGCGGGAATATCCGCACCGATCAGAATAAGGGCCAAACTGCTTTCTCACCTATTAAGTTGCTCTGCACATGTGCTGACACAAACTAATTAGCAGGGAAAAGTTGGATAGGAACATGGGAATGGCCATGGAGAGGGTTACACATGGGAAACTTCCACCACACTTCAACAAATGTTCAAAAATACCCTGGTCAGTAAGTACACATAAATCTAGTATTTGTTTCACACAAGAAATTACACATACCACAATTTTGTTTTAATTTGTAAAATAAATTTATTTGCTGTTCAGCATCACAGCTTGACACTTTAATGTGAGAAATCAAATAAACAAATAAAATAGACACACAAATAATAAAACAGCCAGAACAAGAGGTTGCATATCTCCTAACATGTGTTACCCTGCAAATGCAATGGTGAAAGAAATGGGGACACCAGAATACGTACTGCAACAACCAGGGTGAATACTAAGCAAGATACACACCACCAAAAAAAAATATCCTGCATTTGTAGAGGTCAAAATACGAACTTTCATGCCCATGGCACGCAAATGGATCGATGGGCAACTCAGGAAGCGGATGTCCAGTGCAATTTAAACCTTTGGCCTCCAACCACAGAGGAAGTGAACCAGGTCTCATTTGGGCCCTTTTTTGCCCCTTTTAGATGGGGCCTTGGGGACAGGGGCCTTTGGGTCAGCTGGCTTTCGGCGTCTTCCCCTAGTCGACACAGGAGGGTCAGCCGAGGTGGAAGGTTGGGGAGCAGCTTGGGGTGGGGCAGCAGATGGGGGATTGTCCCTTAGGGACCTGGCGGTGGACAGCTGCTCCGCAATAAGTTCATTCTGGCGGCTGAGGTGTTGGCCAATGCTTAGCATGCCAGCCGCCAGAGTTTCATTAATGCGGTTCAACGCCTCAACCTGCAGCTGGTTTGTGGCCTTCCACTCCGCCAGAAAATCCGCCACCTGCTGCTGACGGATCGCAGCATCCACCCCTTGCTGCTCGATCCTGTCCAGCGTCACCAACAGGCTCTCACTCAATGTCTCCTGTGGCTGGGGCTGGGGGCGACGTCTTGCTGGAGGCTGGACCACCTGCTCCACCTGTGGCTCTGCAGAGGAAGATGCTGCCGGTACATCCTGACTTTCTGCTTCTGCTAGGATAAGAATTGAAAACAATGTCACCATCACATACGCAATAAAAAATATCTTTCTAAATACAATGCATTACTGTGACTTACCATCAAAAGCAGCAGCAAAGACCTCCGCCGGGAGCTCACTGTCCATATTGGAGATCCCCCTGATCTCCCCCACATCGATCACGTCACAGGAGTCCAGCTCCAGGGGGGTATACTCCAAATGGTCAGGCATAGGACCGCTCCCGGTGGACATGCTGTGGTTGTACCGGTCAGTCATCTTCCTCTTCAGGGCACTTTTGAAGTCAGTCCACCTACAAGTTTAAAAATACAAATATCACCATGAGATATGTGCACCACTGTGCTACGTGTAGGGTTACCACCTAGTCCCTTTAATTCCGGACACATGTTACTTACACAGGTTCTGTGGCAGTTTAAAATTAGGTGAAGTGGAGTCTTGAAGTCAGCCAGCCACAGAACCTGTGTAATTAATATGTGTCCGGAATTAAAGGGTCTAGGTGGTACCCCTAGCTACGTGACATTTCCTAGTGTGGGTGATCTTATGTTTTTTTGCCATGTGTGGCCAAATATTTCTTTGATGGACAAAACCATGTGCACTGCAGGTGAGGCAGGTGTAAAACCCCACCCAAATCTGATTATCTCTGCACAAGTAACACCTGCCTCACCTGCAGTGCACATGGTTTTGTCCATCTAAGAAATATTTGGCCAGAAAGAGTGAACTAGAATAAGGGCCTCAGTTCCTGCTGGAGACTGCTGAAAAATTGACCTGACAAACACACTAACCTTTTCTTCACCGCGTCCCAAGTTCTGACCACTGGTGACACCTGGTTCACTTCCTCTGTGATCTTGTCCCAAAGGTTTCTCCTTGCACTGGCACCCGGCTTCCTGGTTGCCAATTCAATCCATTCGCGTGCCCTGGGCACTAGAATTCGCATTTCGGCCTCTACAAATGCAGGGTTTCTCCTTCTGGTGGTGGTATCCTGCTCAGTCATCACCCTAGATGTTGCAGCACGTTTTCTGGTGGCCCCAGTTCTCTCACCATGCACCTGCTGGGTCACACCTGTTTGGAGAGATGCAACCTCTTGTTCTGGCTGGTTGCTTGGCCCTTGTGGAGCTGGTGGAGGTTCACCAGGGCCTGTTACTGAGGGGCCCGCTTGATCTTGCAGGCGACTCCTCTCTTGGGCCCTCCTTCTCCGCTCCTCTTCCCTCTTCTGTAATGCTTCAAGCAGGGATTCTGCTTGTGCTCTCTGCAGAGCGTCCTCTGCTGCTGAATCGTCAGAGTCAGACATGTTTGCAGCAATTGTGGGCTGCATCTGACTGAATATTTATATGTTAATCTCCCGCCACGAACAAGGGGGCGTATATATTTTCCCGCAAGGTAGATGCAAATTTACGCCGATATTTCCCGACGATAATTGCCGCTTAAATTACGCAGGTCTCAATGCACCTGATCAATCACCCGTATATGTATATACACAGGTTGTGGAGCATTGTGGGCTACATCGTGAAATGTGTGCACCTGTCATTCCAATGATGAGTGTTGTCAGCTGGTATCTGTTGGAGTTCGTGTATGCTTTGTGAGTCACATTTCAAAACATCACTTTATCATGCTTGCCTTGCATATGTAATGTGTATGAAATTGTCATACAACAACATGTTGCATTGTGGCCCTTTAGGCAGCGTAGTTATAAGTAGAGGGTTGCGTGTATTATTTTCCGCCTACTGTATATACAGTACTCCTCTCCATGCATATCGGTGTATCGTGCCCCCTTTAGGCAGCGTAGTTATAAGTAGAGGGTTGCGTGTATTATTTTCCGCCTACTGTATATACAGTACTCCTCTCCATGCATATCGGTGTATCGTGCCCCCTTTAGGCAGCGTAGTTATAAGTAGAGGGTTGCGTGTATTATTTTCCGCACACTGTAAATACAGTACTTCTCTCTTCCTTGAATGCATGCTGTTGGTTGTGGTGTGTGTATATCGGAACGGTCCGCGTAAGTTTCTATTCGCATCCAGTTTGTTAATGTAAGAAGGATTAATAAAGTTAATACCAAACAAACAATTTTTTACACCAATCAGCAAGCACCAAAAGTGATATATGTACCTGCAATTAATAACTGCGTCATTGCCACCATGACTTCAACCAGGGCTAGGGCGTTTTCTACCCAGGAGCTATTGGCCTTGGTTGAGGTCATGGACCGCCGCCTGGGGCCCAGGGGCCCTTATGTTTCAAATAGGGAAAAGCGGCGGGCATACAATGCTGCCCGGCGGCTAATTTTCGCCAGGACCGGCGTGGATAGGAGCCTGGCTCAACTGGAGCGGCGCTGGTCGGACCTGCGCCGGCGGCAGCCAGTGTTGCTCAGCACACTTCGCCGCCATATTGCCCGATGTAAGTTTTGATTACTAGTATGTCAGCGTTTTTTAGCAATGTTTTGTGTACTTTTTATAAATATGTTCCTGAGTATGGGGGTGTATATGGGGGGTATATGGGTGTATATGGGTGTATATGGGTGTATATGGGTGTATATGGGGGGTATATGGGTGTATATGGGTGTATATGGGGGGTATATGGGTGTATATGGGTGTATATGGGTGTATATGGGGGGTATATGGGTGTATATGGGTGTATATGGGTGTATATGGGTGTATAGGGGGTGTATAGGGGGGGTTTAAGTAGTTGATCAGTTTTTGGGTGTAGGATATCAAATAGTTTGCATGATAAATGTCTGAAATTTCACAGCAATGATAATTTTGAAGGTTATGAGCATGACTAATGTGAATTTTTCTTTCCCCCTTTTTTATGAAACCCAATCTTCGATTTCTATGCCATCAACATGAACATTTCAGCACGGGCAAGGGCACGCATTGAAGCCCGGGAGCAGGCAGCCCGGGACCAGGCAGCCGAGGAGGAGGAGGAAGAGGAGGAGGAAGAAGAGGAAGAGGAAGAGGAGGAGGAGGAAGAGGAGGAGGAGGAGGAGGAGAAGAAAGAGGAGGAGGAAGAGGAGGAGGAGGAAGAGGAGGAGGAGGAAGAAGAGGAGGAGGAAGAAGAGGAGGAGGAAGAAGAGGAGAGCCAGGGTGCAGTTTGGACCCACACAATTTCCCCATCCCCTTCCCCCTCCACAACCCCCACCCCCTCCACAACCCCCACCCCCTCCACAAACCCCCCCCCCCACAACCCCCACCCCCTCCACAACCCCCACCCCCTCCACAAACCCCCCCCCCCCACAACCCCCACCCCCTCCACAACCCCCACCCCCACCCCCCCCCCTCCCCACCCCATTTCCAACCCCCCTACACCTCTCCACCACCCACCCCCAAACCTCTCCACTCCCCACTCACACCCACTACCTCGGGCCAAACTACAGGACCATCCACCTTGCTCCTGACCCCCACAACCACTGCACAGCCAACCAACGGCAACCAGGATGGCTCAAGTAGCCGTAAGTAAATAATGTGTCTAATGTTGACCTACACATTTCTACACATAAACAATCACAACAACCACATATGTGTATCCAACATCAACATTAGTTGCAACATATCACTGCAGGCCGACCATGAGGTGTGTCCTGTCCTTCTCCAGGAACAAGGCTCCCCTTGGTGGTTTTTTTGAGTGTGGCCATGCCTCACCCCTTGAATAATTGACATAACAGTACATCCAATGAGATATCCGACATTAGTGGTGTGGTAGTTATGTGGCTCCAGGTGTTGGGTAACTCCAGTTCCCAGCATGATGTGCAACACAGGGCCGGATTATAATGGAGGCGCAAGGGGTCAGTGCCCCTGGGCCCCCCTCTAGCTAGGGGCCCCCTGTGGTTGTCATGTATTTTTTACAAATAACATGTTTAAGTTATGTTTTTTTTTTTTTTAGCTAAATGTTTTGTGCATGGGTGGGGTAGTGCTGCAGCTTCACCTATCTGCCAATGTGACAATGATTTATGGTGCTGAGCATCGGGAGCCAAGGCACACTGATTGCACAAGTGTGCAGTGCATTTCTGGGAGTTGACTAAGTCCCATGACACTTTGCACCAGAGGACAGAGGCTGAGAAGTTTGTGCTGAGCTCTGATTGGTGGAGCTCATTACATGCTTCTCAGGTCCATGGAGAACAGCAGCAGCAGCTTAGTCATAGGAGGGTTTTTAATCAGAGGCAGCACTAGGACTGTGAGGTCTCCTCCAGAGTAAGGGGCAGAGGGACAAACACAGGCTTTTCATGTGGTGTGTGTATATATATATATATATATATATATATATGGGGTCTATTATTATTCCGAGTGCCGCCAACCCCCTGTCTATATATATATATATATATATATATATATATATATATATATATATATATATCCCCTGCAGGTAACCATTGCCCAAGTTTATTCTGCCTTTACTCTATGTTTTGACAGTATAATATTCGCCCATGCAGTGTGCGGCCAGTAATGACAAGTGCAAGGGGGCCCCCCGCTCTAAAGTACCCCGGGCCCCCCAAAGGCTTAATCTGCCACTGGTGCAACTTAAATGTAGAGATTGTTTTGGTAATAGTGTGTGAGGCCATGCGGATGCATGCTTTACAAACATAGCTGTAGGCCTATAATTTGTACAGCAATGTCCTAAATTTAAAATAGTAAGGAGTGCTTAAGCCACAACAATGTCATAACCCTTAAATAGCACAGGCTAATTGTGAGGTTAGAGGAGAGTCACCCAAAACCAAAGTACCAATTGGGATACAGCATACATTCATTGATGAAGGAGTAATTGAATTAATGTTATTTACTATGTACAGTATGTGTGTGTTAACATATTTTTTTTTAGTACTGTGTTTACAGCAGACCCATCTTCAATGTAGTTTCTAAATGTATGTGGCCTTCACACATAACTCTGAACTTTTTATTATGTACAAATACAACAAACATTTGTGTATATTAATTTTTTGTTTTATCCCTTCATTACAGACACTGAACAGCAGCAGGAGGAGGTGGCCGCAATAATGCGGGAAATAATGCTCACCATGGTGTACCTGCAGCTCCTTTTTGGGCTTATGGAGGCCCGCCTTTAATTTTTTATTTATCCCCCCCCCTTTTTATTTTTGTATCCAATAAAAGTTTGATTACAGTTTGAAATTGCCTGTGTTTTTAATAATAAATATGTTAGAGGGCGTGTAAGGGTAGATACATACAGATGTATACTGTAAGTTATACTTGTAATTTGAGGTGAGGGGTAATGATTGATGTGTGAATGTGTGTGTTTTTGAGTAAAATAACACATAGTGAAAATGCATGAATGTTTAATGTTGTTCGATTAAAACATCACACATAACATCAGGGTAGGTATACATGTTACACATTTTGGACAAAGTAATTACGTACATAATTTAGTACATATACAGAAACACCAACATAACTTGATTTAAAAGTAACAGCAATATGGGGACACATAGATAGTGATTAAAATGCCACATTAGAACATAACAAATATACATGTAATGTGGGTTAAAATGTAGTTTTATTAGGTCTTTATTAAGGTAGACAATTGAGTTAATAGAAAACAATAAGTGAATAACAAATAGATTAATTAATCAATTGTCAGATTAGTAGTTGAGAGGCAAGATTTGCAGGTCCATATATGTGAAGGGTATGCCAGCGTGCACGGACATACGCTCACTCTCACGAGCGGTGACATAAGCTGAGTTTTCCATTGAAAACAATAGGGACCCGTCCGTGCAAACTGGCGTACGCTCAGATCTCCGCAAGAAGGCGGTGGGGAGACGGAGGAAAGACGGCCGTAGACGGCGCCGTACGCTCAGTTGTACGCCTGTTGTCGGAGTGCAAGGGCTGGCCCGTCCGCGTACGTTGCCGTACGCTCATTTGTACGGCACTCCCCTTCTACGGTATTTCTGCCCGTACGTAAGCGGCTGATTTGTGGGTGGAGTTAACCCTAACGGCCGCGTACGGCTAGCGTGCGGTAATGGCGAACGTACGCACGTTTGGCCGCTCCGATCAGAATAAGGCCCAATGTACCTTATATGCTAAGTTGCCTAAGTTGATGGCTCAGTGTGTCGCTTAATGGGAGACTTCTTCTCTCCTGATAAGGGAACAAATAAATGTCTGCCAGCGGCGTAGCTACGTTTTGGGCGCCCCCCGCCGTTAGGGGGGGGGGCCCCCGCCGCCCATTCAAACCCCCCCAATCCCCCGCAGCCTTACCTTTCGCGCTGGTCCCGGCGGCTCTGTGCTTCTGCTGAGGACCACCACAAAATGGCCGCCCCCATACAGCAGACAGTTTCAGAGAACTGTGTGCTATATGGGGGCGGCCATTTTGTGGTGGTCCTCAGCAGAAGAACGGAGCCACCGGGACCAGCGAAATAGGTAAGCCTGCGGGGGATTGGGGGGAGGTGTAACTATAGCACCGCAGCCCCCGGCGCCCCCATATGCACAGCGCCCCCCCCCCCCCCCCGCGCGCGGTGGCGGGGGCTGCGGTGCTATAGTTACGCCAGTGATGTCTGCCTGTTGTACAGTTATCATCTGAGGTAAACGCAATCGCTCTTTTAATCCTGCATTAGGTTTTTAGCTTCTTTTAACCTTCCTGGGATTATATATCTTTCAATATACACATTTGGGTGAGAGAAGAGCCTATTACAGCCTTCAGGAGTTATACAGTAAATGTCTCTTTTCTGTCTGCAGCTGTATAGAACCATGGGAAACGGTCATCTGTCAGATCAGACTTAGGTCGACAGTCATTAGGTCGACCCCGGAAGGTCGACTGGCCCCAAGGTCGACAGGGTTAAAGGTCGGCATGGGTCAAGGTCGACATGGGCCAAGGTCGACATGGGTTTAGGTCGACAGTCATTTGGTCGACATGAGTATTTCACTGTTTTTTGAGCCGACATGTGCCGACAGGCGGTATTTCATGCCCTACCATCCACTAGGGCATGGCGGGAGAATAAAATAGTGTGCCGAGCATAGCGAGGCACCGTGCCCGAAGCATAGCGAGTGATGCGAGGGGCTGCGGTTCAACTCCAACTGTGTCCATGTCGACTGTGTCGACATTCGGATCAAAAAACAGTTAAAAACTCATGTCGACGTAATGACTGTCAACCTAAACCCATGTCGACCTAGACCCATGTCGACCTTAAGTCATGTCGACCTTGACCCATGTCGACCTTTAACCCCTTCCTGACAGAGCCAGTTTTTGCGTTCCTCACAGAGCCCTTTTTTTCAAATCTGACATGTCTCACTTAAGTGGGGATAACTTTTTTTTGCTTTTACTTATCCCAGTGATTTTGAGATTGTTTTTTCGTGACACATTGTACTTCAAATTAGTGGTAAATTTGGGTCGATACAGTCTGTGTTTTTTTGTGAAAAATACCAAAATGTCGTGAAAAAATGGAAAATTTAGCAATTTGCAAAATGTTAAATTTTCTGCTTGTGAGACAAATAATCATACCACTCAAAATAGTTAATAACTAACATAGACCATATGTCTACTTTATGTTGACATCATTATTTCAACTTCCTTTTCATTTTTTTGGACACTAGGAGGCTTACAATATGAATAGCAAATTCTCAAATTTTCAAGAAAATTTCAAACACTGATTTTTTTAGGGACCAGTTCAGTTCTGATGTGACTTTGAGGGACTTGTATGTGAGACACCCCCATAAATGATACCATTTCAAAAACTGCACCCCTCACAGTATTCAAAACAGCATTTTGGAAGTTTGTTAACCCTTTAGGTGTTTCACAGGAATTAAAACAAAGTGTAGGTGAAATTTCAGAATTTCATTTTTTTGCAGATTTGCAATTTTAATACATTTTTCTAAGGAACACAGTACATTTTACTAGAGAAATGTGACTAAAAATTGATTCCCCCAATTCTTTTGTTTTCATAAATATCCTATATGTGGCCCTAGTGTGCACGTTGACCAAACCACAGGCTTCATAATAGAAGGAGCACCTACTTGATTTTGGAGCCTCCTTTTTATGAGATTATTTTTTAGGCACCATGTAGGTTTCTAGGCACCATAAGATGCTAAAAGTTAGGAACCCCCCCACAAGTGACCCCATTTTGCAAACTACACCCCTCAGGGAATTCATCTAGGGGTATAGTGTACATTTCAAACCCCCAGGGGTTTCACCAATTGTGGTACAACTGGGCAGTGAAAATGAAAAATTAAATTTTTTTACACAAAAATGCAGTTCTGGCTCAAAATTTTTCATTTTCAGAAGGTATGAAGGAGAAAAAGCACCCCAAAATCTGTGCCCCAATTTCTCCCGAGTACGGCAATGCCTCACATGTGACCAAAAAATACCATTTGGGTGCATGGCAGGACTCAGAAAGGAAGGAGTGATTTTTGGATTTTGCAGCTCAGATTCTGGTGGAATGTTGGTGGGTGCTATGTCGCATTAGCAAGACCCCCCAAGCACCAATACAGTGGAACCCCCCCACAAGTGACCCCATTTTGCAAACTACACCCCTCAGGGAATTCATCTAGGGGTATAGTGTACATTTCAAACCCCCAGGGGTTTCACCAATTTTGATACAACTGGGCAGTGAAAATGAAAAATTACATTTTTTTACACAAAAATGCAGTTCTGGCTCAAAATTTTTCATTTTCACAAGGAATGAAGGAGACAAAGCACCCCAAAATCTGTGCCCCAATTTCTCCCGAGTATGGCAATGCCTCATATGTGACCAAAAAATACCAGTTGGATGCATGGCAGGACTCAGAAGGGAAGGAGTGATTTTTGGTGGTGGAATGTTGGTGGGTGCTATGTGGCATTAGCAAGACCCCCCAAGCACCAATACAGTGGAACCCCCCCACAAGTGACCCCATTTTGCAAACTACACCCCTCAGGGAATTCATCTAGGGGTATAGTGTACATTTCAAACCCCCAGGGGTTTCACCAATTTTGATACAACTGGGCAGTGAAAATGAAAAATTACATTTTTTTACACAAAAATGCAGTTCTGGCTCAAAATTTTTCATTTTCACAAGGAATGAAGGAGACAAAGCACCCCAAAATCTGTGCCCCAATTTCTCCCGAGTATGGCAATGCCTCATATGTGACCAAAAAATACCAGTTGGGTGCATGGCAGGACTCAGAAGGGAAGGAGTGATTTTTGGTGGTGGAATGTTGGTGGGTGCTATGTGGCATTAGCAAGACCCCCCAAGCACCAATACAGTGGAACCCCCCCACAAGTGACCCCATTTTGCAAACTACACCCCTCAGGGAATTCATCTAGGGGTATAGTGTACATTTCAAACCCCCAGGGGTTTCACCAATTTTGATACAACTGGGCAGTGGAAATGAAAAATTACATTTTTTTACACAAAAATGCAGTTCTGGCTCAAAATTTTTCATTTTCAGAAGGTATGAAGGAGAAAAAGCACCCCAAAATCTGTGCCCCAATTTCTCCCGAGTACGGCAATGCCTCACATGTGACCAAAAAATACCATTTGGGCGCATGGCAGGACTCAGAAGGGAAGGAGTGATTTTTGGATTTTGCAGCTCAGATTCTGGTGGAATTTTGGTGGGTGCTATGTCGCATTAGCAAGACCCCCCAAGCACCAATACAGTGGAACCCCCCCACAAGTGACCCCATTTTGCAAACTACACCCCTCAGGGAATTCATCTAGGGGTATAGTGTACATTTCAAACCCCCAGGGGTTTCACCAATTTTGATACAACTGGTGAGTGAAAATGAAAAATTACATTTTTTTACACAAAAATGCAGTTCTGGCTCAAAATTTTTCATTTTCAGAAGGTATGAAGGAGAAAAAGCACCCCAAAATCTGTGCCCCAATTTCTCCCGAGTACGGCAATGCCTCACATGTGACCAAAAAATACCATTTGGGTGCATGGCAGGACTCAGAAAGGAAGGAGTGATTTTTGGATTTTGCAGCTCAGATTCTGGTGGAATGTTGGTGGGTGCTATGTTGCATTAGCAAGACCCCCCAAGCACCAATACAGTGGAACCCCCCCCACAAGTGACCCCATTTTGCAAACTACACCCCTCAGGGAATTCATCTAGGGGTATAGTGTACATTTCAAACCCCCAGGGGTTTCACCAATTTTGATACAACTGGGCAGTGAAAATGAAAAATTACATTTTTTTACACAAAAATGCAGTTCTGGCTCAAAATTTTTCATTTTCAGAAGGTATGAAGGAGAAAAAGCACCCCAAAATCTGTGCCCCAATTTCTCCCGAGTACGGCAATGCCTCATGTGTGACCAAAAAGTGTCAGGACTCAGAAGGGAAGGAGTGATATTTGGATTTTGCAGCACAAATTCTGGTGGAATGTTTGTGGGTGCTATGTCGCATTAGCAAGACCCCCCAAGCACCAATACAGTGGAACCCCCCCACAAGTGACCCCATTTTGCAAACTACACCCCTCAGGGAATTCATCTAGGGGTATAGTGTACATTTCAAACCCCCAGGGGTTTCACCAATTTTGATACAACTGGGCAGTGAAAATGAAAAATTACATTTTTTTACACAAAAATGCAGTTCTGGCTCAAAATTTTTCATTTTCAGAAGGTATGAAGGAGAAAAAGCACCCCAAAATCTGTGCCCCAATTTCTCCCGAGTACGGCAATGCCTCACATGTGACCAAAAAATACCAGTTGGGTGCATGGCAGGACTCAGAAGGGAAGGAGTGATTTTTGGATTTTGCGGCTCAGATTCTGGTGGAATGAATGGTGGGTGCTATGTGGCATTAGCAAGACCCCCGAAGCACGGTGAAATGATGAACCTAAAAATCCATAGATGTGTGGTATATTTTAAAACACTCCTTTATACATAGGCCGGGTTTGTCGGGGCAAGTGTCACACTGGAAAATAGTTTGCTTTCTTATTCCCTTTTTATAGCAAACTTTGCACCTTTTTTGTGTCCTGCCCTTTTTTCCAGTGGAGGGGATTTCATCAGGAAAATGCTGCCCTGGTACAATACGGGGGCCAGTACTAGAAGTACTGGGGCCCTCTGCCTGCTGGTTCCCAAATACTAGGCCCTTTATGACTTCCTCTTGAAAGTGCATAAATGTCCCCCTCTGGCCGGTAGAACGGAATAGCACGTAAGCGTTATACAGTGCCATCTGGATGATATACACGGCCAGCTTCTTGTACCAGATTTTTGTTTTCCGCAGGGCACTGTACGGCTTCAGTACCTGATCTGAAAGATCCACTCCGCCCATGTACCTATTGTAATCCAGGATACAATTAGGTTTGGAGGTGTGGGTACTGGTACCTCGTACAGGGACGGAGGTGGTACTGTCTCCGTGAATTGTTGTCAGTATAAGGACATCCCTCTTGTCCTTATATTTGACCAACAACATATTTTCGGTGCATATTCCCCTGCTTTCACCCCTTCTCATTACTTGGGCAATGTGCGTTTTTGGGAGGCCTCTTTGGTTCTTGCGCACAGTACCGCAAGCTGCTGTACCTCTTGAACCAAGGGCCTTAAACAGGGGGATGCTGGTGTAAAAGTTATCCACATAGAGGTGATAACCTTTATCCAGGAAGGGGTGCACTAAATCCCAGACAATTTTTCCACTAACACCTACGAGGGAGGGGGGGCATTCTGGCGGTTCAATTCTTGAATCCTTCCCTTCATATACCCTAAACCTGTGGGTGTACCCTGAGGTGCTTTCACACAGCTTATACATTTTTATGCCATACCTTGCCCTCTTACTGGGAAGGTACTGGCGGAATTTAACCCTTCCTTTAAAATGTATAAGGGACTCGTCTATGCAAATGAATTTATCTGGGATGTACATCTCTTCAAATTTGGCACTGAAATGATCAATGACCGGCCTGACTTTGAATAGCCGGTCAAAGGTGGGATCATCTCTGGGTGGGCACTGTGCATTATCGTTGTAATGCAAAAATTTAAGGATCGTCTCAAATCGAGCCCGGGGCATGGCCATACGGTAAAATGGGGTGCTGTACAGAACATCTGTACTCCAATATTGCCTAATTTCTGGCTTTTTTACTATGCCCATATGAAACACCAGACCCCAAAACGTCATCATCTCTACTGCATCTACAGGGGTCCACCTAGCAAATGATGACGTGGGGTTTTGAGCAATAAACTGCTGGGCATATAAATTAGTTTGGTCCACAATTAAATTTATAAAATCATCAGAGAAAAATAATTTGAAAAAGTCAATTTCTCTGAGACCTGTGGAATCAAATTGGATTCCTGGCATGGCCAAAAACTCAGGAACCTGGGGCTCAAAATTGTCTGGTGGTGGGGTCCATACGAGATCAATTATTGGGGGGGGGGTCTCAGCTGCTCTACGGGGGCGTCTTTGAGGGGGTCCCTCATCACTAGAGGAGGAAGATGAGGTTAAGATGAATCCTTCAAATTCCCCGCTTGCCTCACTGGCTGTGTCAGAATCAGAGGCAAGCATGGCATATGCCTCCTCCGCTGAATACATTCTTCTGGATGACTGGGATGACATTTGGGATGACATTTGGGATGCCATTTTTATTTTTGTGTTACTGGTAGTGAAATGTTTCAACACGTGTATAGTGTAGGGGGGGGTACAAACTTTATTTCAACCCGGGGGGTATGTAGTGTGTAGTGTGTAGTGTGTATGTAGTGTAGAAAAAAAAAAATACTTTATACAGGAATTTGAACCCAATTAAAAAAAAAAAAAAATTGAAGGGGTTAAAAAAAAAAAAAAAAAAGGCCCTGCGCCAAAAATTGAGCACAGATGTTGGTCAGTAACGTCCGTCACTGAACAGCGCTCAAAGGCAACAGGAATTTGATCAAAAAAAAAAAAATAGATCAACCCTGTGCCGAAAAAGATGATCAGTGATGTACGTCACTGATCAGCGCACAGTGGCCACAGGACACCCACAAAATCACAGTGTGTGTAAAAAAAAAATTAAAAAAAGACCGACACCGGCCTCAACAAAAAAAAAAGGTGATCAGTGATGCAACACTGATTACCAGTGAGGGGCAGCAGGTGTACAACCTTTGGTGCAACTGACAGTGCAACTGGCAGCAACTGACAGGTATATATAAAAAAAAAAAACCTCTGCGCCCCCAAAAAGTTGCTGATCACCTCAGATATAGTGATCAGCACAAAAGGCGGGGGTAGCAGACACAAAATATACACTCTCTATCACTCTCTGTCACTATCTCTCTCTATCTCTCTCTATCTCTCACTATCTATCACTATCTATCACTATCTATCACTATCTATCACACTGCAGCAGCAGCACTGACAGTTATATGTATAAAAAAAAACCTGCACCCCCAAAAAAGGGGGGTAGCAGACACAAAATATACACTCTCTATCACTCTCTGTCACTATCTCTCTCTATCTCTCTATCTCTCACTATCTATCACTATCTATCACTATGACACTGCAGCAGCAGCACTGACAGTTATATATATAAAAAAAAAACCTGCACCCCCAAAAAGGGGGGGTAGCAGACACAAATCTCTCTATCTCTCACTATCTATCACTATCTATCACTATCTCTCACTATCTATCACTATCTATCACTATGACACTGCAGCAGCAGCAGTGACAGTTATTTATATATAAAAAACCCCTGCACCCCCAAAAAGGGGGGGTAGCAGACACAAAATATAGCTCTCTCTGTCACTATCTCTCTATCTCTCTCTATCTCTCTCTCTATCTCTCTATCTCTCTATCACACTGCAGCAGCAGCAGGAAGTCCCAAGAAGTCAGATCCAGGAAGCGTCCAGCACGCTACAAGCAGTGATCAAGTGATCAGGTAAGGTATTTGCAAGGATCAGGTAAGTATTAGCAAGGATCAGGTCAGTATCACGGCAGATAGGCACGGTGACCGCTCTGCACGCTATTCCAGACCGGAATGGCGTCTGCAGCGCAGTCACCGGTAGTTTAAATGTCGCGCCTTGGCTGTGATTGGTCCGTGGGTCCCACGGACCAATCACAGCCTTGGGGGCAGGTGGGGTGAGGGTGGGGTGAGGTGTCATCGTCACCGATGACCCCCTCATGCCCCCTGACGCCCGGCGGTGATTGACACCTGTGTTACCGAGCGTCCGATTCGCTGGTAACACAGGAAAACGCTGTGAATGGCTGTTCACACTGAACAGCCAATCACAGCGATCGCCGACGGGGGGGCGACATCGCAGCCCCCCCTGGGCATGCAGGGACATGTCTGCTGTCAGGGACAGCAGACATCGTCCCTCTGTCACTGCGTCTCGAGACGCAGTGACAGTTTAAAGTCATGACGTACATTTATGCCATGTGTCGGGAAGTACATCCCGGCCATGACGTAAATGTACGTCAAATGTCGGGAAGGGGTTAACCGTGTTGACATTGGGGCCAGTCGACCTTCCGGGGTCGACCTAATGACTGTAGACCTAAGTCTGTTCTGACAGATGTACCACTTCTAGAACCATAGCTTACTGCAGCCTTTCTGAGGTATAATGTCTTTAAACTGTATACAGCTGTGTAGGAAAATATGAGAACACCTCTTTTCTGGGATGGTATGCATGTATTTTGGGGCAGGACTCATCACACCTCTTCTTTTATAATTTACGACAGGTGACAGCAAGAACTCGAAAGGGAATCCCTGCCACCAATGAGCCATCTCTGCATACCCCCACCAGTAAGTATAATCTTCCTCTGTGCTTCCTCTGTCTGCCGCCCTATTGCTCCCTGGACTTTTGCAGCCGCCCAGGCTGCTGGGAATTATCCACCACTGTAAACAAATTCACTCTAGCATGATTTATCATCACACACAATACATTGGGTACTACATATGTATGGTATGTGTGTATGTACATGCACATACGAGGTATGTACCTACATGTATGTATGGAAACACCCCTCATGAGAATCCTGCGTTTGGTCCTGACACCAGACACAAGAATTTATCTGTACTGCAATTACTATAAACCAAAAATGATAGCAACAAAAGAGGCCCAGTCTTCCTTCTTTTTGAAGCACATAATTTCCTGGCTACCCCTGTTACCCCTTCCTTTCTTAATTAACTTAACTTTAGAGCTCCTTGTTATTCAGTCACACTGTTCATTTTTACATTTTAAGATGCGGACATACCCGGATTTCCAACCCATTGCCTTTGGCATTGCAGTGAGACACTCTATTCATGAGCTACAGTATCTGACCCTGCACAGAAAGCATCTCCCCCACAAGCACATGCGCCTCATGTCCCCACTGTAAAAATCGGTGAGTGGGTATGCTACAATTCTCTTTAGGGCATTGGGCACCAAAAGTGCTAGTTATGGCTTTGCAAATCTGCATTCTTCTAGGGGCAACAACACCACAAACACTATATAAATAGCATCTTTTCTGCACATTTCCTTATTTCAAACAAATGTCTCCAGTTAAACAACTTTTCTTTGTGATTTAAACACTTTCATTTTTGATTTTCTGGTAATGCATCACAGACCATTGTTTAGAATCTTAAAATAAATATATCTACTTCCTCAGCAGCAGAGAAGGTAAGAGAGCATATATTAAAGTTAGGTATCGCACTGTAAGATGAATGTGTTTTCTTTTCTTTTATTTCAGTTTAGTATAAGAAATGATACCAGTGCTCACCTAAATTCACCTTTGGCTACTGAAGGTGCTGGGATCAGGTAAGTGTCTCCTTGGCCTATAATGCATCTGGAATGCAATTGTCGGTGATAGAAGCTTCAAGCAATTGTTAGATGACAGTAGAAGAACATATATGTAATTCCATACTAGAGATGTGCACCGGCCACTTTTCGGGTTTTGGGTTTTGGGTTCTGATTACCTTGAGGTTTTGGGTTCTAATGGGTTTTGCCAAAACACCTCCTAAGTGTTTTGTGTTTGGATTTCTTGGGTTTTGGGTTCTGATTTTTTTGTTAAAAAAGCATAAAAACTGCTAAAATCGCAGAATTTTTTTTTTTTTTGCTCCTACGCTATATAAACCTCAATAACATTCATTTCCACTCATTTACAGTCTATTCTGAACAGCTCACACCTTACAATATTGTTTTTAGGGCAAAAGGTTGCACCGAGGTAGCTGGATAACTATGATAAGCCACACAAGTGTGCGGCACAAACACTAGACTGATATGGCACACTTAGCATCCCCTCTAGGCTGATACTGCACACCTAGAATTACCCCTGGACTGATATGGCACAGGTAGCATCACCCCTGGACTGATACGGCACATTTAGCATCACCCCCGGACTGATATGGCACACTTAATAGCACCCCTGGACTGATATGGCACACTTAGCATCCCCCTAGTCTGATGCGGCACATCTAGCATCACCCCTGGACTGATATGGCACAGGTAGCATCACCCCTGGACTGATACGGCACATTTAGCATCACCCCCGGACTGATATGGCACACTTAATAGCACCCCTGGACTGATATGGCACACTTAGCATCCCCCTAGTCTGATGCGGCACATCTAGCATCACCCCTGGACTGATATGGCACAGGTAGCATCACCCCTGGACTGATACGGCACATTTAGCATCACCCCTGGACTGATATGGCACACTTAGCATCCCCTCTAGTCTGATACGGCACACCTAGCATCACCCCTGGACTGATATGGCACGCTTAGCATCACCCCTGGACTAATACAGCACACTTGGCAGCACCCCATGAATTATACGGCAGACTTGGCTTACCCCAGGAATTATACGGCACAGATGGTGGCACCCCTTACCTGATACAGCACACATGGAATTATACGGCACAGATGGTGGCACCCCTGGACTGTTACGGCACACATGGCGGCAGGCATGGAATTATACAGCAGACAAATTCCTGCAGTAAAAATAAAAATGTGTATTCTTTTAATTATAAAAAAGAGCAGCACACCTTACTTAGCAACACCCCATGAATTATACAGCACTCTTGGCTCACCCCTGGACTACAGCGCATTTAAAAGCCCTTGCAGTAAAAAAAAAAAAAACACCTTAATTTTATTTTCATTATAAAAAAGGGCAGCTCCCCTGGTCTGATATGGGACACATGGGGCACCCCTGGAATTATACGGCACACATGCGGGCACCCCAGGACTGATACAGGACACATGGGGGCACCCCTGGACAAATACAGCACACATGTGGGCACCCCTGGATTGATAGTACTGGTAGCCAGTGGAAACAGCAGATTGGAATTATATACTGCAATAAATACTGGTAGCCAGTGGCAACAGACTGGAATTATATACTGCGATAAATACTGGTAGCCAGTGGAAACAGCAGACTGGATTTTTATATACTGTGATAAATAATACTGGTAGCCAGCGGCAACAGCAGACTGGAATTATATACTGCGATAAACACTGGTAGCCAGTGGAAACAGCAGACTGGATTTTTATATACTGTGATATATAATACTGGTAGCCAGCGGCAACAGCAGACTGGAATTATATACTGCGATAAATACTGGTAGCCACTGGCAACAGCAGACTAGAATTACTGTATATACTGTAATAAATAAAATACTGGTAGCCACTGCCAGTGGCAACAACAAACTGGAATTATATACTGTGATAGGTACTGATAGCCAGGGGCAACAGCACACTGGAATTATATACTGCAATAGGTACTGGTAGGCACTAGCCAGTGGCAACAGCAGAGAGCAGACTGCAGCAGACACTAGGCAGTGCAGGGCAGGCAGTGGCACTAGCAGCACCAGTGGACTATCACACTGTGACTGACTATACAGGAGCAGACTCAGCAGAGGCAGGCCCCAGCACAAAGGAGAGACAGAACACAGCACCAGTCATCCTTGCAATGGTGATGTCTTGATCACTGAGCAGAGACACAGTACACAGCAGCACGGGCCCCAGCAGAGACCACACACAGCAGCAGCACACCCTTCCCTACCCTTCTCCGAGATTGGAGTGAAGATGGCGGCGCGAGGTTGCGGAATTTAAGGGTTCCGTGATCTCGCGAGAATCCGACGCCGGGCGATGACGTTTTGCCCGTGCGCCCGGATTCTAGTAAGGCGGGAAGCGCCGAGCGCTGCTCGTATCCGGGCCCGGATTGATGACGTCCGTGCTGGCTCGGATCTGAGGAATCCGAGCCCGCACATCTCTATTCCATACTGTCCCCCAATGTTTTACATGGTTTATTTGTCCCTTTAAAAATACTTAAATAATCATAATTAATATAAAAGTTCAGCTTCATGTCACTTCCCTCATTGAATGACTCCAGGTACTCATCAAACCACAATTTCTCATACCCATACTTGGCGTCTTATATACTTTCCTTCAGTGGTTGAAGTAGGCAAGTAGGTATAGCATACCGGCACTTCTTTCAACCCAGAAGTTTTTTATTTTTTTACTACAATATTAGCAGTGACCGTTGCTGTGCAGCAGCAGCAAGCAGGGAGAGGGCCAGCCTGCTCGATGCTGCTCTGGGGTGCCACCGCCTACTGCCGGCCGGCACATACTACTTCCCCCGCATGCCCCCCGGCTCACATTACTGCCGCTGCAGGACCTCCCCTCCCCCCCCCCGGTGCAAACATGGAGAGCGCCCAGGTCCCAGTAATGCCACCGCTGGAGCCTCTGTGCTGGGCACGCAAGAAGGGTGCACCCGGCTCTCATCCGCCCCGCCGCTGGAGACCTGTCAGGCATCGCTGCTTGAGATCTGCCAGGCATCACTGCTGGACCCCTGGTAGGTCTCTTTCCTGACCCTGCACAACCCCCTTGTCCCTTCCCCCCGCCCCCCCCCCCCCCCCCCCCGGTTTTTGTCACTGTATCCCCCTCATCCCATGGTCCCTGTGTCCCCCTCCCCCCCGGTCCCTGTCCCTGCATCTCCCTCCCCCCGGTCCCTGTATCTGCACCCTCCCCCATTCCCCTCCCCCCGGTACCAGTCTCCGCGTCCCTCTCTCCCCGCTCCCTGTCTCTGCGTCCCCGTCCCCCTGGTCCCTGTCTCTGCTTCCTCCTCCCCCCTGGTCCCTGCATCCCCCCGGTCCCTGTCCCTGCGTCCTGTCCTCCCCAGGTACCAGTCCCTGCATCACCCCGATCCCTGCATCCCCCGGTCTCTGTCCCTGCACCCCCCCTGTCCTGGTCCCTGTCTCCCCGCAGTACCTGCCTCCCACGGTCCCTGTGTCCCCAAATTATATGTAAAGTTTGGCTCAATCTGTGTGGCAACATTTTTTTTTATTTTTAATCCATGTAGCATTATATACATTTTATCTCAATCCAGGTGGCATGATGTGAATTTGGGCTCAATCCGGGTGGCATGATGTGAATTTTGGCTCATTCCGGGTTTGTAAATACAAATATGCCATGAATACGAACACAAATTAACATATTTTCAGGATAGTAAATTCTGAAACTACAAATATGCCTAAAAAAATCGTATTTTACTATGCAAATAAGATTTTTTTTTAGCCGTATTTG
Organism: Crinia signifera; assembly: GCF_055691185.1. Classification (NCBI taxonomy): domain Eukaryota; kingdom Metazoa; phylum Chordata; class Amphibia; order Anura; family Myobatrachidae; genus Crinia; species Crinia signifera. Next base: position 123,119,773 of record NC_139217.1, read on the forward strand.
GCTTAATAAATTTACCCCTATGTGTGAAGCAGGGGCATCTACCGGGCCCCTTCATGTCTGAGTGCTCAGACTTACTGCGCATGCACGAACCTTTGCTGCATTGTGGAGTCTCAACACTAGAGCACAATTTTTCCGGTAATTTCTGCAGTGCTCCAGCAACTGCCGCTGGACTGCGGGGGGGGGGGTTTAAGTATTACCAAAATCAGTACAATTTACATTTACAGTACACCGCACACACTGCACCCATTATAGTTATGTTCAGTGGCGGCTTTTAAATCTGCGGAGGAGGGGGCTGCCATGATGTCATCTGGCATCCCGCATGGCCACCGTACTTGGAGGCTATTACATTTAGCCAATAATGTGCAAATTATTTATTTATTTATTTACAGTTTCTTATATAGCGCAGCAGATTCCATTGCGCTTTACAATAGTAGACAGTGATAAAACAAACTGGGTAACAACAGACAGACTTGGAGGTTAGAGGGCCCTGCTGCAAGCTTACAATTTATAGGGACATAGGAAGGATACACAAGGACAGGCACCAGTAATAGCATAGCAGTTCCACCAAGTTACAAGTCCAGAAGGGAAGCTATATAATATAAAAGTGCCTCAGGGTTATGTGTGTGGTACTTAAATATGATAGGCTTGCCTGAAGAGGTGAGTTTTCAGGGAACACTTGAAAGTTTCAAGAAAAAAGAGGAAAAAACTGCGCTAGTATCCAATATTTAGCAAAATTAATACTTAAACATTTCAAGTACCACTAAAATATTTTTAATCTTAAAATTTAAAATTGTAAGCAATATAAACTTTCCTGGGTCAACACCATCACCCAGAGGCAATCCCCAATATTCATCCGGCAGACACACTGAAGAGATATTAGGATCTCCTGTACGGAACTGCCAGTGGGGCTCCATTGCTAATGTCCCTGGTATAAATATACAAGCGAGGATAATCAAGAAAAGGACTCTGAACCTGTAAAATAGAGCTCAGAAAAACCAGCTGTTACACCATATATGGTACCGTATGGACTTACAACTATCATCAGTTCTTACTCAATTTGACCCCCCCTTTTTTTCACCACCACACCCCCCCCCCCCCCCCCCCCTTATATTTTAAGGTTTTTTCAATGGTCAAATCTTGGCCTCTACTATTGTGAAGTTTTTATTGCTTACAATTTTACATTTTACATTTTAAGATTAAAAATATTTTAGTGGTACTTGAAATGTTTAAGTATTAATTTTGCTAAATATTGGATACTAGCGCAGTCTTTTCCTCTTTTTTCTTGTATCTATCTTGGGGGACTGACAACCCCCACCATTGTACTGCAGCTTGACAAAGCCACTCACACCTCTGCGCCTCCTACAGGTAAACTCAACACTTGAAAGTTTGTAGGCTAGTGGACAGGGCCGGAGCACCCCAGGCGGGGGGTGGGGGTGATGCGGCGGGGGCTGACAAGTCTCTCTACAGGAGGGGGGGGAGTTGAGGCCGGCGCCACTTACCTCCATCCAGGGGGGGAACTGCTCCCAACTGCCGCCCTCCAGTGGTAATGCCTAAAGCAGCCTAGTGGTGGCGCCGGCCCTGCTAGTGGAGAGTCTTATTGTGCATGGAAGGGCATTCCAAAGGGTGGGAGCAGCCCGATAAAAGTCCTGTAATAGTGAATGGGAGCTGGTGATCCGTGCAGAAGAGAGACGCAGATCTTGTGTAGAGCGTAGTGGTCGAGATGGGAGATATTTTGTTATAAGTAAAGAGATATAAGCTGGTGCAGTATGGTTAATAGCTTTATATGTCATTACAAGTATTTTATATTGAATATGGTAAAATACACGCAACCAATGGAGGGACTAGCAGAGCAGAACAGCAGAAAATGAACGTCTTGCTGGGAAGATGAGCCTAGCAGCAGCATATAAAATGGATTGCAGTGGTGAGAGTCTTGAGAAGACCAGATAGGAGACTATTGCAATAATCAATGCGGGATATAATGTGCATTAAATAGAGAGTTAGTAGTGTCTTGTGTAAGGTGGAGTCGTATTTTGGATATGTTTTTTAGATGCATGTAACATGATTTGTAGACAGATTGAATGTGCGGAACAAAGGACAGCTCAGAGTCAACAAATTTATGGGGTTTGGTAGATTGTCGAGTTGTCAACAGTTATGGAGATATAAGGATGGTAACTGTTCTTGGCTGGTGGGAATATAAGTAATTCTGTTTTGAAAATATTGAGTTTAAGGTGGTGAGAAGACATCCAAGATGAGATGGCAGAGAGGCATTCAGAGACTCATTTCACTAATGGTGTTTTTCTTTTTTTAATTCAACAGTCAACGTCCCATTCCCATTCCCTCTCCCTCCAGTCTCCTGTCTGAAATGGCACCTGACCATCAGAGATTTACTTTTATATGCTATCCAAAACATGCAATGTCTCACTCTGAGAAAAATTAAAATTTATTACTGTATACCAACTGCTTCACTTCTCTTTACACTTTTTTTCTCCTGAAATGATCATGAGGGTTCATAAATAATACAGGTTAAAGGTACTGTGACTTGTTCTGCTTACCAGGTGAAATGCTGGAGGTATAAATAAAGGAGAATAAATAAGTGGCATTGTGAGTTTGTCTGGCAGTCACTTTTCTATATTTGTGTGTTGTACTGTAATACCACCTGTGTCACCTCAACTGGATTTCAATGGATAAACCACACATAGATTAAGAGATGGTAAAAATAGCTAACAAAACTTAAGAAAACCCTGTGCCAGAGGTAGGTGTGTGTAAACATCCCACGCCCAAACTATAAACACAATTTTCAGAGGCTTTGGTAGTGGTGCTGTGGTAGACGGGCAGGAGATTTGAAAACTTACATTCAAAAGAATAGTGGGCACTGATTGGCTGAGAGCCAATTAGTTGCTGCCTAAATGGGAGTTTTCAAATCTCCTGCCACCCGACATTAGTGCACCTCCCCGCATGTAAAAATAGGCACATCAAGTGCCAAATCCTATGCATACCGGGGGAGCTGCCGGTAGGGTTGAAGGGAAATCAGATCTGACTTGTCCTATGGACCTTTGTATGGGAACATTAAACATCTGAAATACAAATTTGGGGACGGCAGCTTTTTTGCAGCCACTGTAGCTGCTGTACATTTATTGCACTAGTGGCGGTCAGTTTAATAAAGAGGTTTTTTTTGTTCATTGCGGCTCAATGTGTGCAAAACTCTCAACATGACCCATTCCAGGAGGAAATGCTCTGTTCTTGGACTTCCATGCTGGCGGCAGTTGCAGAGTTGCAGGCTGCAGCACATTCCAAAATTCAGATAGAGGAGCCCAACCAACTTCCACCCCAAACACCACAGTCCGGGACTCACTTGCAGGTGTGTGGGAGAGAGTTGGGTTAGGCTGCCAAGAATGGATTTACGTTTAGGCACTAGGGTTATCCTGAGGGCAGTGCCCTCTTTCCCATTGGGCTTAATGGGCAGTTGCCAAGGGGCCTGAGGTTTCTAGAGGCCCACCCCAATGTGGAAGACGGCATTGCCCCGGGGAGCTGCTGAGGCGGTGAGCAGCAGGGTCTGGGCAGCGGTGGCTGGAAACTTGTAGCGCCGCTATTTGCAGGGTGGCAAAGCTGGATGCCGATTGGCTGAAATCTCTCAGCCAATCAGCGTCCGGCCAGTCTTTTCAAATTCAGCAGCGCTTCCTGCCTACCACCCAGCAAATAGCGCCACAAGCTCCCAGCCCCCACTGCCTGCATGTAGGCGAGGAGAGAGGGGGCCCACTGAATTCTTTTGCCCAGGGTCACCGGCAAATGTTAAGATGGCCCTGCACACGGGGGCGTGGGGTGGTAGGGTTAGGCTGCCAAGAAGGGGTTTAGGTTTAGGCACTTACAAGTGGGGGTAGCAGGGATGTGCGGTGAGGTAAATAGCTAAGGAGTCCCTGACAAGTGCCAGAGCCAGATTTGCACACAATATATGAGCCATGGGGTACATGCCGGCATTATACACATGTGCAGCAGTGTGTACAGCTGGAGATTCGATGAGTTTTGATAAGAGAGGTGCAGAAAAGGTAGCCAGGTGAGGCACTGCCTCACCTGCCATAGACTTTTTACTCCAGAGTTTTGACTATAAAAATGATTAGAATAATAAAAATAAGATTTTTTTTATATGTTTGACATACTTTAGGAATTCAAAATGCCAGCATATACGTTACTATGACAGGAAAGGCTGTGCGTCACCTGCCTCACCTAACCGCACGCCACTGGGGGGTAGGCGTGGATTAGCCCGTGTGGCAGGGGGGTAAAGTTTAGGTGGTGTGGTATGGGGATTAGGTGAAGGTACTAGTGTGGAGGGTTAGGTTGAAGGAAGTAATGGGAGAGGGTTAAGAGGTAGTATTGGGAGAGGGTTACTAATGGAGCCCGTTTGCATTCTCTGTATCGGGATGCTGGGTTTAGTCTTTTGACTGCCAGCATGCTAAGTGCCGATATATCATATGTATCCCATTAATGCAATTTTTTTTCCCCACTGGAAACTTACCTGACACATAAATTATGAAATTATTATTATTACGCACATCTGGCTGTTATTGCTTTTGCTTTTAATGTAATGTTATACTGTATGCTTGATGGTTATGCATTTAATGATGATTGTGAAACATATGCTTATAATGTTATGCTTTATGGTTCTCAAAATTATCTATACAGCATTTCACAACATTGAATATTATTAAACACATCCCCTTGCATGTGCCCGCAACCGGAGAAATCATTCAATAGTCAGCAACCATCTAATGATCTCTCCTGCCTTCGCCAATATAAGTCAAAGGACACTGTCTTATATTGGCGGGTGCTGGGGCGAAGACAGGATTGGAGGTGACGATACACTAGGCCGGCATGTCCAAACTGTGGCCGTCTAGCTGTTGTGAAACTGCACATCCCAGCATGCCTTGCCATACAGTAGGTTTAGCATTCCCAAATAGCAAAACTGTGGCGAGGCATGATGGGACTTGTAGTTTCACAACCGCTGGAGGACCATAGTTTGGACATGCCTGCACTAGAGAAATTAAAGAGATAATGATTAGTGGGCAACATCACCGCTTTTAATTATTAGAAGCTTTAGTTAATTTACTCCAAAGCATAAATAATTCAATAGATAATTGATACAGTGTGACTAACGGGAGTATTTATACTGCTACAACAAATGCACATCTGGTTATATGGGAATCCTAATCCCATCATATAGTTCTCCTTACAGTTCTTCAATACGTCATTAATGTTTCTTAATACTTATGCCTGTCTCCTATTGCTATTCCACATAGCGCTACAGAATTTGTTGGTACTATATCAATAATACAGAACAAAAACAAAGAAGTAATAAAATGGATAGTACTAAAAGTAAATACAGTATGTCTGTGTGACAATGTCATGTTGGTTAAGCAAACAAAGTCAAATAAAAAGTATTGCTTATAGCCTATACAATGGGTCGCTGTCTACTGTTCTGCATCGGACTTGTTTGCAAAGCAATCACATGGTACCTTATCATTATTTAGGACAATAATAAAGTTCTGACACGTCACTAAAGACACAGCGCCTGAACCTTGAGCTTTATTTGCTCTGCGCAGTGTAAGCTTCCTCACATCTCAGTTGGCAACTAAATGAATGAGAAGGAAAGATTAACGTTCACTGTTTCAGAGCATAATATATTCTGTGCTTCAGAATAGACACCCATTTCCCTACACTGCAAACATTTCATGACGTTTTTAGGATGCCGATATACCCTGCATGTGGTCACAAGTTGTCTCCTCGTTAATGGAAACAGTCTACTGAACTATATGACAATTGTAAGTATGAGTTGCTACATATTCAAATGCTTAGGTATTTACTAACTTTCTAGGCCATGCCATGATGAAATATTATGTACGCTTTCGCAATATTTATATATAGGTGTAACTACAGTATGTGCAGTGCTTACAGAGGTCTGGTGTATGACTGATGTTTAGGGTGACACATCTCCATAGACAATACATATATTTATGCTATACCTTGAAAATTGCCTTCAGGAGTATTAATATTGTATTTTTTTTTTTATTATTACACCAGGTAAAGTATGTGTTCTTCTATTGAATGCCTCAAATATTGCAGTACACTCAAGAACAGTAGTAAAAATCCAGGTACATATATTATCATATACCCTTTATAGGTGGGAGCATTAAATAACACGACTGATACTATAGTTTACTTTTAATTATTTTTCTTACATTGTATATGTGTGTGTGTATGTATGTATGTATTTATATACATACATACATACATACATACATACATCTGCAGGTACCCGGTGCCTTTCCAGGAAACTCCTCAATGGGGGCCCAAATATAAAGACAGTCTATAGGGCAGCAGTCAGAAATCAAACCCCTCAGGATATCCTGAGGGGTTTGTTTTCCGAGTGCCACCCTACAGACTGTCTAAATATATATATAGATATATACATATATATATATATATATATCTATATATAGATAGATAGATATATCTGAACAGAAAAGAATGATGTGCGCAAACACCTTACAAGAAATGTCCACTGATGGGAAGTTTCTTTGCCCCAAATGTGGGGAAGCAGTTCTTTGTACAAGCAGTCTGGGTTCTTCTTCAACCGGCAGCTCCACACAACCTGGTTTCCACAGGTGACAAATTTGTTCTATAAAAGAAATGTACAGGAGCGATCCATAATGCAGATAAAAGATGGTACAATATTTTATTTCCTTTAAAACACTGGATCACAAAGTACAGAATCACGTACCACAGCGAGCGGTTAGACAGAACCGCACCGTTCTGTCTTACCGCACCGTTCTGTCTTCGTCTGACGAAGTCCTAGTGACGAAACCGTAGGGGCGTGGCCTGGCGTCATCATTTCTGTTCGTCCAAGGATCAGCTGAAGCTGCCGCTGCCGCTGCTCAAATCCTTTCCCCACGGGAACCCTCATGTTGTAAACGGTGCGGTTCTGTCTAACCGCCCGCTGTGGTACGTGATTCTGTACTTTGTGATCCAGTGTTTTAAAGGAAATAAAATATTGTACCATCTTTTATCTGCACTATGGAGTGCTTCTGTTCATTTCTTTTATAGAACATATATATATATATATATATATATATATGATTCCAAGGAAGGCAGCACTCAGGAGGCAGAGGTAAGTGAAAAAAACGTCTGTATTAGCGTACAAGCTTTCGGGGTGTGACCCCCTTCATCAGGTAACAGACAACAATACTAACATGTAACACTCACCCATATGTAGTCGCCATCAGCCACGGCCTCCCCCGCACGCTGTCAGCGTTTCCGGCGCACAAGCAGGAAGTGCGCGACGTCATGTGAAGCCTCACTGGTGAATCCGGTTGCTGAGCAACCCCAGCAGCTTGCGTTTCACTGAAAACAGTGAAGACGCATATTCAGGAAGGAGCCGCCTGCAAGCGGCGAGGGGGACCAGGGCTGGGGGGAACAAAAATAAATATATGTAAAACCCAATACCACATAATGTCAAAAATTACATAATAAAGAAATAACTGAAAAAAATGAAAAAATGAAAGTGAAAAAATAATAAAAATAAAAATAAACAAAAACATATATGCAGAATTATGTCAGCGCATAAAAGAATATGCGCATACATACATGAATTACACATATAAAAAAATATATACAACACGCAAAATTACATGATGGAATTCCAATTAATTTTGTCATTTAGACCCCTAGGATGTGTTACATCCAATCTCAAAATCCATTGGGATTCGAGTCTCAGAAGTTTCCTGGCGCGATCACCTCTGCGCAAGGATTCCTTAATGTGATCAATTATAAAGTACTTGAGGGATGCCAATGGGTGACCCAACTTTTTAAAATGACGCGCCACAGGCTGGTCAATGGTCTTACCACGTAATGACCAGTCGATCGCCGACCTGTGTTGCCCCATGCGTACTCTAAAGGGGCATGTGGTCTGGCCTACATAATAAAGCCCACAAGGGCATACTAAAATGTATACCACGAATGCAGTACGGCATGACACCACATGGCGAATTTGGTATTCCTTGTCAGTGTGTGGATGTTTAAAACTTTTACAGGTGATCATATAGTTACAGGTAACACAATTTAGACAGCTGTAACAACCTGCAGCCTTAAAGATGGTATTAGGGGCACGTGGGATACCCATTCCCGTGATCTCTGTTTTCACCAGCCGGTCTCGCAAATTAGGGCCACGCTTAATCTCCTCTCAGATCGTCTTGACCATTTGATTGGTAAATATCTGATCAGAGGTTATGATCCCACTCTTTTAGCCGCCCAGAAAACGCAGGTCATGCTTATGCCTCGCCAGTCACTACTTGAGCCCAAGAAACGTCCCATTGAGGATGTTATTCCGTGGACCAGCACATTTTCTACGGCCAGTCCCATTCTCAGCTATGCTACCAAATCACTCTGGCCGATAGTGAAAACCGATTTGGAGCTTCCTGGCTTTCGGGCCTCTCGGCCCATGGCTGCTTTTAAGCGTGGCCCTAATTTGCGAGACCGGCTGGTGAAAACAGAGATCACGGGAATGGGTATCCCACGTGCCCCTAATACCATCTTTAAGGCTGCAGGTTGTTACAGCTGTCTAAATTGTGTTACCTGTAACTATATGATCACCTGTAAAAGTTTTAAACATCCACACACTGACAAGGAATACCAAATTCGCCATGTGGTGTCATGCCGTACTGCATTCGTGGTATACATTTTAGTATGCCCTTGTGGGCTTTATTATGTAGGCCAGACCACATGCCCCTTTAGAGTACGCATGGGGCAACACAGGTCGGCGATCGACTGGTCATTACGTGGTAAGACCATTGACCAGCCTGTGGCGCGTCTTTTTAAAAAGTTGGGTCACCCATTGGCATCCCTCAAGTACTTTATAATTGATCACATTAAGGAATCCTTGCGCAGAGGTGATCGCGCCAGGAAACTTCTGAGACTCGAATCCCAATGGATTTTGAGATTGGATGTAACACATCCTAGGGGTCTAAATGACAAAATTAATTGGAATTCCATCATGTAATTTTGCGTGTTGTATATATTTTTTTATATGTGTAATTCTTGTATGTATGCGCATATTCTTTTATGCGCTGACATAATTCTGCATATATGTTTTTGTTTATTTTTATTTTTATTATTTTTTCACTTTCATTTTTTCATTTTTTTCAGTTATTTCTTTATTATGTAATTTTTGACATTATGTGGTATTGGGTTTTACATATATTTATTTTTGTTCCCCCCAGCCCTGGTCCCCCTCGCCGCTTGCAGGCGGCTCCTTCCTGAATATGCGTCTTCACTGTTTTCAGTGAAACGCAAGCTGCTGGGGTTGCTCAGCAACCGGATTCACCAGTGAGGCTTCACATGACGTCGCGCACTTCCTGCTTGTGCGCCGGAAACGCTGACAGCGTGCGGGGGAGGCCGTGGCTGATGGCGACTACATATGGGTGAGTGTTACATGTTAGTATTGTTGTCTGTTACCTGATGAAGGGGGTCACACCCCGAAAGCTTGTACGCTAATACAGACGTTTTTTTCACTTACCTCTGCCTCCTGAGTGCTGCCTTCCTTGGAATCATATGCTTTTGTATTTTGTTCGGGCACCGGGGCTTATTATTCATTGAGAACAAGCTGAGTGCCGGCTGAGTTGGACTCCTATATATATATATATATATATATATCTATATATATAGATATATATATATTTATATTATTACATTTTATATATGTGTGTGTGTGTACATATATATATATATATATATATATATATATATATATATATATATATATATATATATATATATATATTAGGGCGGAGTGAAAAAAATTAAATTGAGAAATTCAAAATCAGCTAGTGTGGGAAAGTTGTGAGTTGATCTGAATAAGAAAAGTGCAAAAGCTTTTGGTACTTGTGTATTATCTGGGTGCCCGATTTTTTTTCATCACAGGGCAAAAAATCACATCGCATCACATGCAAACATATCGCATGCGATGCGACACGATTGGACCCGATTTTTAATTGTACAGGCACCCTAATGGGTAATTACTATGTTAAATGGCCCCCCATTGCTAACGCCACCCCACCATCAACGCCAACCCGAAGCGTGGCGAGCGCCAGCGGTACGCGAGGGTCGGCGGTACGCGTCCTCCTTTTTCTCCCCACTATCCACGTCGGTGTAGAGATGATTTTATATAGTGTGGCGAGCGCAGCGAGCCACCGAGCCCAAAGCATGGCGAGCGGATTACTTCACATATATTCCGCGGCCGCTCACCACGCTTCAGGCTCGGTGGCTCACTGCGCTCACCACACTATATAAAATCAACTCCACGCCGACGTGTATAGTGGGGGTATGAAAAGGTGGGAGGACGCATACCGCCGCCCCTCGTGAGCTTGCTGCACTCGCCACGCTTCGGGTTGGCGTTGATACTGGGGTGGCGTTAACATTGGGGGGGGGGGCATTTCACATAGTAATCACCCTTAAGGGTGGGTGTACAATTAAAAATCGGGTCTGGGGGTGCATTTAACATTGTAATGAGGCATCAGGGTGCCTGTACAATGTAATATCGGGTATAATCGCATCACATGCCATTATAATGGTGTCACGATCACCATGTCTGCCACCCATTCCCTCTGTGCCATGTCTAGCCCTAAGTCCACTGACAGGGAACCTCCTGCCCTGGCGCTCACCTCCGCTACCAATCCTCATGCTGGTAGTGTGTATGCTGTCGCGCTGTCATCGCCAGGTGACAGTGGTGGTTTGTGCTTCTGTGCCATGCGGGGTCTGAGTGGCATGAGACCTGAGCCGCCATGATGGGTCCGTGTCAGGTTAGGCCTCTGTCTGGACACACCGGCTGCAGCGCATCCGCGCACAATCACCGCCGGCTGGTTTCTGTCGCCATCTCTGGTGGCGGCCATCTTTTAGGATCCTTCAGCCTATGCTGCGCAGCTCCATTCAAGTGATGTTAAGTGTCAGCCAATCACGGCGCAGCTTCCCCTTCAAATACTGACTTGCCGGGCACGACCGGCAGTCAGTACAATGATGTCTAACCGTGTGCATCATTGACTCTCCCTGGCTGTCTGTATTTACCACTGCAGTTCTTGCGCCTCTGGTGAAGTTCTCCTCCAGTATCCTGCTGATCGTCTCACTGCCTGAAAGCATACCATCACAGAACCCGCTGCCGCCTATATGGACTGGACAAGGTTAACCCCCCAAAAGGGTAATATCTTCTCCTTATTCCTGACGGTTATTCTCTGTGGTCATCCCTGGTTTGCAGCTACGATCCTATTCAGCACAGCTTCTTTCGGACTTCATCATCCAACCATCCAATCCTTCATCCAATCATCCAATCCATCATCCAATCATCCAATCCTTCATCCAATCATCCAATTCTTCATTCAACCATCCAATCATCCAATTCTTTATTCAATCATCCAATCCTTATTCAATCATCCAATTCTTCAACCAATCATCCAACCTTTCAGTTGTTCAATTATTCAATTACCAATCATCTTCAAGTTCTTCAATAAGCATTGTATATTATTGACTTTATCATTTACCAATAACTACAGTTTTATCAATGTGTCATTATTCATCTTCTGTACCGCAGTATCTTCATTAAATAAGGTTTATTTTTATTCAATTGCCTTACTCCCTTCTGTCGTTAATGCAACAACCCTACATCAACGCACCCAGCCTCTGTTACACTCCAGCTGGTGCTTCACGAAACGTGACAGTTTGTACTGACTCCATGGATCCAGCATCAGATCAGGAGCGAGTAGCTGCTCCAGTACAACAGCTGGAGGCTCGCCTGGATCAACAGGAGGCCGCTCAGGAGCAAGTTTTTCATGCCCTCCAAGGTCTGTCAAAAAGACTGGTTACTATTCAAACAACTTTGCAAAAGGGCCAAGGGTCAACAACTACACCGGCACCATCGCCTAGATCCGTATCCCCAACGACAGGAGTCACTGCTCATTTACAACTTCCTACTCCAACCAAGTTTGATGGCAATTCAAAAAATTGTAGAGGCTTTATAAACCAATGTGAAATTCACTTCACTTCCATCTTCATATTTCCCTACTGATTGAACCAAGGTAGCCTATGTGATATCCCTCCTTACCGGTCCTGCTCTCAATTGGGCATCTCCCCTGTGGGAAAAGGCATATCCACTTCTAGCTGACTATGCTCGTTTTATTTCCATTTTCAAAATCATCTTCGATGAACCAGGTCGAATCAGCTCAGCTGCAACTGAAATTCTCGGCTATGTCAAGGTTCTAGGACGGTGGGACAGTATCTAATTCAATTTAAAATACTGGCAGCTGAAATGGCTTGGAATGAAGAGGCCTTCCTCGCGGCCTTTATGAATGGTCTCTCAGATAAAATCAAAGATGAACTTGCGGCAAGAGATTTGCCTTCCAGATTAGAAGACCTGATCTCTCTATGTTTACAAATTGATTTGAGACTCGGAGAAAGAAATCGAGAGAGGAACCGAGTCACTGCTAGTCCAGCTTTACATGTGTCTAAACCTCTATCGCTACCAGTGGAAGAACCTATGCAGGTTAACCGCTTTAAATTGACTCCAGCTGAACGTAGACGTCGTCATGATGAACGTCTTTGTCTTTATTGTGCTGATCCTCAACACTCTGTCGATTCCTGTCCAAAGAAGCCGGGAAACGCTAGAACCTAACCTGTAAGAGAGAGGGCAGGTTAGGGGTTGTTATCATCTCTCCGAATAATAAAGACTGTATCCTTCAAGTTTCATTACAAGTTAAACATCAGTTCAGACAGTTGCCAGCTCTTCTCGACTCAGGAGCAGCAGAGAGTTTCATCACCACTGATGTTGTTAAACGTTGGCGTCTGTCTACTATTCCTCTCCAGCGCCCAGTATATCTAACCGCTATGGATGGGAGTCGTATATTGGGAGAGACTGTCACTCTATGAACTCAACCTTTAACTTTACAGGTTGGTCTACTACATGTTGAAAAAATACAGTTCTTTGTCATACCCAAGTCGTCTTACCCAATCATTTTGGGTCTCCCCATGGTTACGTACCCATAATCCCAGTATCAATTGGGTAACGTCCCAGGTCCAAGCATGGGGTGCCTCTTGTACCAAATCATGTCTCAAATCTGTGGTACCTACACGCCAAGTCTCCCTTCTGATCCCTGAAGGGTTACCTACCCCATATCAAGACTTTTCTGATGTGTTCTGCAAAAAGGCTACCGACAAATTACCTCCTCATCGTCCATGGGACTGTTCTATCGACTTAATACCAGGAAAGAATCCTCCTCGAGTTCGCACTTACCCTTTGTCCTTACCAGAGACACAGGCTATGTCCGAGTATATAAAGGAAAACCTAGCCAAAGGGTTTATCTGTCCTTCATCCTCTCCTGCTGGAGCTGGTTTCTTTTTTGTCAAGAAAAAAGATGGAGGGTTACGGCCTTGCATCGATTATCGAGGATTAAACGAAATTACCATCAAAAATCGTTATCCATTGCCACTCATCACAGAACTTTTTGACCGAATCAAAGGGGCGACCATCTTCACAAAATTAGATCTTCGTGGAGCCTACAATCTCATTCGCATTCGTGAAGGAGACGAGTGGAAGACCGCTTTTAATACCAGAGATGGACATTATGAATACCTTGTCATGCCTTTCGGGTTGAGTAATGACCCAGCAGTCTTTTAGTCCTACATGAATTAACTTTTTCATGATCTTCTGTACAAACATGTTGTGGTCTCCCTCGACGATATCCTGATATTTGCCAATAGTCATCAGAAACATCGAGAAGTCATCAGAGAAGTGCTCTCTCGCCTCAGAAAGAATCTCCTTTTCTGCAAATTAGAAAAGTGCATTTTTTGAGGTCTCATCCATACCCTTTTTAGGGTACATTGTGTCTGGCTCTGGTCTGGAAATGGATCCAACTAAAGTTGAAGCAATCCAGTCGTGGCCTCGTTCTCATACTCTCCGAGGGGTCCAAAGGTTCCTCGGATTTGCGAACTACTATAGAAAATTAATCAAAGGATTTTCTACTATTGTTGCTCCCATAACTGCTCTTAATCGTAAAGGTGTCAAACCCTCCAAATGGGATCCTGAGGCTTCCAATGCCTTTACAGTACTCAAAGAAAAGTTAATTTCAGCACCAGTTCTGGCCCAACCAGATGTCACGTTACCCTTCACTCTAGAAGTCGACGCCTCTGCCATTGGCGTGGGAACTGTGCTTTCCCAGACTAAGACTGACGGACAGTTGCATCCATGTGGTTTCTTCTCTAAGAAATTCTCCCCAGCTGAACAGAACTACGCCATCGGGGACCAAGAACTGTTAGCTATCAAAATGGCCTTGGAGGAGTGGCGGTATCTACTCGAGGGGGCAGTTCATGTTATTAATATCATTACTGATCATAAAAATTTGCTTTATTTAAAAAATGCTCAGTGTCTCAACCCTTGGCAAGCCAGATGGGCGTGGTTCTTTTCTAGATTTCATTTTAAATTGTCTTTTTCTCCTGGAGCAAAAAATCGTAAGGCAGATGTTCTGTCTAGGTCGTGGGAGACTGAGGAGGAGTCTAAATCCTATGAAGGAAGTCCAATTATTGATCCTCTCGCTTTTGCCGCAACAACTGTGCAAGTGTCAGTCCCTCCAGGTAAAACCTTTGTTAAACCTAACTCAAGGAGGCAAATTCTGCGTTGGGCTCATGACTATAAGTACTCTGGTCATCCAGGGATTCAGAAGACCTACGAATTCCTTTCTCGGAGGTACTGGTGGCCTGCTTTAAAAAAAGATGTTCAGGAATATATTGCGTCCTGCCCTCATTGTGCCCAACATAAATCCTCCAATTTAGCTCCAGTAGGTCCATTGTGGCCACTTTCCATCCCACAGGGGCCGTGGACTCATTTGTCAAAGGACTTCATTACCCACCTTCCATCTTCTGATGGTTATACCACCATATGGGTCGTCATAGACCGATTTTCTAAAATGGCTCATTTCATACCTCTTCGGGGGTTGCCTTCAGCTCCTAAGTTGGAGAACCTTTTTATCAAAGAGATCTTCAGAACCCATGGGCTGCCTGAAGAAATCGTGTCAGATTGAGGTGTACAGTTCATAGCAAAATTCTGGCGAGCACTAAGTCCTCAAAATTCAACTCAATTTCAGTACAGCCTACCTTCCACAATCTAATGGACAGACGGAGAGAGTCAATCAGGATGTAGAGACTTTCTTACGTTTGCATGTTTCCTCTTCCCAGGATGACTGGGTCGAGGTGTTGCCATGGGCCGAATTTGGTCATAACAACCAGTACCATTCATCTTCTTCTTCTACTCCTTTCTTTATTAATTATGGCTTCCATCCTAGGGTTCCTGACTTCCAGCGGCTACCTTCAACATCTGTGTCAGCGGTAGCATTAACTCTCCAGCAGCTCCGCCAACAATGGAGGAACGCCAGGAAATCATTGATTAAAGCTTCACAAAAATATAAGAAATTTGCTGACAGAAAGCGAAGAGCAATTCCCACTTTGAAAGCTGGTGACAAGGTATGGCTGTCCACTCGTACCTTCAATGAAATTTGCACCTCCTTTTCCGATAACACAGATCATCAATCCAGTTGCCTATAAGTTAAAATTACCACATTATTTAAGGATTCCTAATTAATTTCATATCTCATTGCTTAAACCCTTAGTGCTAAACAAGTTTCATGCTGGCCTTCCTAAATCTCCCAAAGTGTTTACCCACAGGGGCTTGGAATATGAAGTGGCTTGTATTCTGGACTCTCGCATCTGGTACAAATGACTACAGTACCTAATCGACTGGAAAGGCTATGGACCTGAAGAGAGGTCCTGGACCAATGCTACGGAGGTACTTGCTCCCAAATTGATGCGAGATTTCCATAGGAAATTTCCAACCAAGCCTAAGGAGTGTCCTGGGGCCACTCGTAAAGGGGGGGTGCTGTCACGACCACCATGTCTGCCACCCGTTCCCTCTGTGCCATGTCTAGCCCTAAGTCCACTGACAGGGTACCTCCTGCCCTGACGCTCACCTCCGCTACCAATCCTCATGCTGGTAGTGTGCATGCTGTCGCGCTGTCATCGCCAGGTGACAGTGGTGGTGTGTGCTTCTGTGCCATGCGGGGTCTGGGTGGCATGATACCTGAGCCGCCATGATGGGTCCGTGTCAAGTTAGGCCTCTGTCTGGACACGCCGGCTGCAATGATGTCTAACCGTGCGCATCATTGACTCTCCCTGGCTGTCTGTATTTACCACTGCAGTTCTTGCGCCTCTGGTGAAGTTCTCCTCCAGTATCCTGCTGATCGTTTCACTGCCTGAAACCATACCATCACGGAACCTGCTGCCGCCTATACGAAGAGGACAAGGTTAACCCCCCAAAGGGGTAATATCTTTCTCCTTATTCCTGACGGTTATTCTCTGTGGTCATCCCTGGTTTGCAGCTACGATCCTATTCAGCAAAGCTTCTTTTGGACTTCATCATCCAATCATCCAATCCTTCATCCAATCATCCAATCCTTCATCCAATCATCCAATTCTTCATTCAACCATCCAATCATCCAATTCTTTATTCAATCATCCAATCCTTATTCAATCATCCAATTCTTCAACCAATCATCCAACCTTTCAGTTGTTCATCTTCAAGTTCTTCAATAAGCATTGTATATTATTGACTTTATCATTTACCAATAACTACAGTTTATCAATGTATCATTATTCATCTTCTGTACCGCAGTATCTTCATTAAATAAGGTTTATTTTTATTCAATTGCCTTACTCCCTTCTGTCGTTAATGCAACAACCCTACATCAAAGCACCCAGCCTCCGTTACACTCCAGCTGGTGCTTCACGAAACGTGACAAATGGCATGCGATGCGATGCGATGCGATATTAAAATTGTACACTCTGCCTGGGAAAGCCTCAAAATCGGGTCGCATCGCATGCCTTAATTAGTGGCATGTGATGCGATATATCGGGCGCCCATATAATACACAAGTACCAAGCTTTTTAATATGAGTCAACATCTTCTGTTCTGGCAAGAGGCCTGAAGTTTCACTTTTTTGGTGAAAATGACGAAAACTGTGAAGATGCTCCGATCTAGTTAAAATTATGTCATGATATCTTAGAGTGGTTTATTAATATACTTTAGCTTAGTAAAAGATAGTACGAGCTTGTCCTAGTGCAAAGTGACTGACTTTGGCGGAAGAAAAAATCCCTGATAATTGACCCATTTTCATGGTTTCAATTGTGAATATGGTGTTTTCTCCAGAACGTGTTTTTTTTTTTTTTGGGGGGGGGGGAGGATGCTCTGTAAGTGATCAAGAAAAGAAACATGATGGGAAAAAAACAGGGTAAATCCCTTTTTGTTTGCCTTTTAATAGAATAGTGCACCTATGTGTCTTCTAATGTCGAACAAACTCTTTACTGAATGCTCCAGTAAGTTCAGTAACAAGCATTACACTCTCAACAAAAGAAAAATCAGACAGCTCCCTGGGCGCTGGATGTACTGAAACTGTCCCCTCTTTATTTCCGGGATATTTGACCCAAAAGGAAAAGAAGGAGAAACAGAATAGTGTGATATTGCAACGATTAAAAATTCTTTAAAAGTTGTTAACCAAAATGTATGACTCATACCAATAGGATATGTCAACTCAGATTAGTAGACATGTACGCTTAATGGAGGGACTTAATCCGTCACCAATAGATCCTTTCTTCCTTCTTCTTCTAAGTGTAGTCACTCAAAAAAAGGATGGGAGAACACAATATGCAATACCTCTGTTTTACTTTTTAAAAGACATAAAATAAACAGAGATTGAATCAAAGGACTCTCACCATGTGGTATTGTCTACAAAGAAAATGCAGACAAAATGCGCAATATGTATCCCAAACAGGCATCCCTGGGTGCTGGTCCACAATGGGGGTCCTTAGAGAAGTCCTCTGTCCTTCCAAACCGACCGGTTTCGATACAAACTATCTTTTTCAAGGTGTGGAAAGTGCATGTGCAGTTCACATATTTAGAAGCAGTACCCAACAGACGACCCTGTGCTTTGAAGTACAGATCTGTAAATTCTCGCTCTGTGAATGACTTCCAAGGTGCCAACACACACTACTTAAAGAAAATTGCAGGCCCTCTGGTATGTCCCATCAGGTCCGTCCTTTGTAATGCCAGATCTATAAAAAACAAGACTGCTACAATTGCTGACCTTATCGAATCGTCAGATATAGCCTGTATTACTGAGACTTGGCTGGATGAAAATGCAGCACCTATCCTGGAAGCTGCAGTTCCAAAAAACTACTCTGTTATTCACAACCCCAGACTGGACCGCAGGGGAGGCGGGGTGGCTATCTGCTTTAAAAAAGAACTAAAACTTAGGGTCTGCCCAATGGAATTGACTCACTCATTTGAGTGCATTGTTGCCCGGAGTTCTGCACAATTAGGTTTCAGAGTACTTCTCATCTATCGCCCCCCTGGAGATGGAAAGACATTTCTACAAGAGTTTGCAGATATTGTTGCTGGGCTAGTTCTGGAGCACCAAAGATGGCTCATCCTCTGGGATTTCAATGCATGGGTCGATGATGAGCTCTCACGCCTTGGCCAAGATCTCATGTGCACAATGAATGCTCTCGGGCTCACTCAAGTCATCCCCTCTGCTACACATAAAAGTGGCCACACTCTTGATCTTGTCTTCCAGATTGGACTAGAAGTATCTGACCTAAAGATAAACCCAGTCACATGGTCAGACCACCACTCAATATGGTTCTCAGTCGCAACCCCTCAAAATAGATCTGTGCCCATGGAATTGACCAAATATCGCCCAAGGAGGGCTATGACTCCTCAGGCCATGGCAGCTAACTTGAACCTCTCAGCAGTGATGGGGACCTGTAAAGATCCATGTTCCCTAGTCCATTTTTATAACAGGGCTGTGACAGAGGCACTGGATACTATAGCCCCATTGCGTATTCGACCCTGCAAACCACACCATCAAGCTCCCTGGTTTGACAACAGTATTCGTGATCTCAAGAAAAGGGGTCGTATACTTGAAAGACAATGGAGGAAGACAAACCTGGCAGAGGATAAATTAAATCTAATCAAACACATTGGAATATACCAATCAACAATCACCCGCAAGAAAACAGTGTTCCTTTCAAATGAGATCATGACAGCAAAAAATAGGCCCGCTCAGCTTTTCCGTACAGTGGAGATGCTTTGCAAACCAGCATGCCTGCAGCCTGATGTAACCCTCTCGCAGTCAAGATGCAATGAGTTTGCTAAATTCTTTGCAGATAAAGTATCTATCATCCGGGCTGGAATCCCCACAGTGACACCAAAGGAGTTCCAACAGACCAAGCCTACCAGTTTAAGACACTTGCCTTCATGGGACATCTTTGACCAAGTGGATGTACAATACATTGCTGGAATTTCCAGACTGTTGCGTCCCTCCTCCTGTGATCTGGACCCTGCCCCATCCAAGCTTCTTTTAGGGTGTATGGAAATAATCGGCCCTGCATTTGCAAAAATAGTTCAATGCTCTTTGCAGACAGGCATTTTTCCAGAACCACTAAAGGAAGCAATAGTCAGACCACTTCTTAAAAAATCTAATTTAGACCCTGACTGCATGACCAACTACAGGCCAGTATCAAATCTTCCTTTTCTAGGAAAGGTTATTGAGAAAGTGGTTGCAACTCAACTAGAAACCCACCTGTTAACCCATGACATTTATGATCCATTCCAGTCAGGATTCAGGAGAAGACATAGCACAGAAACAGCTCTGGTATGTGTGCTCAATGATCTTCTAAATGCAAGGGATAGAGGAGACTGTTCAATCCTAATCCTTCTGGACCTCTCTGCAGCATTTGACACCATTGACCATGGGATTCTAATTGAGCGCCTGAAGAATTTCTGTGGACTGGGTGGCACAGTCCTTAGCTGGTTCAAATCATTTCTCGCTGGCAGGTCACAGAGAGTTGCATCGGGAGTATACTCTTCACCACCAGTGGCGTTGTCTTGTGGTGTCCCACAGGGCTCTATACTATCTCCCATGCTTTTTGCAGTATACATGCTTCCACTTGGTGACATAATCAGACGTCACGGCCTGGTCTACCACTGCTATGCAGATGATACCCAACTGTACCTGTCCTTTGCTCCAGGCACCGATAACACAATAACAACCTTAAATGGCTGCCTAGATGAGCTCCAGGAGTGGATGAGTGCCAGTTGGCTGAGACTGAACCCAGATAAAACAGAAGTCCTGATGATAAATCACAGGACAAGACGGCAGCATAGCCAACTGTCAGGTCTTAAGCTGGGGGGCACAGCACTAAAAAACTCTGATCATGTGCGGAATCTTGGTGTTGTCCTGGATAATGGCCTGACACTTAAACATCAGGTGTCAGCCACAATCAAATCCTCATTCTTTCATCTGAGAAACATAGCCAGAATCAAGCATTTAATTCCCTCAGAAGACCTTCCTAAAGTCATACATGCATTTATATCATCACAACTAGACTACTGCAATGCTCTCTACCTGGGTCTTCCAGCAAAAGAATTGCACCGCTTGCAGCTGGTACAAAATGCAGCCGCCAGACTATTAACTAACCAGCCCCGCTCCTGCCACATAACTCCCATTCTCTACGCCCTTCACTGGCTACCTGTAAAATGGCGAATCGTTTTCAAGATTGGCTTACTCACTTTCAAGGCCCTACATGACCAGGGCCCAAGGTACCTGCAACAGCTGCTGATCCCTTACTGTCCTACTCGATTACTACGATCCACTGAAGAAGGACTACTAACAGTACCCAGAATCTCCCTGAATTCATCTGGGGGTCGAGCTTTCAACTTTGCTGCTCCAACTCTGTGGAACTCTCTTCCTCGCACAGTGCGAGAAGCGCCCACTATAGAATCCTTTAAAAATAGACTAAAGACATACTTATTTACTCAAGCATTTCACTGACATCTACTGTTAAGCTTGTTTTGTATTTCGAGCTGTAAAGACAATGTGTGAAGCACTTTGAGTCCTATTGGGAGAAAAGTGCTATATAAATATCATTATTATTATTATTATTTATACCCCCTATGCTTAAATGGGTGGCTAAGCCTATTGCCAGACATAGATTACCTAACGATCTGGATCCTATATACAACCTATAGTAAGGTATAAACAGAGAGTCCATCCCTTCTTTTACCATGAAATCATGGCAGTTGGAACTACCGCTGTTTTCACCGGAGCTCATCCCGGACTTTGACTTCCGGCCGCGTCTGTGGACCGGTAGTGACGCTTGCGTGTCACCGAGCATACTTCCGATTGCGGTCCACGAAGCTCCTGTCCGGAATTGCTTCCCCACACAAACGGCTGTCTTGTAGTGAGATCCTTTTGTAAAGTGCAATCTTTATATGGCCCAAATCCTCAGTATAATAAAACATTGTATAAATAAAGACAAGTTACATACAAATACTTTAATATGATAAAAAATACTTATAAAAACCATTTAGATTCAAAATCTTTGTTAAGCCCTTTCGGATTAAGAGTATTAGAATTAAAAATCATGGTCATCTCTTGTTGGGCTAACTTTTTGGCTAGGTCTCCACCCCTAATATTGGGAGTTACTTTTTTTAAGACATAAAATTTCTTTATTCCATTGGTGACATTCCCTAAACTGTGCTGAAAGAGCATGCGTCTCCAACCCCTTACGGATATTGCGCACATGCTCTCCCTACCTGACCTTGAAGGGTCTGCTGGTTCTCCCTATGTAGAGTTTTGAGCATATGCATTCAATAGCATTAATAATATTTGAAGAGTGACAGGTCACAAAATCTCGTATCTTAAATATGTGGGAATTGCACAGGTTGTAGATGCATCCCCAACACATTTGGAATGAAAATTGAGGAAATCTCTATAAATGATAAATGATAAAATCTTTAAGATACAAGATTTTGTGACCTGTCAAAATCTCTTTACAAACAATATACAAAATCTCTTTTTATTTTTATTTTTTTATTTTGTTTTATTTTTTTTATAAAAATTTTTTTTAATTTTTTATAATTTTTTTTTCTCTCTGTCCCAAGAAATCCTAAATGTCGACGCATGGTTGACAGTACTTATGAAATTACACTTGAATCTAAACCATCCTAGTAAATTGTATATTAAGTTAACAAGCTAAAGGCTGTTTTTATAAAAGACCAAATCAGTTATTAATATTATCTGTGTATCTGTTTTTAATACTGTTTAGTATCACTGGCCAGTGAAATATATTTGTTTAATAAATTCTTAAACTTTTTATTTATACAATGTTTCTAGCGTGTGTATCCATCTATACTTCTTACTTAATAATATATATATATATATATATTAACAGACCCTTGCGTCGCGCCACAGGTAATTAAAGTACTAGTGTGGGGGCAGCCTTACTTAAAAATATCCTGTTGGGTGGGGGATAGGGGGGAGTACAATTGTGAGTTGGCGTCCCTATTTTTGATCACCACAATTAGATCAATCAAGCCTTAGGTAAGTTCACTGTAGCATACAGTAAAAAGTCCATATAATTTCAAATGTTTATTAAAAAGCCTTTTTCCACACAGTGGTAGCAGTTATTCCAGATCTTTATAAATTTCATTGAGACATCTCAGGCACTTGGAAACAGCAGAAGATACCCAACGCGTTTCGCCCCTTAACTGGACTTCATCGGGGTTACCTTTAACCTATTGTGATCCGTTAACCCCCCGATGAAGTCCCGTTACGGGGCGAAACACGTTGGTTATCTTCTGCTGTTTCTAAGTGTCTGAGATGTCTCAATGAAATTTATAAAGATCTGGAATAACTGCCACCTCGAAGACTGACCATTCTTCTGCATGACTTTGTGGCAGCACTACGTGCTTTCCTTCATGGACAGCTGCATTGGATGGCTGTTGACGCAATTCTGCGTGACTGGCAGCAACCCGTGTCGCTGAAAAAACAGCACAGCCTCCTCCTCAGAATTAGGCAAGGTGAACATGGTGAGTTGTTCACCTGCCATGCCTGTCACCTCTGTCACATTAGGAGAACTCAGAGAAGCAGCTATCACTCTCAGATATTACCTCAGACTGAATCTGACAGGGACCGGGAACACTTACGCAAGTTCTGACTGACTACACTATTTCCGTAGCTTAAGCTTATTCTGAAAGCATAGCTACGGTGTCCATCTATACTACATCCATATAAACTACTGAGATCGCATCGCATGGATCGCACGGCACTAAAACGGGACATGCGATGCGATGTGATTTCCTTGCGCAAGCATACGTATGATAATTGGGAACCCGGCTACTACATAAGTACCCATTATTGTAGTATTGTTGATTCACTGTTGTGCCTTCTGGTACCCAATATTCCAAAACAATACCTGTGATATCAAAGAAAACAAATAACATGGCTTTGAATTTGTCTTCGTTTTGAATTGCTTTCTTCATTCTTGGTGATAATGATATTTTCCAGTGCATGGACTGGCATTTTGTGTCAGGATTGTACTGGAAGATCCCTGTTTTTCTCCACATGTAATAAATTAATCTTACAAGATGTAAATCAGGAAGAATTTGTTAAAAAAAAATTGTACAAATTCACTATTGATGTTAGTTTTTCTTGGTTTTGAGAAACCTTGGAACCATCTTTGCAAAAACTTTTGTCATGATAAGATCTAGACGCAAAACTTGCTTAACCGTTTATTTGTCGATGTTAACCATTTATGCTATGATTTTAATGCTGAATTAATGGTTAATGCAAAAATGTTATCAATTGTTTCCCCATTTTTGTTTTTGAAATGCAAGATCTTCAGGGATGGTCATCTACTTCAACATCCCCATTACCATTACTAAATATTTTTGGCCACTCCAACACACATGCAATTAACATACAATCAGCTCCTTAAGTCTCAGTTCTGCATACAAAAAGCTTTGATGGGTGTTTTTTAGTGTATTTTAACTAAACATGTGATGTTAACACGTTGATCTACTTTAGAACTAACTATTTTTATGATCCATGAGAAAACACCACTTCTTTCAATGCTATATGCAGTGGCGTCCATATGATTTGCGGCCCCACCCCGCACCTAGCAATTTGTGTGCCCCACAACCTCTCCTCCGCTCCTCACATTCACCGCCCTATCCATTGCTGGCCGCTGAGACCAGCAGATCCTCCTGTCTGCAGTCCTTGCACTCCACCTGTCAGAATGTCACTTGCAAAATGGCTACCACCTTGATGCAGTCCGTTCACAGGAGGAGGGGGAGGGCGCACAGCCGGCAGCGACAGATTTGGCGGCGGTGACCCCATTAACTACCAGCAGAACCCATGGCACCCAAACTTACCTAGCGCCTCCAAGCCACCGTGGGTTCTGCGGAGCTATTGTTACGCCGGATATGTGACAGCAAACTATCTGCGTGACAGGCGATAAACTTGCAAAACCATTTTGGGATAGTTCAAGGTCAATGTTCCCATTCTCCCTTTTAAATAACACAGCATGGTTTATTTTATTACAAGTACAGTCTCGTTATTTAATAGCCACACATATCTTACCTTGCACTAAGTGATTCTGTATATACAATATTATGCTACTTTGGACTCTCATTTCATCCTATGACATATTGCATAGAAATCACAATAAAATCCAGCTTCCTGTGATAAACCAGAGGGGGCTATTTAAAGGGGTATGGATCATTGGATCACCAGCAAGTATTAGGTCGACACCACTAGGTCGACATGCAGGAAGGTCAACATGACTGAAGGTCAAAATGGGTTAGGTCGACAGGGTGATTAGGTCAACTGGGTCATTAGGTCGACATGGGTAAGGTCGACAGTGAAAAGGTCGGCATGGTTTTTTTTTTTCACTTTTTTTATCCGAATGTTGACACAGTCAACATAAACACTAAAACGTAGCACTGCGTCCCCTCGCATGGCTCGATACGCTTGCCATGCTTCGGGCACGGTGCCTCGCTACATTCGGCACACTATTTGTGGATGGTATGGCATGAAATACCCCAGTGGATGGTAGGGCATGAAATACCGCCTGTCGGCACATGTAGGCTCAAAAAACTGTAAAAAACTCCATGTCGACCTAATCACCCTGTCGACCTTAAGTCATGTCAACCTTCCTGCATGTCGGCCTAGTTGTGTCGACCTAATGCTTGTCGACCTACTTGCTGGTGACCCAATGACCGTATCCCATTTAAAGACTAATCTAAAGTCTACAGCAAAAGCCTATTTTGCCACTAAACCCCCAATCTCAGCCAGCTTGGCCGGTCAGTGTTCCACCTCCCACACTACTTTAACAAATGATTTGCTCTCAGACCTCATCTGGGTACTTATTGTCTGGACAGTGAAGTACAAGTCAGCATGTTTTGTTATTTTTCTCTGCCCTTCAATGTAAAATAAAAATGCTAAATTCTATTAATACCAAGCAAACTTTTGTTTGTAATGTAAACACTATTTATGGTTGCAAACTTGAAGGGTTTTCTAAGTTAGACAGGATCAAAGGGCACCAGCTAGCAGTGATATCATGATACCTCCGGGCCAGATGTATCAAGCTTCAAAAAGTGATAAAATGGAGAGTGAAAAACAGACAGCCAATCAGCTCCTACCTATTATTTTACAAACCCAGCCTGTGACATGGCAGGTAGGAGCTGATTGGCTGTCTGTTTATCACTCTTCATTTTATCACTTTTGAAGCTTGATACATCTGGCCCGGAGAGAGATAAAGTATTCTCCCATCAGCTCCTATCTGTCCTGTTACTAGCGGTGTGTAGAAATCGCAGTTAGGAGCTTAATTGTTGGTAGTTGATATCTCTATACTAGATCGCTCTTCAAGGTTTAGTGCATCTGCTCCAAAGTCAAGTGCCAAGATCAAATAGCAGCCAAAAACAAGTGACAAGCAGAGGAACTAGCAGTAAAAAGAGTTAAGTGAATCTGCAAGTCATGAAATGGACATACTCTGCTTTTGCAACATAGAAAATACGTATCTGAGGACCATTCACCAGTTTTTTTCTACAGAATCAGGTGCAAGCCTTGGAGGTTTGGAGGTACAGTAGCTCTCAAGATAGGTCTACCGTAACTATTAATATTAATACATGTTTGGTATCACTTATGTTATGTGTCCTAAAACACCAACTTTTATTATTTTCTCACTAGTTCCTTGTTCCTTGCAGATGAAACTATGCAGAATGAATACTTCTATAAAGCATTGTATTTAGAAAAGAGTTGCTTAAATATCTGTTACTTAAAGGAGAGTCATCATGATATCCCTTACTGTTACAAATGATATGACATGCAATTAGTGTGTGAAGGAGAACTATCCTGTGATTTGAGATCTGTGATATTAAACCATGTTCACCAGTAGGGCGAGGCAGGGGTGTGGGGCTCGCTGATGTCAGATTCACTTTCACTTGAAAGATATGGCATGTTCTGTGCATTTCAACATTCCAAGCCACAATGATTCTGCACACTTCAAGGATGTATAATATCAAGGAATAGAACATGGAAATCATTTCTGTCTCCATTAGCCCTGGAGGAGAACTAAGGACTGAGAGCCTGATTCAGAGGTGGGCACTAATGTAGTAGTGGTGACAACCTTTTTCACAGTCACCACTGTGAATATATGTATGCCAATGATGCAGCCATTGGGTTGTCTACTGAGACCCACTGCATTGTGCAAGTGTCCAGTGGACATAGGACATTAGAGCAACCCTACGGGCACATAGCCACAGTGCTATTGGAACTGTATTTTTCAACACAGTTCCCTTCCCAGGGCCGGTGTAAGGCTTCTCAGCACCCTAGGCAAAACTTCAACCTATCCCCCCCCCCCCAAAAAAAAATCATGTGACCCTAATTGTTCATCCCATAGGAGAAGGAGGTTCCCACAGGAGCTCTAAATCATTGGCACCATAGCAGGAACTTCAATGGTTAATTAAGAAGCCCTGAGGATAACGATTAGAAAATTTGGCACTCTACACTAGCAGGGTTATTGCATTTTATTTTTTATATTTTTTTCTATTGATAATGGATCGCCGGCCCTAGGGCCATTCTCAAAGTACGGACTAAGCATCATCTCAGTCTAGACCAATAAGGTCCCAAGACCGATTGTCTCTGAAAAAAGGGATCTATAGGATCATAAGACCTTTGACACAACATAAAGACTACTAACTATTCCCCTGATGAAGTCTGTGTAAGACGAAACGCGTTGGGATTTTTGTCATACCGCTATTTGAAGAATGAAATAAAATACATTATTGGAAACTTAACACTTTATTGATTATTTGGAGTCTGAAGGAACGTGTGGACTATTGAATCTATCTGGGCGCTGTACCACTATTGGGGAGCGATCTGTGGGTATTGTTTCCTAGCCCTCTGGAAACCTTGTGGTGAAGCAGCCCTAAATTTATTGTAAATTTATTGTACATAATTGTGTTAATTGTATACAGTTATATCTGGGAAACACGACATATAAGCGCGCAGGAAGTATTGGGATATATATATATATATATATATTCACCTTGTTCAGCTTAGCAAAATTTCCAGAATGCTAGTGGGAGCAGCCAACTAGAGTCAATATTAAGATTACTGTTTATTTATGTCCAGTTAGAGTTAATTATATCAAGTAAATTTATTCTTAGCTGTTTAAATTGGTAAATTGTCAGTTAAACTTGCGCCCGATTATTTTAGTTTTTTTGTTTAGTCTTATGTATTTGTTATGGGAGTGCTATGGGCTCGTCGCATAAATGGGGCAACTCAGATGGTTAATTGCTTATATTGGAGGCCATAGTCTAATTCTGAACCTAGAATGTGTCTGGGTGAGTTTTGATGATGCATCTGATGGTTCCAGCTAAAGATCAGAAGAGGCTCCAGAGATGGGACTGAGGCACAGTTCAAAATTCAAATAAGGGAGGCGCAACAACTGCCACCAACTGCCATTTCAAACTGACTCAATGGCATTGGGTGTGGCTCCCCTATTAAAAAATTTGGACCCATCTCTGGAGCTGCCACTGCTAAAGGCGCAACCCGCTAACTTGGAACACAAATAAAGAAGAAATGCATTATACTTCCAATCTACCTGTGTACTACTACAAGTCAAGTTAATACAGAGTTTGATGAAAGCTTGGCCAAGTATGATAACGCCCCTAAATAGTGACTAATAACAATAGGCTCTTCTGGACACCTTTAGGGAGGGGCTAAATTAAAGTAAACTACAGTAAAATAGATAACTGTATATTAGTTATATTATTTAGAACTTTTTATACATTGGAGGAGTTGTAATAAGCCTTGGAAAGTGATAATGGAGAGAGAAAGAAAGAGATAAACTAAAAATGACTCAGCTCATAATTGTCATGTTACAGGCTGTATTTGAATAATGACAGTTGGGAGCTGATGCGTTTATAGTGTATCTCTCTTCGCTTTATCCATCACCTCGGCTTACAGTAGTTCATCTATTTTTAGTTGGTAAAGTATAGTGTCAAGCTAGCAATTATCCACTTATTAGATGTTAGGCCCTTACAATTAGTGAAAGTCTTTTTGAAATAATAAGAAGCCATTAGTACCGGCAAATTAATATAAGCCACTCAACAAAGCAGAACTCTTCTTTAGAGGTTTTAAAACAAATGATCTGAGCACTGATGCCCTGTTTCATGCAATGTGATAATTGCACCTGCTGTTACTGTGATAATTGCACCTGCTGTTGATCATCCGCTCACGCAACTACAG
This sequence comes from Crinia signifera, assembly GCF_055691185.1. Classification (NCBI taxonomy): domain Eukaryota; kingdom Metazoa; phylum Chordata; class Amphibia; order Anura; family Myobatrachidae; genus Crinia; species Crinia signifera. The sequence goes on from NC_139217.1 coordinate 123,148,500, forward strand.
TAAGTGCTTTCAATGTTAACCCTTTGAGAACCAAGGGAATTTGGCAAAATAGGTGTGAAAATGACCAAGCAAACCTTTTTAGTAACCCTGTGAGTGCCAGAGTTGCTGTTAGAGATCTTCAAAATATCCGCTAAAAATACCAGCACCATTCACAGCGACTGATCCCTTTTTTTGGGTGCAATATTTAACTACATTTCAATAAATTCCCTTTGGCTGTATTTGTATTTATGTATCCTAAAAGATCAGACGCTGTGAGCGACGTCATTTTTAGCGGATATTTTGAGGATCGCTCGCAGCTGCTGGCCATCTGCGGACCCCCAATTCACTTATTTGAAATATGGCTTGTGTTCTTCCTCCTCTTGATTCTTGCCATTCTGGAATTTGACCGCCGTTGTCTTGGACAGAACTCACCAGCTCCCTATCAGCTCAGCCTATCAGTGCCAAGAACATGTATTATTTTTAACCACAAAGTTCTGGAACTACATTGTCAGTACAACTTCTAATCTAAAGGACTCTGGTTCGAGGTTCTGCTTTGCTTCTCTGCATTCTGCTTCACTATATTGCTGAAGCCTGTTCCGGTTATACATCCCAGCATTCTGCTTCAGTTCCTCTGCTAAGAGGCAAATCCTGAAAATCTGCATTTGCCTAATATTCCAGCTAATACGCATAGGTGTGCGCAGCACGTTTTATTAGGTTGTGCACCGTTAAAGGGGTGGGTCTAGCACCTCCTATTGGGCATGTCTAACACAGCTCCTTTTGGTGTGTCTAACACCGCCAATCAGGCATGTCTACCGTCATCTTTTGGCACTCGCTACAATATAAAATGTCTCCCAGACACACCATAGTCCCCTGCCTATTTCAGTTTTAATCTTCCAATTACTCTGTGTAACAGTACATGCAAATAAAGTCAAAAATATATACGGATGACGCAGGTATGTAGTGATATGACAATGGTCTAGTACAATTACCAAAGCAAAACACACATACTTAATTGATTGATCAGTGCTTCTTTTAATGGAATACAGTTGTAAAAAGCAAGTCTTTGATAAAAGGTATTACTGGTATTGCTAGTGGCAGGAGGGGTTCATACGGGTGGGCACAGCATTAGGGGGTGCCTGTGCACCCCTAACACTGAATGTGCGCACACCTATGCTAATAAGAAAAATCCTGAAGACCTATACTTGCCTAATAATCCAGCATACAGGCAAATTCTGCCTCAAATGACTTGTAAACTATTTGCATGCTATTGAGAACATCACTTAACTACAACTCATATCACATTGATAACAATAAAATACCAAAGCTTACATGTGAATCCTATGCTGTACAACACACCAATTAATGATGTGTTTCTTTGTGCATATCCTGTTGATCTTGTATACGGATTTGTGCATCACTGAACAGACTACAATATGTTCGTAAATTATTTAATGCAGTACTAGTTTAGCAACATTCCATTAAGAGGGTGTTACCATTACCAACCGTACACGAGTTGATCACTACTTCCCATTGCAAGGCAAGGCTTGCCAGAATGCTGACCTGGTACATGACAGAAACATAATGAGGCCCCAGCCAAGTTTTCATTTTACAAACACAGACATGCACAGGTAGAAATTTGTTAGAGTTTACTGTAATAGGAAGGAATATACAACATAAATGTTACAGCGTATGTAGTGCATGTATACATTTATTCTAAGATATTTTGCCTTTCTCTATCAATCTACATCATATTAACACATTTTGTTCCCATTGATATGTAATAATATGTTTACTAGTACATTTGAACAAAAACATAGTACTCATTTATAATCTGCAAATCTTATACACAAGTATTGCCTTCCAGTACTGTATTTCCTCATAATGTTGATTGTGGTTTGTATAACATATTTTTACTAGCATATTTTGTACTAAGGGCGAAAAAGTAATAAAATGGAGAGTGATAACCCACCAACCAATCAGCTCCTATCTGTAATATTTAAAACACAGCCTGTTACATGACAGGTAGGAGCTGATTGGCTGGTGGTTTATCACTCTCCATTGTATCACTTTTCAAGCTTAGTACATCTGGTCTTATAACCCGAAATACAAATATGTTTTACTTAAAGTTAATATCACTTCTTTTTTATTTTAGCTAGAATACTGCAAGTAATGGAGCTGCCCTTCACCAGACTTGAAATAGCCTTCATTTTGTTGGCATTCTTCATTTTCTCCCTGTTTTCCCTGGCATCTATCTATAGCGAACCTGACCAAAGCAAAGAGGGTGAGTTACTAGAACTAGCGCTTTTGGTGGCATTTTGTCAATGAGGGAAGCATTTATCAATGGCCGTGGATTTTCTATCAGAAATACTACGGGCGATTACTAATTGCAAATTATTTTACCACTTGTAAAATTAATGGAAAACTTTATGACTCTAGAAATCATTGTTTGTAACACAGATAAGCAGTTTTGGCTGATATGAATGCAGTGTTGATGTTTTATAATGTGAAGAGATTTTATCGCTGCGTAAGCATGTAAGTCGCACTGCGCATGTGGTTGTGAGTGATTAAAGGGTTGCAGCAGACAAGTCACAACCATTTTGGTGGAGTGTAACTGTTTGCAGCTGTAATCTCATATGCACTCAAAAAGACTTTGGTCCTGCAGCTCAGATCCATCTGTCAGTTTGCACGGTCATTGGGTTACTGAGAATTTCAGTTATCAGTAGATTTCCCTCCGATAGTTACATCTTACGGCACGTGGAGAATCTGAGATGCTTCTACTGGACATTTCAATACATATCCCAGTGGGTGGATCATGGATGTTTTCATTTATATGCACAATCGTTGGGTACAAAAGCGCAGCTGTGACAGAATTTGCATACAGCTCTGAATCAGGGCCTTTGATTTAATAACTATATCAGATCCTACAGTTCAGAGTTTTGACCTATGAAAACATCCCAGACTCAGTGGCGTAACTAACGCTCAGCAGCCCCCGCCATGGCGGGGGGGCGCAGACGCCAAAGGGGCGCAGGGTCTCGGGTGACGCCGGAGGCAAGATTCCTGAGTGAGGTGCAGCAGCCTTCTCTCCGCCTCTGGCTGTCTGTGTGAGGCCGCAATGACAGGGTTAATTGAGCATCCTCACACAGACAGCCACAGAGCTCCCCCTTCCACCTTGCATGCTCCGTTATCTCTTCTGGGCTCCCTGTAGCCTGCAGCGCTGGGGCTTCAGAGGCTGTGTGAGTGCTGGCAGGCAGTGCTCGAAGTTCAAGTGACCTCACACACTTTCACCTTTCCCGGCCATGAACGGGAAGTGAACTGCAGGACGGCTTATGTGTGGCTATGTGTGCTCAGAGCATGACAGCTGAGCACACAGCCTGCACAACAAGCCAAGCTCGATTGCATGTGTTGCACTTGCTCTGTATATTTAATGACATGGCCGCCAGGGTAGGAGGGGGATGCGCTCTGGTGCGCTTAGGACGAGCAAGATGCAGACACCTTCTTCCCGGCACCAGAAAAAGATCTCTGCTGTGACCCGGATCATCTCTGCACTATTGCCTGATAGCAAGCACCTTCACAAATCTGCTTCGATGTGCAGCAGCACTAAGATGTAAGTCCCAGTGTGTTTTAATTTTTCTTAATTATAATTAAATTATAATTTTATTTACTATTTATTTTTGGGACTATGTAAAAACCGGACCCGGACCAAACTCCGGACCGCCGGACAGGACATCAAAATCTGCAGTCCGGAGCTTGAAGGGTCCGGTCCGGGGGGTGTCCTGTTCGGGGGGTGTCTTGTCCGGGGGGGTCCCTATGATAGCTATCACCAGGGTCATGGGGGAGGGGAGATTAACAGCCTCCCGGTGTGGTCCGGACCGTCCGGTTTTTGCTACATGCCCGGACCATACAGGGAGGCTTTATTCTCCCCCTCCTCCTCTACCTGGTGACAGGTGTCACAGGCAGCCCCCCAGACAGGACACCCCCCGGACCGGATGCTACAAGCTCCAAAATTCAGAGTTTTATGTCTGGTCCGGCAGTCCGGGGGTTTTGTCCTGGTCTGGGTTGTGCTATGGGGCCCATACAGTTTATAGTAATGCCTCTGATGACACAGCCACACAGCTGCTAAGGGTCGTTTCATATAGGACTGGCCCCTCACAGATTTTGTGTTGTGCCACCTTTGCCCATTAATTTTAAAAGTGGTTGTATAAATGGGTGCCTCACCCTTAATAGAAGGCTCTCATAATAATTTATTTTTAAATAATTAAGTGGCACTCCAGCTGTGATGATCTGCCACAGTCCTCTGTGAAGGAGCAGAACATTTGTTCTGTCCGCATCTGCGTAAGAGTATTAGAGGGAAGGAGGGAGGGAGAGGTGCAGGGTTAATAGAGACAAGGGGTGTATTAGAGGTACAAGGGTGATAGCGGGAAGGAGGTATGGAGAGGTGCCTGATTAATAATATTTTTTTTTTTGGGGGGGGGGGGGGCGCCAGAATTATTTTTGGCAGGGGGGAGCAAAATTTCTAGTTACGCCACTGCCCAGACCCCAGACTTTAACCAGTCACCTGCTATCTGCAGTGGTGTGGAGGTAGCTGGTACAAATGACCCATGCCTGGGCCCGAAAGAGGGGTCAGGAGGGGGGACAGGGTCCACTGTTCCGCTTCCCCCTTACCTGTCAGCTCCCTTTTTATGTACCCAGCTTGGCCTGAAGTGAATCGGCCTCCTCTGTCTGTGTGATTGCTAAACACCCCACCCCTCCTGATCTGCCGCTAAATGGGGTGCACAATGTGCCATGGACACGCACCCTTATTTATTTATTTACAGTTTCTTATATAGCGCAGCAGATTCCGTTGCGCTTTACAATAGTAAACAGTGATAAGACAAACTGGGTAACAACAGACAGACTTGGAGGTAGGAGGGCCCTGCTGCAAGCTTACAATCTATAGGGATATAGGGGGGAAACACAAGGACAGGCACCAGTAATAGCATAGCAGTTACAAGTCCAGAAGGGAAGCTATATAATACATAAGTGCCTCGGAGGGTTATGCATGTAGAACTTAAATATGATACCTTCCATTAAGACGCGTACCCTCATTACCTGGGCCCATCCACGCTGTCTACAGCCATGCTGATCTGAAAGAAAAGTAAAAAATCGCTTTGGATTTCGGTGTAATCTTGCTAACTTTGTACTATACTGACTTACTTTGCTGCCTGCCATACCCTCCAGGTCAGCACATGGGGGGCATTGTGGGCATGAAAAAGGGCTGTGGAGGGGTGTGATGGCATAATCACATCACCATGGCTCATACATCACTTCTACTTATAGGTACAGTATATACATCACTTATTACAGTACATACAGTGCCTTGCAAAAGTATTCACCCTCTTGGCATTTTTCATGCTTTGTTGCCTCACAACCTGGAATTAAAATGGATTATTTGAAGGTTTGCATCATTTCATTCACAGAACATTCCTACAAATTGAAGATGTTATTTTTTTTAATGTGAATCAAGAAATTGGACAAAATAACAGAAAACTTCAGCATGCATAAGTATTTAACCCCCAGTACTTTGTAGAGCCACCTTTTTTGGCAATTACAGCTGCAAGATGCTTTGGATAAGTCTCTATGAGCTTGCCACATCTTGCCTTTGGCAAATGCCTTTTGGCAAACTCAAAATGTGCCTTCTTATTTTAAATACTAAGTAATGACTTTTTCTGGCCACTCTTCCATAAAGCCAAGCTCTATGGAATGAATGGCTTATTATGGTCCCATGTGCAGATACACCAGTCTCTGCTGTGGAACTCTACAGCTCCTTCAGGATTACCTTTGGTCTCTGTGCTGCCTCTCTGATTAATGCCCTCCTTGCCTGGTCTGTGAGTTTTAATGGGTGACCCTCTCTTGGTAGGTTTGTTGTGATACCATGGTCTTTCCATTTGAAGATGATGAATTTGATGGTGCTCCGGGGGTGCTCATTTTTAACCCAACCCTGACTTGTACTTTTCCAAAACTTTGTCCCTGACCTGTTTGGAGAGCTCCTTGGTCTTCGTGGCGTGATGCCTCTTGTTTAGTGGTGTTGCAGCCTCTGAGGCCTTTCAGAAATGGTGTGCTTATACTGACAGATAACCATTTCTGCACCACATGCAAATGTGTACAAGTGAAGATGATGATGGTGACATAATAGAACTTGAGGATGTTAGTGTGGAAGGGCAATAGGATGATGAGGATATTTGTGCAATCTGACACAAATGAGGATATTGATGATGTTGTCTGTGTAAGTCAGCCACCAGCATCAGCAGTTCTTGCCCATGATAAAAAGCAAGCCATTGTGATACCAGACATAAGACCAAATCTCCACCGTCAATGCCCTCAGCATCAACCTCCTCATTACTGATCAGAGGTATTCCTTCCAAACACTTGATTAGGTGGGTCCAAAATAAACCAAGAACTTCACCCATAAAATTGACAGTTCCTGTCACTAAATTTCATAGTTTGTTAAACTGTGCATGTCCTTTTTAATAAACAGACTAAAGATGGGAGGATCCAAGGACGATTCTACCATGCAGCACTTTTCATTTCATAATGGGCTGCATTTTTGGAGGGCATTTGAGATGATCATTTTTTACATATACATTATTATTGTATATTCCACTAATATATTGCTCTAATACAGCGGTTCCCAAAGTGTGCGCCTAGGCTCCCTGGGGTGCCTCGGGACACTTGCAGGGGTGCCTCGGGTTGGTCGTCCAAGACCAATTCAAATAATTTATGCTCAATTATTTCTGGACAAAACCAGTGCTGGAGGCTGCCAATCATAATATGTGTACAATCAGAACCAAATCCTGCCCTTTACCACATAACTGAACCTAAGAAGCACATATAAACAAAATCTACTTAATTTGATATATATTTTTGGGGGCCTAGGGGTGCCGTGGAGAAATTCTGATACTCTAGGGCAGTGATTTTCAACCTTTTTACCTTGCGGCACACTAAATAAGATTTTCAAATTGCCAAGGCACACCATGAGATCCCCACAGGGCAAAACACATTGGCCCCCCACAGGAAAAATCCAAACCTATTGGCTTCCATATAAAAAACAATCACACTGGTCCCCACAGGTAACAAAACTAAAATACATTGGCCCTTTACATGAAAAAAAGAGACCAGTTGAACTGGTGGTGGCTGTAATCTGGTCTGGGCATCGCTAGATCTGGGGGCACACTTGAGAGCAGCTGAAGGCACACTAGTGTGCCACGGCACAGTGGTTGAAAAACACTGCTCTAGGGTGCCGTGATTACAAAAAGATTGGGAACCCCTGCTCTAATATTTTACTAATTTTAAAAAGAAAGAACTGGTCTGTTGATTAGTTTAGCAAGCCAATCCTTGGCCAATATTGGTGAAGAATATTGTTAGCTATGATGAGGTAAAAATTCACTGGAAATGGCTGGAATTGAATGTATTTGAGGTTAGTAATACTTTAGGAAGAAAAACTGTCTCACATGATTTTAGCTCTTTTTAACATTTTTAAAAAATAAAAAATAATCCAGATCCAAAACCAAAATAAAGGTGTCAGCAAATATCTCTAGTCGCATGGTGTAATGAGGCGAGATGTATGAAGACTCATCTGTAGATGATTACACTAGGACACTCATACCAATTATTTTTTTTTCACATAAAGGAGCCACTGCCAATATATGCACTGCACCCTCTTGCATTAGACTACGTCCCTTTCTAAGACCCCCGATATACATTTTGTGCAGTGTGCACCATTCACTCACTGCTGCTTCTGTCTCATCCCCTCCCTGGAAGCACTTGTGCTTACTAAAGTCATGTATTTCATGTGGAGCTTATTCCAAAAATGTCTGGCTTCGAGGTCTAGCACCTGCATTAAAAAATTTCTATAGCGGTGATTTTTAGAATGGAGATCCACGACTATTATAAAATACATTGGATCTATCTATCTATTTACCTATCGTCTCACGTAGATCTATCTATACTAGTTTAATGCACTTGATATGTGTGACTGTGGGGATTATTCTGGTTCACTCCTGGCAAATTCCTTCTTAGATGGACAAAACCATGTGCACTGCAGGGGGGCAGATGTAAAATGTGCAGAGAGAATTAGATTTAGGTGAGTTATTTTGTTTCTGTGCAGGGAAAAAACTGACTGCTTTATTTTTACACTGCAATATAGAGCTCAATTTGAAGTAAAACCCCACCCAAATCTAACTCTCTCTGCACATTTTACATCTGCCCCACCTGCAGTGCACATGGTTTTGTCTATCTAAGATGGAATTTGCCAGAAGGAGTGAGCCAGAATAACCCCCAATGTGTCACCTCAGTCTCCACCCCCATGTCTAGCTCCACCCCTCTCTGGAATCCCCCTACTTTTGCCCTTGGATTATCTATATGAATTGACTAGGTTGCTATTTGAATTAGAGCAGGTTGTTATATACTGTAAAATATTTATAGTATATTCAGAGTTCCAAGAAAAAACTTGCTAGCTGAACTTTGAATTGACAAATAACTATCTTTACTTCTGAGTCATACAGTATATAGGTGTAATAGCACATGTCAGTTCATAAAGGATGCTGTGTACTCACTGTACACACAGTGGCTGTTATTTATTAACATACAAATGTACTATAACCCACTGAAACAATCAAAGATTTCACGTTTGAGCTAAATCAATGGATGTTCATGTTTAATTTATTATTTACACATTTTATTATATCAAATATTTTTCATTTATTACTGTCTAGATTTTTTTGCTACTCATGACATAAAATAACAATACAGATTCAAGCATTTCATGTTGCTGAAGGGTATGTTTGGGCTATATACATAAATGTTAATAATAATAACAACTATATTACAGATGGAGCCACTCTCATTAAAGCGGCTCCCGGCGAGCACTGTCCCATGCCTGACCGCACACCGTCCCATGCCCGACCGCTTACCGTCCCATGCCAGACCGCTCACCGTCCCATGCCAGACCGCTCAAGCACCCCGTACTGTTGGAAGCCCTGCCTGTCTCCCTGAAGCGGATATGGGCAGGGAAGCACCCTGTCCCTGCTCCCCACTGCCTTGCTGACGGGGACGGGTGAGCGGGTGTGTCCCCATACGCCAGCCTCTCATCACCGCCTTCCACCAACGCTAGCCAGCTAGGGGGATCTGGCGAGCACTCGGCAATGCTGAGGGCGGCTCCATCTGTATAATGATTTTTCACACAACACATGAAGGAGTGTTCACATTACAAAAGTAAACCTTTACACCCTGGGGTGTAAGTTCATACCATGTACCTAGAGGAGAAATAAATGGGGGTGATCAACCCCTTGGCTCAAGTGGCATCTATCCAGCCCTTTCCTGTCACTCCAGCCCTCAGTGCCTCTCCAAATCTATCCAGCCCTTTCCTGTCACTCCAGCCCTCAGTGCCTCTCCACTCTATCCAGCCCTTTTCTGTCACTCCAGCCCTCAGTGCCTCTCCACTCTATCCAGCCCTTTTCTATCACTCCAGCCCTCAGTGCCTCTCCAACTCTATCCATCCCTTTTCTGTCACTCCAGCCCACAGTACCTTTCCAACTCTAGCCAGCCCTCTTCTGTCACTCCAGCCCCCAGTGCCTCTCCAACTCTATTCATCCCTTTTCTGTCACTCCAGCCCCCAGTGCCTTTCCAACTCTAGCCAGCCCTCTTCTGTCACTCCAGCCCCCAGTGCCTCTCCAACTCTATTCATCCCTTTTCTGTCATTCCAGCCCCCAGTGCCTTTCCAACTCTAGCCAGCCCTCTTCTGTCACTCCAGCCCCCAGTGCCTCTCCAACTCTATCCAGCCCTTTCCTGTCACTCCAGCCCTCAGTGCCTCTCCACTCTATCCAGCCCTTTCCTGTCACTCCAGCCCTCAGTGCCTCTCCACTCTATCCAGCCCTTTCCTGTCACTCCAGCGCTCAGTGCCTCTCCACCTCTAGCCAGCCCTCTTCTGTCACTCCAGCCCCCAGTGCCTCTCCAACTCTATCCATCCCTTTTCTGTCACTCCAGCCCCCAGTGCCTTTCCAACTCTAGCCAGCCCTTTTCTGTCACTCCAGCCCCCAGTGCCTCTCCAACTCTATCCAGCCCTTTCCTGTCACTCCAGCCCTCAGTGCCTCTCCAACTCTATCCATCCATTTTCTGTCACTCCAGCCCCCAGTGCCTTTCCAACTCTAGCCAGCCCTCTTCTGTCACTCCAGCCCCCAGTGCCTCTCCAACTCTATCCACCCCTTTTCTGTCACTCTAGCCCCCAGTGTTTCTCCAACTGTAACCAGCCCTCTTCTGTCACTCCAGCCCCTAGTGCCTTTCCAACTCTAGCCAGCCATCTTCTGTCAATCCAGCCCCCAGTGCCTCTCCAACTCTATCCATCCATTTTCTATCACAACATCCCCCAGTGCCTCTCCAACTCTATCTAGCCCTTTTCTATCACAACATCCCCCAGTGCCTCTCCAACTCTATCCCAGTAGCGCACGCAGGGGGTGAGGCTGAAAGCTGAGGGTCCCCTCTTTCCATGGGTACAAGAATTTTAAAAATCGGCCCTTGGGAACCGGAGATATATGACTTCAAAGCAGTGGTCCCCATCCAAGCATGTTAATTGCTGTTCCCAGTCAGATCTTTCAGGTTCTGTCTGACTTAGAGTTTTTCTGAGGGTATATTCCAAAAGCTGCGACTCTCCCCCTTTGATTGACACTAGTAGCTTGTCTCTTCTCTTCCCAGAACCAGGGATATCAGCCTTCCAGCAGCTGGTTACTGCTCCAGCTCCACACACCTGGTATGTAGTTTTATATACTCGTTGGCGGATTGCTCTGCCTCCTATACTCTGATCCCCTAGTGCCTAATAGCATTTGGTAGATGGGATTCTCTATTTTTTAATTCCATTACAATATAAGAAATCAGTTTCCGGTAAACGGAGATATGTGCAGTCAAGCAAGCTGTCCTCCCACCAGAAAATTATGAATAATAAGCCCACTCCACTATACACCCCTCCTCTGCATATTAAACATCCTCTACCACCCTGAAAGTTATTTATCAGGGCCCCTTCATTCAGCCCAATGCCCTCATCTCCCACCATCTGTACAGTAAAGGGGTAATTAGTGGAAATTACTGATCCAGGTCCTACATGCTGAGCGGTTGATATAATACCCCCTACCACTTGTGGGACATCAAAGCTTCCCCCACACCGCTGGAGGATCGGTAGGGGCCCCAATACATTGCTATGCCCAGGGGCCTACACTGCTGTTGATGCCCCTGTATGTGTATATATATATATATATATATGTATGTATGTATATATATATATATTTGTTTTTATTATTTATATACATTTGGTCTATCTATAATACTTTAACTGACCCGGCATATATTGGGTCACCTAAGTGTCCATTTCCGTGCTTTGCTCCGCCCCTCTGGAAACCCCCTTTTGAAAATCCTGCGTTTGCCACTGTATCCAGCCCTTTTCTGTCACTCCAGCCCCCCGTGCCTCTCCTACTCTATCCAGACCTTTCCTGTCACTCCAGCCCCAGTGTCTCTCCAACTCTAGCCAGCCCTCTTCTGTCACTCCAGCCCCCAGTGCCTCTCCAACTCTATCCATCCTTTTTCTGTCACTTCAGCCGCCAGTGCCTTTCCAACTCTATCCAGCCCTGTGTTATCACTCTAGCCTCCAGTGCCTCTCCAAATCTATCCAGCCCTATTCTGTCACTACATCCCGCAGTGCCTCTCCAACTCTATCCAGCCATTTTCTTTCACTCCAGCCCCCAGTGCCTCTTCAACTCTATTAAGTCCTTTTCTGTCACTCAGCCCTTAGTGCCTCCCCAACTGTAGCCAGCTCTTTCCTGTCACTCCCACCCCCTGTGCCTCTCCAACTCCATCCAGCCATTTTCTGTCACTCCAGCCCCCAGAGCCTTTTCAACTCTATCCATCCCTTTCCTGTCACTCCAGCCCCCAGTGCCTCTCCTTCTCCAGCCAGCCCTCATCTGTCACTCAAGCTCCTCTGTATTTCAGATATGTGGCATAACGCCATCATGTACTCCACTGTGCAATTAACAAAAAACATATTGACATGAGTTTTTCACTTTGACGTGTGATGTCAGCTGCCCGACACATGCGTTATCATCGGGGCTTTAGCATGAGAATGCCCAGCGTTTTCATGGGAACACCAATGAAACGCTGGGCGTTCCCATGGGTGAATCCCTCAGCCCGCCACCCGCCTTCCGAACTGTTGTGAGTGAGCGCCCGGCAAACACTCTGTTCGCTGAGGCTTCTCGTGCATACACATGCGCAGAAATGCACATGTGTAGATTAAAAACATCATGCTCCTGTGCAAATTTGCATGGGAGTACATCAACCAGAATCACCCCATTGCATTTTAGCAGGATGCAGTTGAACAGGATCCCGTTTAGCAGGATGCAGATTCTTGTGTCTACACATTACGTTTTAACAGGATGCAGCAGGTTTGTGTAAATATCCTCTTGAGTAAGCATCCTGCTAAACAGCTCCTGTTCGACTGCATCCTGCTAAAACGCAATGTGTAGACGCAGCCATAGATTTTAATGTGCAGGCTCCTTCCTTTAAAAGAGACCTATCTATAAGCAATGTGTAGGCACAGCCTTACACCCGTATGGCACCTAGCTGTCCGTATTTGATTTTCTTATAACTTCCCATGCAGTTGCTACATGGAGAAGGGTAGCAATCAGGTCTTCTCCCATTATCCCTATTGTCAAGACAAGCTCCGCCATCAAGACTTTCCTGTCTACAATGCTTTCGGGTAATATGATGTCACAGTTTAATTCAGGGCAATTACGATCACAGTTTTAATATGTCATGTTGTCTCCAAGTCACATGGTTTAATCAATTTTCTTATAGCATTTTAAGATAAAGCAATATTTATCTATGATTTTTGTTTTAAGCTGGTAACTGTTCCCAGCTCATCAGCGCTAGCATGTAACCACGACTTTCACTAAGAAAAACAAGTTGTGAATTAATAGGAGCAGAAAACTATTTTTCTTTTGGGGAGAAAAAAAGGCATTGATTACTGTGAAGGATGAACTACAGCCAAAAAACAGACAGGAATAATAAGTAAATGAATAAATGATGACAATGTTATTGTATGCACCATATCTCACATGTCAGACTGTGATTTCTCACACACAAGCAGTAACTCTTTCACATTCTTGTAAAAAATAATAACAATCTCCCGCAATTAACACCAGGAAGCCGTGAAACATCCTGCTTTTACTTAACTCCAATTTCGTCTTCTGTTTTGATTTCAGAAAATGTTTGTTCAATTATAATTTTCCTGCTGTGTTAGTTTTGTTCAAAATTAACATATTTACTAATTTAATAGGTTATGCTCAGGACTTTGAGAACATGGGAAAGAAACTAAAAACACACAGATTCAGTTAAAGCCATTGAAATGATTTCTGCACATACTGTAGGGGGTGATTCTAGTTGGTTTGCAAAAGAAAACTCGGTACTCTTTACTTAGAACGGCACCCACGATTTAGATCGTGGGCATCGTTAGTAAAAAATCTCGGGCATCTCGAGCATTGAATGCACTAAAAAATCGGGTGCAATGCGACCGACGAGATGCCCGCGATTTCCCATAGAGAACAATGTTAAATGTCTCAATTGACCCAATTTTCCTGTTCAATGCCTCAATTGACCCGATTTTTCCATAGGAAACAATGTTAAATGGGCCACAGAGGCCAAATAGGCACCCTGAAGTGTATAATGGCCACCCGAATTGTTAACGCCACCCTACGATCAACGTCAACCCGAAGCGTGGCGAGCGCAGCGAGCCCGCGAGGGGCGGCGGTACGCGTCCTACGAACTTTTCATACCCCCACTATCCACGTCGGCGTGGAGTTGAGAATAGAAAGTGTGGCGAGCGGAGCGAGCCACCGAGCCCGAAGCGTGGCGAGCGCAGCGAGCCCCGCGAGGGGACGCGGACAGCTGTGAAGCCCACGAGGGGACGCGGATACCTGTGAAGGTATCTGCGGCCGCTCGCCACGCTTCGGGCTCGGTGGCTCGCTGCGCTCGCCACACTTTCTATTCTCAACTCCACGCCGACGTGGATAGTGGGGGTATGAAAAGGTCGTAGGACGCGTACCGCCGCCCCTCGCGGGCTCGCTGCGCTCGCCACGCTTCGGGTTGACGTTGATCGTGGGGTGGCGTTAACAATTCGGGTGGCTTTTATACACTTCAGGGTGCCTATTTGGCCTCTGTGGCCCATTTAACATTGTTTCCTATGAAAAAATTGGGTCAATTGAGGCATTGAACAGGAAAATCGGGTCAATTGAGACATTTAACATTGTTCCCTATGGGAAATCTCGGGCATCTTGTCGGTCGCATCGCACCCGATTTTTTTGTGCATTCAATGCCCGAGATGACCATGATGGGCGCCCTTCTAAGTAAAGAGTACCGAAAAGTCCTACTTTAAAGGACAAAACCATGTGCACTACAGGTGGGGCTGATGTAACATTTGCAGACAGAGTTCCATTTGGGTGGGGTTTGTACTTCAAACTGATATCTATATTGGGTACTTGTGAGTTATCCGGGCGCCCGATGTGGTCATCGCATGCCATTATAATAAGGCATATGATGCGATGCGATGCGACGCGTTTTACCATCGCGTCGCATCGCGTCGCATCGTATGCTTATTGTATGGTATGCGATGCGACGCGACGCGATGTTAACAGTTCCCGCCCATTTTTAAACCCGCCCTCTGGCACATCTGGCAGAAATTCAGTGTGAGGTAGTTTCCAGAGGAGAGAGCAAGTGATATTCAGAGAGAGAAAGTGTTGTACAGCGTTGGAGTATATTTGTGAGGTGAATTTGTGGACATTTGCCCCAATATTGCCCCATTTGGTCCCTTACACCTGCCCCATTTTGGCCCTTACCCCATTAGTCCCAAAATGGCTTTGGTTGATGGCATTTTCAGCCTCCCAAAAACTGAGGAAGAGACAGTCGTCTTCCTGCAGGAGAAAGGGCTGCTCCCATCGACTGCCACATGCCCAAATGGCCACCCTATGCGCCTGTCCCTGAAAGAGCGCAAATGGCGCTGCTACATTAAAAGCTGCAGCAAAAAACAGAGTCTACGGGCCTCCCTATTCTATCCTGGGTGCAGGCTCCCCTTCATGACTATCCTGCGCTTCATCTGGTGCTGGTGCGATGAACTGACGTCAATCGAGTTCTGCGCTAAGAATTTGAAGCTCTGTAACAAAAGCACCATTTTCTATAACGCCTTGATGCGGGAGGCATGCCAATGTGACTTGCTGGCACAGCCTCAACGGCAGATTGGAGGCCCAGGGCAAATGGTGGAGGTCGACGAAACACTGTTTGTGAAGCGGAAAGCCAATGTTGGCAGAATCCTCCCACAGCAGTGGGTGTTCGGAGGAGTGTGCCGGGAGACAGGGGACTGTTTCATGGTCGCGGTTGCCCAGCGAGATGCACCCACTCTCCTCGGTGCAATTGTGGAACACGTGGCACCTGGCAGCACCATCGTCAGTGATTGCTGGCGCGCCTACCAAACGACTGAACTGGAGCGGGCTGGTTACAGCCACTTGCGGGTGAATCACCGGTTTAATTTTCTAGACCCGGACACTGGTGCACACACCCAGAACATTGAGAGACTGTGGGGTTGTGCAAAATGGCGCAACAAACGCCAGCGGGGCACAGCCCGCCATCACCTGGATTCATACATGCAGGAGTTCGTCTGGCGAAAGTGCCTGGCGGGAGACAGTGCATTTGAGCGCATTCTGCATGCGCTGACGTTACTTGATAAATAATGATGTTGATTGATTATTGTGTGCTTTCTGATTGTTTGTTATTCTAATTTATTCCCTTAATATGTTAATTACACAGTTATTCCCTTTAATTCAGTTGTCCTTAATGTGTCAGATATGAATGATATTGATGAATGATATTGGATGCTCACAGCCACTCCACTATCAACGTGAACCCGAAGCGTGGCGAGCGCAGCGAGCGCAGCGAGCCCGCGAGGGGCGGCGGTACGCGTCCTACGACCTTTTCATGCCCCCACTATCCACGTCGGCGTGGAGTTGAGAATAGAATAGTGTGGCGAGCGCAGCGAGCCACCGAGCCCGAAACGTGGCGAGCGCAGCGAGCCCCGCGAGGGGACACGGATACCTTCACAGGTAAGCGCGTCCCTTCGCGGGCTTCCCAGGTGTCCATGGCGACGTGGACACCTGGGAAGCCCGCGAAGGGACGCGCTTACCTGTGAAGGTATCCGTGTCCCCTCGCGGGGCTCGCTGCGCTCGCCACGCTTCGGGCTCGGTGGCTCGCTGCGCTCGCCACACTATTCTATTCTCAACTCCACGCCGACGTGGATAGTGGGGGCATGAAAAGGTCGTAGGACGCGTACCGCCGCCCCTCGCGGGCTCGCTGCGCTCGCCACGCTTCGGGTTCACGTTGATAGTGGAGTGGCGTTCACAATGGGGATGGGACTGACATTGTGTCACTTTTTGTGACACTTTCTGGGGGTTTTGCACTGCTAAAATCGGGTGCGATCGCATCGCATCGCATGCCATGTGGTTAACATGCGATGCAACGTGATCACTTTACATGGTACCCGATGTAAAATCGGGTTCGGGTGGTCATCTCGTCGCGTCGCATCGCATGCCATTTGGTTAACATACGATGCGACGCGATGCGAAATCGGGTTCGGGTGGTCATCTCGTCGCGTCGCATCGCATGCCATTTGGTTAACATACGATGCCATGCGATGCGACGCGATGCGTATACGACCAAAAATCGGGCGCCCGGATAACTCACAAGTACCCTATATTGCAGTGTAATAACAAAGCAGTCAATATTTACCCTGCACAGAAACAAAATAACTCACCCAAATGCAGGGCTTGAAGTGGTCCCAGAGAGGTGGTGGAACTCATTTCCCCTGCCATGGGCCCCCCATTAGGTGGAGCCCCGGGTACTGCAAGGGTTTTTGGCACACCATGCAAACTACAAAATTTGTGCCATACTGTACCTCTGATACTTTATAAAGGGACAGTGATCTCAAAATAGTACTACCAATTCAAATTATGCAACAAAGTTTCACAATCATATTAATATTACACCACATGTAGTGATCCTGATTCAGCACAAAGTAGTGCCCCTTATTCACTTTATGACACGTGTCTCTTTTACATGTATGCCCACAGTAGAATCTCTTGCACATAATGCCTACAGTAGTATCATATCATATAGCTGACATGTGACACATATCTGTCCCTTTCCATCCAGCAGCTACCTCTCCTCTAATCTTCACCTCAGCAGTGGTGACAGCATGACATACGCCAGGCCAAAAAAGGAAGCCGCTGGGACCAGTTTTTCTGTTGGAATTACTATCCAAGGCTGTGGTGGAGGTGGAACTGATTTCCCCCTACCATTACAGGTGGTGGAACTCAGTTCCACCGAGTTCTTCTTCACTTTAACCCCTGCCCAAATGTAACTCTCTCTGCACATGTTGCATCTGCCCCACCTGCACAGCACATGGTTTTGTCCATTAAAGGAGTTTGCATTTGTAAACCAACCAGAATTAGGCCCACTGTACAGTTAATGGAAAATAGAAAAAAAAATGCTTTTTGACATGAAGTTGGAGTATCTGTTATTGTGGCAGTGAGCAATGTGGCATTTGGTTGTAAAATAGCTCCATGGAAGTTACAGTTTATCTAAGTGATGCAAAGAGATGATTTTTTTTTTCAAATGGACAAAACCACATGCACTGCAGGTGGGGCTGATGTAACATGTGCAGAGAGATATAGACTTGGGTGTTATTTGGTTTCTGTGCAAAGTAAATACTGTATGCTTTTATTTTATTTTTACACTGCAATTTAGATTTAAGTTAGAACAAGTCTACAATTAGGTATGAATAACCCCCTCAGAGTGAGTTTGTGCTGGACCCCCGGCTCTAGACAGCGGGGGGGTGCAGCACAGGGTAAACCCGCACCATATGTCAGGTTCCACCTCATGATGTGACTGCAAAAATCGCTAAAGTGCATCATTGGCTGCCCCCTGGCGCAGATATATCTCTTGGATATCTCTTGGATTCCACAATCTCTATATCTATATATTTGGGTTATTTTTTTAATTAACCTTTGTTACTGTGATCATAGCTTTCTCATGCACCCCAGATAAGCTCATTTACCTGAAACCTGTGATAGCTTCCCCTTTAATACTAATTCAGGTGCTGTGTTAGGTGATTGTCTCACCTGTAAAAGCCATAAGGTACCATATATACTCGAGTATAAGCCTACTTTTTCAGAACATTTTTTATGCTGAAAAAGCCCCCCTCGGCTTATACTCGAGTGAGGGTCCCACTTGAGTCAATACGTTTTCCCAGTATTTTTGTTGTAAAATTAGGTGCCTCGGCTTATATTCGGGTCGACTTATACTCGAGTATATACGGTAGTTGGCAGGTGAGCTCTAAACCATGAAAAAACACATGTCCACTTTACCGGCCTTTACCGTACCGGATTTATTTTTCTTTGCTTGTAGTCAATTGCTCTGTGCTTTGTGACGTTCTACATTTCTCAGTCTTTGCTTGTAATGCAGTAGCCTCATTTTATTCACAGGGTATTCACCACAACTAATCAGGGACACTTGTCACTGGGGTAACTGATCAGTGGCATAGCAGTTGAGGGAACTAGTGAAGAGAGGAGTGATGTAGTGGCGATCGGACAAATTTGGCTAGATAATTGTAGTTGTAGGTAGAAAGCAGAGTCCAGAAGGTTGATACCCACAAAGGAACATAAACCGCAGTTCTCTTCTAAAACAAAAACATGGTTTGTCTAAGTACTGTAAAACACATTTGTTTACACTTTGATGCCCGAATTCTGATGTCCATCCCTAATCAAGTTTAAAATTGTTATTGTGGCTCTTGCTACACATTTTCATGTGAGTATCACACACTTTCTAAAAACAGAACAGCTTTTATGTACCATAACAAAAAACATATTTATGCAAAAATCATACTACAATTATATGTCTTTATCTTTACAATATTGTACAGAAAATACAAAATTGTGTGAAAAACATAAATAAGTGTTCATTGTAAAAACAGCAGTAAATGAAAGGTCATGTGAAAAAAACAGTGGCAGTTCCAGAGGTGGGGATGCAGCACAGTTCAAAATTCAAGAGTCAGTTAGGAATGACAGTTGGTGGCAGTGGGTGTGGTTACCCTATTTTAATTTTGAACTGAGCTGCAGTCCCACCTCTGCTGCCACCACTAGGAATAAAATACTGGGGTTTTAACTAATTAACTGAACAATTAACAGTTCTGAGTCAATTCACCCAGCATAGGGGCAAAATTCATGGGAAGGGTGAATCGGAGGAAAATGATCGGATTAATTGGATTTCTGTCACAGTCTGGTTAGACTCTTCTAAGCAGAACATCAAAGACTTACGCTATGTAGCAGAGAATCATTTTGAATAAAGCTGTTTATTTAGCAACTCATGCAAACAGTATCGCCATTGCCAGGAGCTGCAAATAACAAACTGCGCTGTTGATTGTTACCTTAATTGGACCAGACTTATGCTACTATAATTTTATTAGAGATTATTTTCTTCAGTAACTGTTTGCTTCATTGTCTTTACCAGTAATCACAACAACAAAAACCCTTTTAGGGGAGAGAACATTGCATTTATATGATTTATGCTTGATCTTGATGTGCCAAGTACTATTTTCCTTTATTTCCCAGAAATATAAATTCAATGATAACAGTGTTATTGTTAACTCACTTACAGGCAGATGTGGGGCCCATTTATCAATGGTTGCATTTGGAATTAGCACCCAGGATCGCATTGCGATCACTTTGGGTTAATTTATCGACCATCACAGGCCAGGACATGGGCTCTTGATCATGCATGGTCACTTTGACCACCTTGCATAGTGGCCATTTCTGTTGGGAGGTTCCTGGCAAATCCTGCCAGAACTATACCCGCGATGTGTTGTCCATATGCTACAACAGGCCAATGCTAATCAGAAATAGTGGCGGCTGCAGGCACCAATATGGAGAATTCTAGAAGAGGATTTTTTTTTTTACTCCACACAGAGGGCTCCTTTTAAATCGGCTCTTAATAATCTCCCAATTTTGGTTATAAGCTTGTGGTGTAGAAGACAAATAAAGAAGAAGATTTTAAATATACATATTACCGGAAAACCCGCTAATAACAGGGACAGTGAAGGGGATTCTAGCAAAATATTGCAAAATGACTCAGAAACCAATGGACATCACAGCCGCTATCAACCATTTAAAAATGGGAGCAGACACTCTCATCCTTATACATGTATATAGGAACAATTATATATACAGAATGAGTAATGATGATTAATGGCCCTTTGAAAAGTCAGGGTCATTAACCTGGTATAGACTGTACAACCCCGATAAAATCACGGTAGGATTGGGTACATAATAAACAGGTGGAATAATAGTAGAGAAATATAATAATAGCGGTCACTTAAGGGAGGTCAATATCAAATGCTCAAATGTACAGAGATTGATATATATTAGGAGACCCACCAGCAAAGTACTGCATAGAAACCCAGCAGAAACCCCGCCTGGACCCTGCTGCCTCCCCTAGTTCTCATCTGCTGCATCACAGCTACCCTTCCCGGCACTCCTGGATCCGGACCTGCCTTTTGCTGAACCGGCATTGGAGCCTGGCGTGTGGGCTCTCCGCATCCCCCCCGCACATCACACCTCCCCGGGACTACAGCGGCCCCCGGATGGGCTCTTGGCGTCTGGGCTGAGTCTCAGTGCCCCATGCAGTGTAGCGCAGGGCAGGGGCGTAACTATAGCACCGCAGCCCCCGCGACCGCGGGGGGGGCGCTGTGCATGTGCGGGCGCCGGGGGCTGCAGTGCTATAGTTACACCCCGCCGCCCCGCCGCCATCCCCCACAGTCTTTACCTGTCAGTCTTCAGTACGCGCTGGTCCCGGCTCCCTTCTTCTGCTATGAGGACCACAACAAAATGTCCGTCCCCATGTAGCAGAAAGTTCTCTGAAACTGTCTGCTGCATGGGGGCAGACATTTTGTGGTGGTCCTCATAGCAGAAGAAGGGAGCCGGGACCAGCGCGTACTGAGCGTAGCCAGGTAAGACTGGGGGGGATTGCATGGGCGGCGAGGCAGGGTTGGTACGGCGGGGCGGGCGAGGGTTGGTGCGGCGGGGCGGGGGTTGGTGCGGCGGGGTGCGTGGGTGGGTGGTGCGGCGGGGTGCGTGGGTGGGCGCCCTCCCTTTAACGGCGGGGGGCGCCCAAAAGCTAGTTACGCCACTGGCGCAGGGGGCACAGCAGTGACGGCGCCAGGAGCGGGATCCTTCCTTTTCACCAGGCCAGGTACCAGGGGAGGGGGGGGGGTGCAGGCCAGGTACCAGGGGAGGACCGGTCTGGGATCCTAAATACTGGTTCATACCCGTTCACACTGCACACATAACGGGTCTGAACTGCATAGGATTTTTCTTTTTACCCGTTTTGAATTACCGGTTTTCTTGAACCTGTAATTTAAAGCTTGGGCTTTCACACTACAGCTATTGTAAAACCCTTAAAAATATGCAATATCCCGGGTTTTAGCTGCAATGTGAAAGGGGTATAAGTGTACTGCTAGACAGAGACCACATGGAGAAAAACATCTGAATGTGGTCAATCTAGGAATGGATACAAAGTAAAATTAAATGTTTCAAAAGAAAACTGGCAACAAGTCCAATAAGGAGTAGGAAGGTGAAAGACATTATGCAACAAGAATGTCAATGTAGACCAGAATTTATTGTAACATTTTGTAAAGGGCAGATAGCCCAGAGGAAGATAAATAAACTCTTCCAAAATGGGAACAACTTTAAAACATATACAGGGCTGGTGCTAAAATAAAAATAAACATCAAAATAATGCTGCTTTCGAACTGCCAAGCCGTTTAAAGAACCAGTATTTTTTAATGGTATTTAAAACGGTAGATTACTGTTTTAAATACCGTTTAAGTACCATTCACATCACAGTAAAACCGTTTAATCCCCTCGTGTCCCCTGGTACCTGTCCTGCCCCCCCTCCCCCCGTACCTGCCAGCTGGTACCCTTGCCCCCCCCCCCTGCCCTGGTAACCCCTCCCCCCCTGCCCTGGTACCTTGCTCCCCCCCTGCCTCCCCTGGTACCTGGCAGCAATCCATCCGGGCAGCGGGGCAGTGCAGTAGGCAGCGGCATGCCAGGGCTCCTAGTCGGCAGGTCCCCCACTGATGCAGGAGCATGATTCAGGAGGAGGCTGCAACTGGTGCACAGACAGCGGGGGCACTGGGGATCAGGGCAGGTCCATGCTCAGGAGGAAGCGGAGGAAGGTCCATTAGCAGATTGTCATTTCATCAGCGGGGGTCCCTGCCGCAAATGGGAAATAGCGGGCCGGAAAATTACATATGCTCATATCTAATGAGCCGCTAATTAAATATGTGCATATTTAATGAACGGCTCCACTATTTCCCATTCACGGCAGGGACCCCCGCCGATGAAATGACAATCTCCTAATGGACCTTTCTCCGCTTCCTCCTCCTGAGCACGGACTGTGCTGCCCAGATCCCCCGTGCCCCCGCTGTCTGTGCACCAGCCTCCTCCTGCATGATATTTCATGCATCAGTCTGGGACCTGCCGACTAGGAGCCCTGGAATGCCCGCTTCCTACCCTGCCTACCATGCTGCCCCGCTGCTCGGATGCAAGGTACCAGCTGCAAGGTACCAGGGGAGGGGGGGGGGGCAGGACAGGTACCAGGGGAGGGGGAAGACTAGTGTAGGATCTTAAATACCGTTTCAGAGCCATTCTCACTGCATAAAAAACGGCTCTGAAACATTTAGGACTCTGCTTTGGAAACGGGTTGAAATACCGGTTAACTTTAACCAGTAAATCAACTCTGGCGCTTTCCCACTGCAGCCTTAAACGTTTAGAAAGGGGAAAAAAATGTCAATTTACCGTTTAAGACCTTCAGTGGGAAAGGGGCATAAGGGACGCTGTGTCTGATATCCCTGAACAAAGATGCCATATTAAATACAAATAAAACACAAAAATAATAAGGGGATAAACAAAAATCAGAGAATGTTTCTAATAAATCTATATATAAAGCATGCTATACACAAATACATTTGATCACATTTTTAATCACCATTTCTTCTCTTTTTGCACAATCTTTAAAAATAATTATTGTAAAAAAAAAGTTTTAATATATTGATAATAAAAGCTTAGTTTTAGGAAATCACTAATTTGTTAAATAGGCATCCTATATACTCTCCAGAGTGGACCCTATACATCTCCAAGTATATCTCTTGTCCTTGTCTGCCAATATGGAGAATGCTTCTCATACAAATGTTGGTAAATCTGGTAGCATCGCATCCTCCATTGAAACCTATGGTTGAATTAGCTGAGTGCGATATGGAGGGATCTCAGCATATATCGTTAATACCTGCTGCATCCTTCATTCATACATCTAGGATAATGTTTTCAGTTAACCTCCAAAAAATTGTTGTTTTCCTGAAAACAGATGCAAATATTGCTTGATAAATTGGCCGTTGTGTTTGCAAAAATGGCAGTTAGGGGCTGAAACATCATCTCTTTCCACTGTATCACTCTGCAAGGCTTAATATAGCTGTCTCTGGTAATTTTATTATAGATATCACGTTAGCATAAATAGTATACTATGCTGTATACTCTTCATTTTGTAAGCCTATTAGAGCTTATAATCTTTATATTTAAGTATTAATAATGATTTTTTTTCTATTGGTGTTGTGTTTAGGTTATTTGCTTTAAGTATTGAAATTATGTGGTATAATAAAATTCAGTGTGATTTGACTTGCTACTATACAGTAGGTAGTAGTTTACTGTTGTTTGTTTTTATAGCTACTTGTGAAGTTTTTATCCACTAAAGGCACAATGACCTACTAAGTAACCAAAAAATGCATGACTTTTTGGATTTCACTTTCATTTTGAATTAAAGCTCATCATAGTAAAATAAGAAAATTGTAAATTGTCATATCTATTTAAAAGAAAATTGAAAACACCGCTATTTTTTAAAAATATGATGAAAGTGAAACAAAGGCACAAATGTATTTAAAAAAAAAAAATTTTGCATGGAAAAATGATTGTGTCTTTCCCAAAGCTGAAAGAGTAATATGCACCACCAGAGGCAGCTGAAGCCCTGGGCTGCAGCGCTGACCAAGTAGTGCAGGGGGGATAATGCAGCACATATATACATGCATGTGATAATGCATGTAATATATGTGCTGGATTGATCTTCTAGGGATTGCCAGCTCAGCCCCGGGAGTCAGTATAAGCTATGACTGTATTAAGCCAATAGGAACCCAGGAACATAGGCGAATCTAGAATTATGGTAATGGGTGGTCCCAGATCTAGACACAACAGCAAGGGGACCTTTGCGCGGCGTAGCCGCGCGGCAAAAAGGGGGCGTGGCCTCATGGGAAGGAGGCGTGGCATCACAAAAAGGGGTGTGGTATTACACTTTAGACCATACACAGTAATGCCCATTACACATTTAGCAAACTCCGTAATACCCATTACACATAAAGCCACACGCCGTTATGAAAATTACACATAAGGCCACACACCTTAATGCCCATTACACATTGTGCCACACATCATGATGCCCATTACATACTACATAACAAACCGTAATGCCCATTACATATTTGCCATATAAGTGCTGCTTACCTACGTGCTCATTGCAGGGGGTTCTTGCTTGATGGCACCATAGTACCCATTACACATGATGCCGCACACCATAGTACCCATTACACATGATGCCGCACACCATAGTACCCATTGCACATGATGCTGCACACCATAGTACCCATTACACATGATGCCGCACACCATAGTACCCATTACACATGATGCCGCGCACCATAGTACCCATTACACATGATGCTGCACACATAATGTCCTTTACACATGATGCTGCACACATAATGCCCCTTACACATGATGCTGCACACATAATGCCCCTTACACATGATGCTGCACACCGTAATGCCCCTTACACGTTAAGCCACACATTATGCGTAATGCCCCCACATACCGCCACTTGTAGCGTCCCTTAAGCAATGCCCCCAAAAGTGCCATTTACTGTAAATTTTTATATGAGCCTTCGCTGCTGCTGCAGGGAGAGATGGAGAGTGGTGCAGCTGCTTCTATGGGGAGAGGAGCAGAGCGCAGCACAGAACACACTCCCACTCCCCTCCTGGTGTCCCCTCTAGCCAAGTGGACATTTAAAATATTGTGCGCACTGTTGTTGAGCGTGACGTCAGGGGAGCACGCCGGGAGCCGGCACCACATGATTAAAGGGGGGGCAGGCTGAGGTGAAATTGGGGAGAAGAATTGGAGCGGAAGCTGCAGGGGTGACAGTCATTGACAGCTGGGCAGAGAGCAGGGGGCTGCCCGGCTGTATTCAGAGCACTGCAGGTCACGGCTGTTTGAAATAATACCCCTTTCACAACAGAAAATGCAGGGATTTACCCGGGAATATGGTCCCAGGATCATGCAGGGACATTCCCAGGCTGACCCCTTATACACCAGCCCTGCATTTTCTGGTGTGAGGGGGAGAGACAACCACTCCCCTCTCCCTACCCCCCCTTTAACCAACCAGCTATATCTTCAGAACCAAATGACCCATTTACATGAGACCAGTATCATATTGAAGAACTTTTGAAACTGGGCTGTTTGGTTCCAGAGAAATCTGCCCTCAAAGAACATAAACAGTCATGAAATTACATTTAAGAAATGAAAAAAAAACGGTTTAACCTCAATATCCCTGGAACCAATTAACCCATATGGATCCAACCTGATATCAGATTGAAGGCCCAGCGATTTGGGTTCGACTGAGATCAACCTTGAGCTTCAGTGATGCTGAAGGGGGAACTGGCAGCCATTGAACTGGGTGGGGGTCGGAATTAGTGGGTCCCGTGTTATCTTATAGGGAAAACGTTCCAGCTTTGCCTGGCAGTATCTCCGGTTCCCAGGGGGCTAGAGACACGGGGCTGGGCTCGTTCGAAAGCCCCATTCCTCAGCTACAAAATGGGCTAATGGGTGGTCCTGTGCACCCCCGGACCACCCCCTAGATTCGCCTATGCCCAGGAACCCAGGGACAGGCTTAAAACTACACTGAAATATGCTGATTCCCAGGCCTGGTGCGGCGGTCGATACAAATAGGGCTGACGATCCTCAGGGGATCAATCCAACACATATATTACATGCATGATAGCATGCATGTATATCATACTTGCCTACCCTCCTGAAATGGCTGGAAGGCTCACAAAAATCAAGTCACCCAGAAAAGTAGTAGTAGTACGTTTATTTATAAGGCGCCGCAAAGTGTCCGCAGCGCCGTACATAGCAAACAAAAAACAAATTACAAGGTAACGTACAGGGTGTGTTGAAAAATACAGTATAAATAGGGGTATAACTGGTAGAACTAAAATCAGCATCAGTTCAGAAGTAGGTGTCAAAATTGTCGAGGAGACTGAAGATGAAGTAGAGGAAGGGAAGAACAGGACAGGAGGTAAAGAGGTAGGGTGAGTACGTGAGGAAGGAGGACCCTACTCATAAGAGTTAACATACTAAAAATAGGTGGGTGGACGAACGAAAAACAATAGGATAAGTAGGAACGGAGGGGAACTGAGCAGGATAGGAGGATCAAAAGAGGTTAGGAGGAGGGATAGGCTAGTCGAAAAAAGTGGGCAAGCCTCCCACCAACGAACCTCTTCCCCCCTTCATAAATCCCGGAATTTGCTTAAATGACTTGCGTCATTTTAGCCCCTCTCCAGCATTTGTAAGGCCTGGGTTTGGTGATTTCAGCCTCATCCCGACATGTTGGTAAATATGACATGTATATATGTGCTGTGTGGTCCCACTCTGCTCTAATTGGTCTGTGCTGCAGCTGCCTCCGCTCTGGGTACCACCATAATTAATCTCAGGAATTCAAGAGGAGAAGGAACTATTATACTTATTCCTAACATTCCTTCTTTCTTTGGTTAAAATACTGTTAATTTCTGAAAACATTTACAGGACTCTAATGCTCAGAACATCTTTTAAATATGACGCACAGGTAAAATTAAAGTTTTTTTTCTTGTCTAAACCTAAAAAGAAAGTGGACCAGTTTCCATAAATAAGAAAAAATAATATACAAGTGGCGCTAAAGTTAATGAAAATAAAAAAAAATTAATGAATAAAAACCAAATGCATAATAATGGAAATTAAAAAGTGGGAGACCATGGACCAAATGAAATAGTCACCATAGAGTCCCATTCCTAGAGTGCCGCCATGGGTGCACTCAAGTGGATGATAAGGTGCAGTTCGGTTTGAATCAAGATAATATCAATCCAGGGAATATAGTTACCGTGAGGCCGCTAGAGGTGTTCAATCCGTGTAGGATGGCATTGCAGTATATATCCGCTAATTAAACTTAACTGAAGGTACTGAAGGTGATATTGTTGGTCTTGTCCACAGGCTCCTACTGACATGTTATTACTGTCAAAATGCAGCTTTAGCAAAGGTTTAAGTTTCCTTAAATGTTTTCTTGCATCTTTTCTTTAGTTTGGTTTAATGACTTAAATTCAGAAATTGATGCAGATAGTCCACTCAGATAAAGTGAACTATGTATAATAGTGCCCTATAAACCATATGGAATAACTAGAAATCATTGGTGGCATCACTAGGGTCGTGCATCCCTAGAGCCCCCCCCCCCCCCCCCACACTGTGTATGCCCACTGGCATTTACTCACTCGCTGCTCAGTTGGTCTGATGTGTGTCCAGCATAAGGGCTGGAGTCAGCGATGGGATGGCGACTCTGTGTTTTTTTGGGCGTCAACTTGGTGTTGCTGGGGCACTGTCCAGACAAAGTAGGCATGTCTGGACCATTTGGGGACACACAGTAGCAGCATGATGTCGCACATAGCCGCTGCGAGTCAGAAGGCAGGGCCGAAACTAGGGTTTCCGGCGCCCCGGCCAAGGCAGTCATTTGGTGCCCACTAGGCCCACTAAATGTGAAAGAATGATTTACTAGACTTCTAGTAATAAATCTGCTTGAAATTGATAATAATAATATGAAGAAGAAAATGGGGAGTATACAACTATCAGTAGTAATTTACAGTACCACAGAAAATGGGTTCACTGGGACTATGCACTTTGCCTCATTCATGTGAAGTATTATTTGCGATAAAAGCCATGCTGGATACTTTACCTGGAAGCACTTTATCTATGAGGATGGATACTCTTTTCCTGAGAATATTGGTGTCTACTTCAAGTTGTCATATATGGTTTGAAACAGTGGGCCTGATTCAGTACTGATTGTCTAAGCGATCAGTAGCACAGTTTCCTGTTTATCAGGAAACTGCACATGTGCAGGATCCGATTTTCACTTGTGATCGCATCTCGGAAATGCGAACACCTCTGCCTATTGCCAGGCAGAGGTGTTTGTGGGGATGGATGGGGTTGGAGGTGTCTGGTGTTTGTGAAATCGGGGTGTGACAAGGCTAGGGACTGTCATGTATGCAGTTTCTTTGGCCACTAAAAGCTTGTTTAAGGTCAGACTTAGTCAGACTTGCAGTCGCAAATGAACATTGTAACCTATGGCCCTGATGCTCACCCTGAACTGCAATTGCATCGTAATTTTAGTCATCGCAAATGCAGGCAAGAGATGGAATGCAACTTCTCCTGCATGTGCATTGCTATGGATTACATATGCTAAGCTGCTGATCTTACCATATACGATCCATGCAGAATAAGGGCCTTTTATCCCTTTTTAAGAGCTGATACCAGCATGTCTTTATGCTCCCAGTTGCGACTCCAAGTGAGCTGTGCCCACCTCTAAGTTAGGCCCAAAGATCTGGGATTGGTTTTCAGGTTATATGCTATATAAAAATCTTCCTTACATTTTCCAATTGATAACCTTTCAAATTTTGAAAACAAATAATTTGACACCAGAAATCCTGGAGACATGGACGCTGAATTTATTTTGAACATTTTTTTTAACTCATTCATTTGGGAACTTTATTTGACCTTACAATGGCTAGTTTTTAATGTTTTAGAACTTTTGCTAGGGAGGTTGATGGGATGGTAGCTTTTGGTGGCCTGAAAAAGCGCTCAACATAATGGGTGAAATGTAAAAGGGGTGAGAGTATCAGAAAGTGAGAGATTTTGTAAGAAATCTCCAGATTTTTTAAAGCGGCAATCCTTTAAGGTGCATACACACTGTACAATTTTTTTGACCAATTTGGTTGAAAAACATTTCCATTGAACCCAGTGTCCTGGACCGAAGATGTTGACAAAAGATATTGTCAACAAACAAGCGATGAATGATGATGCGCACACCCGCCAGTTGCATGCAGCTCAATTTCAATATCTTTCAAAAAGAGCCTATAAACTGTAGCTAGATCTTTCTTCTTTCGTCTGTTGTCAATATCTTTTGTCAACATCTTTAGTCCAGGACACTGGGTTCAATGGAAATGTCTTTCAACCAAATTGGTTAAAAAATTGTACAGTGTGTATGCACTCTTACACTGCAAAACCAGTTTGATTTTGCAGAGTAAATGATTGCTGCTTTAAAAAAACTGGAGATTTCTTACCAAATCTCTCACTTTCTGATTCTCTCACCCTATTACATTTCATCCAATATATTTATTGCTATGTTTATAATGAAGTTTAATTGTGGTTATTTAATGACGTGTTACTGGAATTGCACTCTCTCATATTGTACATATTGTCATATATGATAGTGATGTGGAATATGTATTGGTATTTTGCAGCATCATTTATATATTTTATAGCACTGTGGCATATGTTAGATACTTTGCATCATAAAGTATATAAATTGTCTTTAACTCATTCTGATTTCTATGTACAGAAGAACAGTTACAACAGCCAACAAATATTGTGAAAAGATCCAGTAAAAAGAAGAAGAAGAGGAAGAGTTCCTGCAATGTTGCCATAGCAGAGGAAGTATAGAATGAATTTCAGAAGAGATGGCCTGGATTGATAAGAGAAGTACTCACCTGGAGTCAGGCAGTTGAAGGATGAGCTGGACTAAATACTGACCATTGATGGGACAAGACGCCTGCCAGACATGACGAGAATAAGAGATGACAGACTGCATCCCAGTCAAGTGGCTCTGGCACCTTTTTCTACACTTACAGTACTTCATGACCTTCTAATGGAGCATTGATCTATCCTTGTCACACTGACGCAAAAAGCCTATGATAAAACAGCTTATTAATGACATAACATTTCACATTTAATTTTAGTCAGTATTAATTGGATACACTTACAATCAAGAATATCAATATTTATTTATAGTATTCAAACTAAGATATATAGGTCCAAGTTTCTTAATTGTTTAGCATTTTGTTGGTTGCAAAGAAAATAATGCACATTATCAATTACTTCATTAATTGATCTTTTTTAAGTGTATCTTATATTTCTCTATTTATATTATTATTTATATATAGAATCATCATTAATAATAAAATTGCTCTTCATTTTTTTTCCTAGTGTTCCTCCTTGTGCTGACAATAAAACACACAGTTATCTACCACTAAGATACAGGATTATAGCACATATACATTGGCAGCTTTACCCCCTCCCAGGGCCATAATTAGGGTTGAGCGACGAGTGCCACCGCACAGAGCGCAAAATGCCATGGGGGGGGGGTTGAATACCATAAAAATCTGCATTTGCCGTGCGTTTGGCTCCTTCCCTGGCTCTTCTCCACCAAGCCGTAGCTTTCTGTTGTGTACATATGCAATGCCATTAATATCCCTTACCATGTCTTCCCACCCGAAATCTTACTAAATTAGGAGGCAGATTTATTAAGCTCGGTGATGTGATAAAGTGTCTGGTTTGTATCACCGGCCAATCAGCTCCTACCTGTGAAGTTACAGACTTGGTTTGAAAAATGACAGGTAGGAGCTGATTGGCCGGTGATAAACACCAGACACTTCATCACTTCACCGAGCTTAATAAATCTACCCCTTAGTTTTCTATAAGCCAACTCATTATTATTTTGCAACAGTAATGGATGCTAATATTTGCCTTCTCTAGCTTTTAACACACTATGGGCCAGATGCTCTAAGCTTCAAAACTGATAAAATGGAGAGTGATAAACCACCAGCCAATCAGCTTCTACCTGCTATTTTTCAAACCCAGTCTGTGACATGGCAGGTAGGAGCTGATTGGCTGGCTGTTTATCACTCTCCATTTTATCACTTTTGAAGTATAGTGCATTTGGCCCAATGGCCCTTTTTCACATGAATTGTATCCATCGGTCAGATAAATCGTGTGGAAAGTACTATATTGTGTCACATAACTCAGATTCCAATCCAATGCGCGGTCATCGGATCAAGAAATTGTCATGGCTTCCACAAGGATTTTTTGGATGCCGCAACCATGACTGGCATGGCATCACATACAATACATCACATATGATATATTGTATGTGATCCTGGCCACCGGGAGCCTGGCGGGCTGTTGCTGAGGTATCGCATGTGAGGCTGTGTATCGAGGCCTTAAGGTATAATGGATTGTGTTTCTAAAAGGATTTAATACCCATTTAGGAGGGGATGCAGTCATTTGGTCTACAGCATGATGGTCGACAGTCATTAGGTCGACACCATTAGGTCGACATGGGAAAAGGTCGACGTGGGTCTAGGTCTATATGGGAAAAGGTTGACATGGTTCTAGGACGAAAGGTCATTAGTTCGACAGGTCGATAGTTCGACAGGTCATAAGTTCGACAATGTCTAGGTCGACAGTCAAAATGTTGACATTATTATTTTATTTATTTATTAACAGTTTCTTATATAGCGCACACAGATTCCGCAGCGCTTTACAAAGCATAGTTATGAGCAAAAACACATAACAAATTACAACACAAGACAGTTTAGGACAAGTACATGGTTAATATGGATAGTTGCATCAGGGGACAGGACACTGAAGCAATCATCAGGGTGGCAGAGGTTTATATATTCTAAGAAAGGCACATAAGGAGAGAGGGCCCTGCTCATGAGAGCTTACATTCTAAAGGGGAGGGTTAGACAGACTGGGGTGACACAGAAGGGGAAGAGGTGAGCATAAACAGTAGGTTAGGATGAGAGATGGTCAGGTTTTATGCAGGAGGGTGGGCATGGGGTTTTTCACTGTTCTTTCAGCTGACATGTGCCAACAGGCGGTATTTCATGCCCTACCATCCACTAGGGCGTGGTGGGAGAATAAAATAGTGTGCCGAGCGTAGCGAGGCACCGAGCCCGACGCATCGCGAGCGCAGCAAGCTTCAAACTGTGTCCATGTCAACTGTGTTGACATTCAGGTAAAAAAACAGTGAAAAACCCCATGTCAACCTTTTGACTGTCGACCTAGAAATTGTCGAACTAATGACCTGTCGAACTAATGACCTGTCGAACTAAGGAGGACCTTTCAACCTAGAACCATGTTGAGCTTTTCCCAAGTCGACCTAATGGTGTCGACCTAATGCAGTTCAAGGTGTATGAGACCTTAATGCAGAAAGCTGAATGAGAGGTACTGTACACACTTAGTAAAATACTGGTTTTACTTACTTTACATACACTAGGAGCAGATGGATACTTCGTTAGCGACTATCAGCTGCAGCATTTTTTGAGCATTCGTGGTTGGCTTCAAACAGGGAGGATGGGACCTGTATACAGTCTACATTTGGGCTCCCCCATATGCCAAATTGCTGAGTAGTACCTGGCACTGTGCCAGAGTCTACTG
This sequence comes from Crinia signifera, assembly GCF_055691185.1. Taxonomy (NCBI): domain Eukaryota; kingdom Metazoa; phylum Chordata; class Amphibia; order Anura; family Myobatrachidae; genus Crinia; species Crinia signifera. The sequence continues at coordinate 123,181,262 of NC_139217.1, forward strand.
TGTTTGCGCAGGCAGGTCTGTTTAAGAATGGCCATGCCCAGACACTTTGAGGGGCTTGGCCTAATGTAAGGAGTGTAGACACCACCACAGGCTCCACAAGAGGGCACCATTGTCCCTTTCAGCAGATCAAGTGGGAGCGTGATCAGGGTGCTCCCCACCAGAAATCCCACACAGCCAGAGAAAACTGCTACATGTGCTACTGTGAGACAGGCAGAAGTCTCAGCGCTGCCAAGTAAGGGGAAAGAGGGCAGCAATCTGTAGACACTTTATGGGTGCATGGAGTGAGGATAGAGCCCCCATAGATTTGCTCCTGGTTTTAAAATGTTCTCTCATATAATACTTAAAAGGAACATTGGCTTGTGTTTGATTTTTCTTTTACTCCAGCCTGGCATAAAAGGACACTAAAGAACATATTCACTTACTAAACATATTGGGGCAAATTTACTAAGCGAAGTACACCAAAAACAGGCGTATTTGTGTAAGTATTCATATTTTCTGCATTTACTATGTCAAAAATACGTCAATTCGTATTCATGGCACATTTGTATCGTATTCATTACGGATATCCCAATTAAAAAGGAAATATCCATAATGTGGCCTTTAAAAAGGGGAATGATGGACTTACAAGCCACATCTCCTGTATTCATCACTGTGTGCCCTGGTTCCTCATGCCCCCAGTCCCTCTGTCATGAATAGATGCTGTATGCATGTGCACAGCATCAATTCATTGCTACTCTGCAGCAGAGCAGCGGGTGTCAGGAGGCTCACAACTGCTACCTTATGGCAGGACACTGCAGCCAACGTGTTCAAACATGTTCTTCACTATTTTATCCTCCAAATTTTGGTCCTCTGTTATCTTTCTGGAGTGGAATTATGCACCAGTATCACTGGACTAGATTTACGCAGCTGTATCATTGGACAGGAATTACGCAGCTGTATCACTAGACTGGAAATACGCAGCTGTATCACTGGACTGCAAATATCTACCAGTATCACAGGACTGGAATTACGCAGCTGTATCACTGGATTGGAATTACAGCTGTATCACTGGACTGAAATGACGCAACAGTAGTATCACTGGACTGGAATTACGCAGCTGTATCACTGGACTGCAAATATCTACCAGTATCACAGGACTGGAATTACGCAGCTGTATCACTGGATTGGAATTACAGCTGTATCACTGGACTGAAATGACGCAACAGTAGTATCACTGGACTGGAATTACGCAGCTGTATCACTGGACTGGACCTACTGTATACAGATTCAGAAGCACCAATGGACATTTCTGTTATGGCAATACAGGACACCTACAGCACTTGGCAGCACAGGACACCTGCAGCACAGGACACCTGCACTAGGCAGCACAGGACTAAACTTATAAATACAACAGGGCGCCGACTCGCCACCCCTACAGACCACCCCAGACCACCACAGCACCAAAACATGTCCACCCACTACAGGGCCGAAACTAGGTGTTTCGGCGCCCGGGGCGGCAGTCATTTGGTCGCGCCGCCCCCCCAAATGACTGCCTTGGGGACAGGCAGCGGGGGTCCAGGGACTGGAGTAGGTTAACTTCGGTTCCTAGCGCTGCCGGGCGGTGGGCAGGAAACAGATTTTGACAAGACTTGCCGGACGCTGATTGGCTGAATTCAGCCAATCAGCATCCGGCAAGTCTTTTCAAAATCATCAGCACTTCCCGCCGCCAGGCAAATAGCGCTAGGAGACGGAGTGACGAGTGAGTGAAAGCTGCTGCTACACCAGTCCCTGGACCCCCGCTGCCAACATACCTGTGTGCAGCAAGCGGGGGTAGGCAGTGTCCAGGGGTCCAGGGACTTGTGTAGCAGCAGCCTTCACTTACTCCGCCCGGCAGCGCTAGGAGCCGGAGTTAACCCACCAGTCCCCGGACCCCCCACTGCTCGTCCCCGGGACCCCGCTGCCCATCCCCGGACCTGCTGCCAGGACCTCACACTAGCGCCCCCTCCAGCGCCCAGTGCGCGTGACCCCCCCAAGCCCCCCCCCCCCTAGTTACGGCCCTGCCCACTTCCCTCTCCAATGCAGGTATGAAGATGGCTGCAACAGCGTGGGATTTATATAGAGTCCGGATCTCACAAGATCCAGCAGCGGGATGATGACATTTTGAAGAGTCCTGTGCCCTGGGCCTGGCGGGAATCATGGAACAGTGCTTGGGTCTGTACTCGAATCAAGGATGTTCTGGCGTATTCGGATAGTTTGGAGTTCACAAAAACCTGTAATATGTCACTTTGTAATTAATCATGACAGAACTCAGATGGAAATTCACATAGGGTAATAGGTGCAATAACTATATAAATCAGTGGCAGCACCAACCAGATTGTAGGAAAAGGCCGATGCCGGCTCCACAAGTCCACATGGAGCCCTAATCCAGGGGCGTAGCTAAGGGTTCTTGGGCCCTGGTGCGAAAGGTCAGCTTGGGGCCCCCCTATATACAACAAAATTAAAATCTCGGTCTGTTTATAGTTTAATACATCAAGTATATTATGTTAATACAGGTTGAGTATCCCGTATCCAAAATGCTCGGGACCAGGAGAATTTTGGATAACGGATTATTCCGTATTTCGGAATATTTTAATATTTCAATTATGTATTTTGAAGTATCTTGCATGTATGCTGTATAAACACATAAAATACACACAAATATATTTTATTACCACATAAAATACACACAAATATATTTTATTTGTTCAAAAAACAAGGTTTCAAAACATGAAACAAAATTTGTGTACTACAGTATCTCAGATATTGAATTTGAATGCCAAGCAATCATTTTCTTGTACATATATAGTGCCAGTTACATATCATGTCACCAGTAGTGCTGTTACAAATGTCCCCAGTGAGTTTTTAGCAAAAAAAAAATTTTTTTCCACTTTCTGGAATGTATGGTTTTCGGAATAATTCGGATAACGGATACTCGGATACGGGATACTCAACCTGTAATAGAACTAACATTTAAACATAGGATAGTAGTTTATTTAAATAAAATATTAAAAGAACAAAGATGATAAAACTGGAGAGGCCCAGGTTACTGGAAGCTATGGTGTGCTAGGTATTAATCTACAAGGCCCAAAGGATTATATTATGATACTAGTGGCCATGATATCTAGATGTGGCACTACAAATCCCAGCACATACTCTATCGGCAGAGCATGCCGATGCCCACATCGGCACAGCAAGCTGGCAGGGAAGGGATATCCCCAGCACGGCTGTCTGTAATCCCCATGGCATCTCCTTCCTATGAGTCACCCAGGATGAGCCCCCCACCTTCCCTCCTCAGCATCATGGCGTCCCAGCAACGGAGGAGCTCGCTCATCCATAGCCGCAATCCTCCCGGCACAGCCACTCAATGCCCTTTCCCTACCAGCACCGCCGCCCGCCTAACGTTACCGGCCTCCCCGCGGCATCACTGGCGCACCGGCCCCACTCACCATCCTCTACACTGCGACTCTCTCCAGGTTACCAGGGGCAACTACGTCACCCAAGCCGCTGCTGCTGGTGACGCTGTACGCCCAATGGGCGGTCTTCTACGAGACGTATGGAGCGTGCTCCGCTGACGCCCGATGCTATCCGTCCATACTTGAAGCTGGAACGGCTCTGCGCATGTGCGAAATTATGCCATTAAACCTCGGCTGCCCTATTATAGTGGCGGGGGTTACAGCAGGGTTGCCTACTTTTGAAAATAAGTTTCAGGGAGATTTCAGGCTGCGAAGGGGGGCGTGTCATATTCCACCCAAAGGGCGTGTCTATTGACCCCTATGGGCGTGTCTGTTTCCACCTTAACTGTACCCTTTTCTCCCTGTGTGATCCTGACTGTGCCCTGTGCCCCCCCCCCCCCACCCTGACTGTGCCTTGTGTGACCCTGACTGTGTTCTGTGCCCTGCCTGACTGTGCCCTGTGTCACCCTGACTTTTTGATTCCCCTCACCCTTACCCCTCCCCGCATATTCCTAAAAAGTATTCCAGCTTCATATAAATGTCTCATATCCCTCTCCCCACTGCTTCTTGGAGATCCCCCCACCCCTCCACTCCCCACCACCAGGGTTTCAGGTTTCCATGCTGCAGCTTCATAAAAATTGATCCTCTCCCCCTGCTTCATTATTGTTAATTTTCTCCCCTCCTCACTGCTTCCCAAAAAATATATGAAGCAGTGGGGAGAGGAACCATTTTTATGAAGCAGAATCGTGGGCAGCCATGGGGAGAATTTTTATAAAGCTGAACTGCTGGGGCAGTGTGGAGGCCTGAATGAGGAAGCTTTTTAAATCAGCGAGGAGCGGAGGGAGTAAAGGCATTTTTAATAATCAATGAAGCACAAGCTTAAAATCCAGTCTCCACGACCATCCACCAATAAATCAACCTCACCTGCTGCCGCTGCTTCCGCTCCCTGTGCTGCGCTGCCTGTCACTGTATAGTGCAGCTATTTCCTACTGTACTATACGCTGCAGTACAGTCACCACGGCACTCACCAACAAATGTCTCCCGCAGAGTCGCAGACGTTCCCGCTGGCTGTACTGCGCTGCCTGCCTCGCCCTGTGTAGCTGTTGCCGACAGCGCTCCCCACAGAGCCCCGCGGCGGCCGGCATTTAATTGGACAGCCGCGGTGTCATGACGGGGTACGTCATGATGTCGCGCTTACAGAATCCACCATCCCCGGTACTTTGGGACTTCTTGCGCATGCGCATTGTGCGTTTCTCGGTAGATCTTTAAAAAAAAACGGGAGGATCAGGCCAATTTCCGTGAGACGGGGAGAAATCATCAGCAAGCGGGAGACTCCCGCAAAATGCGGGAGGTTGGGCCCCCCTGGCTCAGGGGCCCGGTCGCAGGTGCGACCGCTGCGACCCCTGTAGCTACGCCACTGCCCAAATCTAATTCTCTCTGCACATGTTACATCTGCCCCCCTGCAGTGCACATGGTTTTGTCCATCTAAGAAGGATTTTGTCAGAAAGAATGAACCAAAATAAGGCCCTATGTAACTATATGTATATCTGGGAATGCTCCTGTAATTTGCTACTGTATCTATTGTTATAGTTCCATAGCTATGTATATGCACATGCTATGGTGCCACAGTAGCAGTGGCTATCTGAAAACAGGGTGGTTATATTGAATGAATAGCCAGATGGGTGATGCATAGAGCCCTTTGTCATCTTGTGTTTGCCTAGTTGCTTCACTGTGCTCGAATGGAGAGCACTCAGCAGGATCAGCAGCTGGCATTCTTGCTGAAGAGGGTGTATATGAAAGGGAGAATCAGGGAACAGGAAAGCTAAGGAAGTGACAGAGAATACATGGAATCTTAAGTGAATAGGTGAGAGGAAGTGTTATGTAGCTTCTCTGTTAGTTTAATGTTCTAGTGCTCATTAAGGTCACTCAGCACTACACACACATATCACTAACTATCAAAGACTTCAGTTTATGTTGGGATTTTAAATTAAGTTAATATCATATCACACAAGGGTATAACTCCCAGAGGCAATGGAGTCGCCTGCCTCCAGGCTCCAAGGACAGATGGGGGACCAGCATGTATAGCAGCACTTGAGTACAACTCAGCCTTCAGTGTGATATCATAATATCACATGTTCAGGGGCTGGGCCAGCACAGGGTTCATGGTAGCAGCTAGTTCCCAGGCTTTGGATGTAGCCCTAGACCACGTGACTAATGGATCATACTATGTGACCCGCGAAGACAGTGGCAACAGCAAGGTCTGTGGAACACCAATTTTTCTATCACGCCACCATCTTTTCCTTCTAGTAAAGGGTGGTGAGTGAAGCGAAGTGGATCAAGCCAAGTAAACTTTCATGCACCCCCCATTCCTTGGGATCATTTGGTCTACAGCATGATGGTCGACAGTCATTAGGTCAATACCATTAGGTCAACATGGGAAAAGGTCGACATGGGTCTATGTTGACATGGGAAAAGGTTGACATGGTTCTAGGTCGATAAGTCATTAGTTCGTCAGGTCATTAGTTCGACAATGTCTAGGTCGACAGTCAAAAGGTCGACATGGGGTTTTTCACTGTTTTTTTACCTGAATGTCAACACAGTCAACATGGACACAGTTTAAAGTGCACCGCATCCCCTCACATCGCTCGGCACACTATTTTATTCTCCCACCACGCCCAAGTGGATGGTAGGGCATAAAATACCGCCTGTCGACACATGTCAGCTCAAAAAACTGTAAAAAACCCCATGTCGACCTTTTGACTCTTGACCTAGACACTGTCGAACTAATGACCTGTCGAACTAACGACCTGTCTAACTAACGACCTGTCAAACTAATGACCTTTTAACCAAGAACCATGTCGAACTTTTCCCATGTCGACCTAGACCCATGTCGACCTTTTCCCATGTCAACCTAATGGTGTCGACCTAATGACTGTCGACCATCATGCTGTAGACCAAATGACTGCATCCCTCCTTACGGCTCATATGGTATGTCCCATCAGCAGAACCATCTACTGCATGGGTTCTATATCCAACCCAGGGTGCCACGCAAACCTGCTGCAGCAACGACCCACAGAGTCATCAGTTTCACAGCTTGTGGCTCTCTTACATATGTAGCCACACTCATCTATCCTTCCGATGGCAATTGGATCGATACACAATGTACACCGCACCTTGTCACAGGGCAGACTATTGTGTTGCAGCGTGCCACAACTTGGTTCTGTGTGGTGTATGGAGTTGCCAATGAGTGTAATGTTCATCCACCAAATGTTGCCTTTGAAAATCACCATTGCACATGCCTGAGGTCACCAATGCATTCTGCAAGTTTTCAGAGGACTTCAAGGAGAAAGCCACCGCCCAGTCTGAACGTCCCGTGATAAATTGCGAGAGAATTGTGAATGGATTGTTGTTCGATAACCAGTCGCAAATGATGATTCAATTCACAAACCATCAAATTCATTTTTTCCAGTCTGTGTAAATTAAAATTAGGGGGGGTACACACCAGAACGATTAGGGCTCAATTCCATCAATCTGGATCCAATTTCGACCGATTGGATGCAGATTGTATGTAGATTTGGCATGTTTAGGTCCAATTCCGATCCGATTCCAATCCGATGCGCGTCCCTGCTGTCGTTTGGTCATTTTACAGATCCTACCTGCTGCAGTGAGGATCTGTAAAAGATCCATTCAACTGGATACAGACTCAGATCGGATTGGGATCAGATTGGATGCAGATCGTTAGCAGATTGTGTGCTCCAACAGATCGTGCGAGCATCACACAATCTGCTAACGATCTACTAATAATCAGGATCGTTCTGGTGTGTACCAGGCCTTAGTCTGGCCCTTCCACAACTCTGCAACTGAGACAGGGTGGAAGAGTATGGGTCATTGGGTCGACCAAATTAAGGTCGACATACATTGGGTCGACCACTAAAGGTTGACAGTCTTTAGGGCGACACAGACAAAAGGTTGACATACCTAAGGATGACAGGATCAATATGTCGACACAAGCATTAGATCAACATTGGGAAGGTCAACAGTAAAAAGGTTGACATGGGGTTTTCAAGTTTTTATTGTCCTGAATGTCAACATAGTCAACATGGACACTGTATCGTGCACCGCATCTCCTCGCATAGCTCGCTACGTGACCCATGCTTCGGGCACACTATTATATTCTCCCTGCATGCCTTACTGGATGGTAAGGCATGAAATACAGCCTGTCGGCACATGTCGGCTCAAAAAGAACGTGAAAAACTCATGTCGAACTTTTGACTGTTGTCCTTCCTAATGTCGACCTAATGCTTGTGTTGACCTTTTGACTCATCTCTATCTTAGGCATGTTGACCTTTTGTCTGTGTTGACCTTCAGTGGTCAACCCAATGTATGTCAACCTTAATAGGGTTGACCTAATGACTGTATATTGGGTGGAAGTGGTCATTGCTGATGTCACGGACCCTCCTCAAAAACTCTTGGACCCACCAGCGCTTTTCCAGACACATCCAGAAAACGGCAGGTTACCATCCCAAAATGCTGACTCCCTGTTAGTCAAGCTGTGATTACTGCAATCAGATTCAGTCAGTCGATAATTGGCTGAATTGCAAAGATCAGCAATCAAACCCTGAATCAGGCCCTTTGGGCGGGGTGTACTAAGCTTCAAAAAATGATGACCTTGGGAGTGATAAACTACCAGCCAACTGTCATCATACATGCTGTGTTTGAGAAATGGCAGTTATGGGCTGTTTGGCTGGTGTTAAATCACTCTCCATTTTATCACTTTTTGAAGCTTAGTACATTTGCCACAAAAATGACCCGTTTCAGAGCTTATTGCCAGGGCCACAGAAAGAGAAGGATGGGTTACAAAATACTGAGGTCAGGCTTTAGTGGTAATTACGGATGGGACTGTGGACCCGATTCAGTCCTGATTGCTGGGATGTGAACCTTCAGAGCCCAGCTATCTGGTAAATGCAGCCCGCCAGTGTTTACCCCCACCCCTGTGCAAATGCGTTCATATCCGTGCACACCGGGGGAAATCTATTCACAATCACTCACCATCAAATGGATTTCCCCCTATTGGCAGCCGCTGACTATGTCTAGACTTACTCTGCACTGCGATGGACGTGGGGAGATGGAGGCAGCTGCTGACATCAGCGTCCCTCCTTCCCAACTGCCTGCATTTTCTGGGCACTCCCAGAAAAGGCCCGCTTGCTATGCACAAACGGCCACCGGCGGGGTACCTCACACATGCGCACTGCGTACTGTGCTCATGTTCGATCGTTCGATAATCGCCTGTGAATTCACAGCCCAGCGATCAGTACTCAAGCAGGTATTTAAAATGGGGCATGGATAAACATTTTACACCTTGATCACATCGCCAAGTACAAGGGCCTGAAATCTTTGTGGTGATCCTACTTTCAGCAACAACATTGCTTTGATTCAAACCCATGTATTTGACAACCCTCCTCTAGGAATCCTGTCCAGATTCGGTTGGAGATTCCAGTATTGCTTGCAGCAATACCATGGAATGAGTAATGTGGCCAGGCCCCCACCATCATACCTCCTAACTTTTCTAAGCCCTAAATCGGGACCTGCCGCACCAAAGGCAGGGGGCAGGGAGTGGGGCTAAGGGGAGAGTGGGCTGGGCCGTGGGTAAAGGGAGAGGGACCTAATGCAACGACCCCCGTTTTTTATCATTTTTGGGGGCGTGCCCAGCACTCTCCTAGTGACTGGGCAGCCCCCAGGCCCTCACTGCCCTCTCTCCCTCTTCTCTGCACTGAAGAGATGCCATGCGAAGGCACATGGCATCTCTTCAGCAACCACAGCTGCAATCTTTGGCTCCCCTTAACTGCCCCCACCCATGGAACATTGCCACCCATTAGAAGGACAGTGGGACAGTCACCAAATAGCAGTACTGTCCCGCTGTTACCGGGATAGTTGGGAGTTAGCGAAGGTGGAGGCGAGACGGTGTGCGCGCCGAAGGCGGGACGGTGTGCGCGCCGAAGACGCAAAGCTCTGTGAGCTGCTGGCCAGCGCCTCTGCCTGCAAGAATAGACGCTGTGTGCATGCGCACAGCGTCTATTCACGGACTACAGGGGGGACTCCCAACTGCCCCCCCCCCCGCCGCGGGACACTGCCGGCGGCGGGAGGGACGCGGGAATGTCCCAAAATATCGGGACGTTCCCGCGAAAAGCGGGACAGTTGGGAGGTATGATGACATAAAGGGGTGACCACGCTCCCATCATGATATAATCATGCTTCCTGCTCACAGAGCCCAAATTAAAGAAAAACATGGCATGATTATAATGCTAGGCAGCTGCTTGAAATTTGGATTTTAGCATCTACCTATGATAATGAAATATTTCAATAAGCATCATTGCTGATTAAGAGACAAAGATATCTTGTAATAAAATATTCCCTAAAAGGTATTATATATGCAAATAAATGCATACTCTCATGCAAAAATGTGCAGCCATCTCCATAAACTGATTCTTACCCCTCTATTTCTGTAAAATCCATAATCTTGTATGCCCTTGGAGAGAATACTAACTAACACAGAACCGCATTCTTTTCTTTTATGATGAAAGTGTTTGTAAATGAGCTGTTTATTTTTAGCAAGATCTCCGCATAGATAGACATTGCTGAACTCATCTTTAAGGAAAATGCATCCTATTTAAAGGAATTATAATCCATTAGCTAGACATTAACTCCTTGTGCGACCCCATACAAAGATTCTGTGTTCAACAGCTACTTCTGTCAGCATTGTACTAAAGCATAAGGTACCATACCATGAAGTCAACAGGTGCAAGCTACTGTGCCAAAATCATTTTAAATACAATACTCCACAATGCAACATGCAACATGAAACTGTTTGGCTATAGCTTTGATTACAGAGCCCCAATCTATAGTTTTCTTATAGTCAGTTATTAAAAATGTAAATGACAGAATGCTAGTTACAGCCGTGACATGTGGAAGCAGCAATTGGAGATAATGGGCCTGATTCACAGAGATGCACTCTACCCTAATGTGGCGGATGTATATAAAGTAGCACCTCTGCCTAATGCCAAAAGTCAGTGACGCAACTAGATATTTGTAGGCCCCATAGGTAATTGTAAGACCCACTATGTACTACCCAATGCTGAAAAATGGATTTAGCACATGTTACTTTTACAGGAAGGTGGGCCCCTCTCAGCTCTGGGCCCCATAGCAGCTGCACTCCCTGCACCTATGGTCATTACAACCTTGCCAGAAGTGAGCCCCTCACTAATCAGTTGCGTCAGCTCAGGATCAGACTCAATCTGTCTTTTAAAAAGTTAAATTAACTTAATTTTCTATTAAAACTACCACATTTATCTGTAGTTTACTACAAATTTTTGGTTGCAGACTGAAGGTGACAGAGGTGATTTTATTATAGAAAATGTTGTTATTTTTAAGACCATTTCTTCCAATTTCCATTTCTTCCTCTTTTATACCGTAGGTCGTCCCCTTTTTTGTGTTGAGAGTCATCACTTTGGCCATAGCCCTCATTATGAATTCCTGGTGTAACACAAGGCTGTAGTTCATGAAAGCTTGTCCATTCTTATGCTGATAAACGTGATACAGCATGCCTTGCTGCCAGGCCTTTACATATCAATAGCCTTATAAGAAAGATCTCATGTAATGGCTGTTTATCTATGTAAACGCCAGGAGAAAGGTTGCTAATTAGTCCCTCCCAAACCTAGAAAACAGTGCCTTATTTTACAGCAAAGTGATTCACACAAGACTAAAGGATCAGGGTCGTAATATATAAACATTGTAAGAGCGGATGTGTGACCCCAAAAGCATGTTACCTGCACAACTTAATCTTATACTCTAAATCAGAAATAAAGACACGGAGACTTAGGTTTGGCAGAATCTTGTTAGCTGATTTATTTAAAATTTGATTCTTAAGCTAATTTTGGTTGTTGAATTTTTGTTTAAGTTTTTCCTAATTTATTTAAATTATTTAAATTATTTAAATTATTTAAATGGTGGCCCAGAAAGAAACGGCTACGGCTAATCTCCACCCCAAACTAGTCTGCGTACTTTGGCCTAACAACAGAAAGCGGTATCCGCTCCACCCCTGCATCAACTGCCCACCCAGCAGGGTGGGATCGCTATCCCCGGTCGGGTAATGTAGCGGAGGCCTAAGCCAATGAGGGGCAAGCGCACCGAACAACACCAATTACGCAATAGACATAACTCAATAACTCATTAAACTCTAAACTTGCCGTTCTTTCCCGCCTATCAGCTAACGCTATTAAAGACTCCCACTACCCTGTCAAATAACAAATAACGGGAAGGGAGGGTGGGGAATTTCTCTGAGGAGAAGAGGGAGACTCCTCCTCTCCCAGGGATAATCTACAGAGCTAACTCTGCCATAACCCTGCCCTATTGGCTCTCCATGTCACATGTTATCTAGGTCCCACCCCGCTCTCATGTTTAACCCTCTCCATGCCTATCTAGCCATTACGTTGTTCTAAACATTGTAAGAGCGGATGTGTGACCCCAAAAGCATGTTACCTGCACAACTTAATCTTATACTCTAAATCAGAAATAAAGACACGGAGACTTAGGTTTGGCAGAATCTTGTTAGCTGATTTATTTAAAATTTGATTCTTAAGCTAATTTTGGTTGTTGAATTTTTGTTTAAGTTTTTCCTAATTTATTTAAATTATTTAAATTATTTAAATTATTTAAATTATTTAAATGGTGGCCCAGAAAGAAACGGCTACGGCTAATCTCCACCCCAAACTAGTCTGCGTACTTTGGCCTAACAACAGAAAGCGGTATCCGCTCCACCCCTGCATCAACTGCCCACCCAGCAGGGTGGGATCGCTATCCCCGGTCGGGTAATGTAGCGGAGGCCTAAGCCAATGAGGGGCAAGCGCACCGAACAACACCAATTACGCAATAGACATAACTCAATAACTCATTAAACTCTAAACTTGCCGTTCTTTCCCGCCAACGCGGGGACTTTGCTCCCAAAGGACCCCGCCGGCCACCATCTACCCCATGGATTCGATCACTACCCATAGGTCCTCTACGAACATGAACAGACCCTCCTGAACCAGATGTACTCCGTCGGGTCGGAAAAGATGGCGGTGCCTAAACCTAATGCGCTCGTGTGGGACCACTGCACCGCCGTTAGCCAAAACCCAACGCGCAACTGCCGAATTCAATTTCTTCCTTGCTTCATCAATGGCCCTGCAGTCCCTCGCACCTCTCCAACACAAGCGGGGGACCACAAAAGACCAAACAACAATGCAATCAGGCCATCTTGCTTTTATGGCAGCCAGGTCACCTATAATCAAGGCCCGCAACTCCAGTTGGGACATCTTCCCTAAATCATTCCCACCTAGATGAATCACTAGAATTCCGGGTACTCCAAAAGCACTCATCTTCCTCATGAGGAAAGCCCTTAGCTCGCGCCAGGACATCCCCCTCGCTCCCAACCAACGCACCATGCCGGAACAATGGGAAACAGGACCTTCACCACACATCACCATCCTGGCCGCCCAATACACGAAAGAATGGCCTACAATCCATACTCTACACTTGTTGTCGCCCACACCTATTGAGAAGGAATATTTAGTTTGAATTAGAGATTGTTTCATTATATGCGAGCAGTTAATAAATACTTTAGGAGGGTCTGCCAAAGAAAATTTTTTTAAATTGGTGCACAAATTTGGTGCGGTGAACTGCTTCAATCACATTGAAGCCACTCCTAGACACGTCAGGTAAGAGACAAACTGAGGTAGGGAAGGGCAATGGATGGGTAAAGGATAACAGGGAATTACTCGGCCGGAGGAAAAAACGTCTGAACCTGCTGAGGGACTCTTAATTAGAAGCCAAATTAGCCGAATTAGAATTGCCAGATTCAGTCCGTCAGGTCAGGCAAAAAAGCGTGAAAACTCCGGACGCTGGCCCAACAACAGAGCGTAGCTAATCCCCGAGTAGGAAACTTAAGGGTGGGGGGTAACACAGGAGTACGACCACACAGCTGGAAACCATACACGCATAGGCATCACGGCAGGAGATTAGGGCGTATATATTTCTTGTATGTCGCAGAGCGCCATCGCCCAAGACGTTTAATGTCCTTGGTTGACCATCCAGCGCTCGCTGCTGCTGTTGCTGCGCCAATCCTAAAGGAGTGGGTGCCGAACTCAGAAGGAGACAAGCCCAGCTCGCCCAAGCACCTGCGAAGCATCCAGCCAAACTGGTACCTTGTCAGAGGTGACCTGTTGTAATGGACCAACCATGATCCTACTCCACTAGGGCGCACAAGCGCATAGCGTTCGGCTAAGGCTACTGGGCAAGCGGAAGCTGGACTCGTCGCCCCCATGCGCACCCACGTCCCTCTTGCTGCCTGATCAGTTTTAGAACGCCTAATCCTGCACAGGAGCGACTTCTGTTCTATGCGTATATCGGAAATGAGTAGGGCCGACCCCTTAAGTTTGGAAGGGGACACTAATTCCAACACCCGAAAAGCCCCATGAAAAGCCATTGTAAAGGCCAAACTAAATAACAAGGATTCAAACGCTGAATCCGCAGAAACACCAACCTTACTCAAAATGGAAACTAACAAGGGAAAATCGATGGGACGTCTATTGTCAGGCGCTACTGGTACCTGGAGCCCCCAACCCCTCATGGCTCTGCGCACTAGGAAGCATTTAGTGAAATCCCGGGTACCTTTTAGCTGCGCAAAAAAGGAAATGCCTGCAAGATATCGCGTTGCTACTGCCCTTGATTTGCCCGAGTTATACAGGTTCCAGACAAAAGAAAGCAGCAGCTTCTGGCCCCGCCTACCTGGCTGCGCTGCACCTCCCGAAAAAGCTTGCCATTCCAACCATGCTTGGCGATAAATCCTAAGGGTAGCCGGCGCTACCGACAGCTCGGCTAGCCCCTCCAGTCCGGCCCGATGACCTGCCAAACATAAAGCGGGCATGAAACACCAATGACATCAGCGTTAGGGGCTAGTTCCTTGAACCGCTCCCACTGAAATCGCGACAAAGCATCGGCTACCTCGTTCTGAACTCCTGGCACGTGCCTAGCCTTAAATAGAATGTTGTACCGGAGGCATTGCAAATTTAACTGCGTCAGGACCCTGAGCACCAGGAGTGATTTAGCCTTCTGGTTATTTATCGCATGGACTGTGCTGAAATTGTCACACCAGAAAATAACGCTGCTGTTCGCTATGCGTTCGCCCCAGATTTCCATCGCCACCATAATTGGGAATAGCTCTAGTAATAGCAAATCTTTAGTAAGGCCTTTGCTAATCCAGGATGGGGGCCAAGCCTGCGCACACCAGCTTCCGGCTAGGAAACAGCCGAAACCAGTGGAGCCGGCTGCGTCGGTGTAAAGTTGCAGCCGGATGTTGTCAACGGCCGGGGGCAGCCAAATGCGGACGCCATTGAATTCGTCCAGGAAAACGGCCCAAACAGCCAAGTCACGCCTAATTTCGGCGGACAAACGCACCAAGTGGTGCCCCTTGTTGACCCCGGCAGTTGCTCGCTCCAGCTTGCGACAGAAAAGGCGACCCATTGGGATGATACGGCAGGCAAAATTGAACTGGCCTAACAAAGACTGAGCTTGGCGCAAGGTAATCTTCCTAACCGCACAGCAGGTGGAGATGGCCTGTTTTAACCTAACCACCTTATCCATAGGCAAGCAGCATTGACCTCTGACAGTGTCAATCTGAATGCCCAGGAATGACAGACATGTAATCGGACCCTCCGTTTTGTCTTCCGCAATGGGCACTCCAAATTGCCGAAAGACAGAACGTGTTGCCGACAGAAGTTCTGCACACTGACTGGAGTCGGCTGGACCCACACACAAAAAATCGTCCAGGTAGTGAGCGATCCCGCTCAGACCGGACGACCTCTCAACGCACCAATGCAAGAAGGTACTGAACTTCTCAAAGTAGGCACAGGATACGGAGCACCCCATCGGCAGACATTTGTCGACAAAGTACTCCTCACCAATGCGGAAGCCCATGTACCTAAAAGCATTGGGGTGAAGGGGTAACAACCTGAAGGCCGACTCCACATCAATTTTTGCCATCAAGGCCCCTTTGCCATGTGATCTAACCATCGCCAATGCGTCGTCGAACGACTGATATACCACCGAACAGCATTCGGCTGGTATAGAGTCGTTTACCGATGAGCCAGAGGGGTATGACAAATGTTGGATTAGCCTATACTTGCCGGGGGCCTTCTTGGGCACCACCCCCACTGGCGAAATCACCATGCGTGGTATGGGTGGAGCAGAAAAAGGCCCAGCCATACGTCCCATGCGCAGTTCCTTGTCAACCTTTTCCCTCAAAATTTCCGGGAGGGAAAGTGCTGACCGAAGGTTCCTAAATGAACCCCCTACAACCTCGCCCTGAATAGGGAGCTGAAAACCGTGCGAAAAACCCTCCCTAAGAAAGACAGCCGTCTCCCTGTCAGGGTACTGATGGAGCCAGCTGGCCATGGCTCTCACCAGTACCGGGGTGTGTGCTCTATCGAGCGGTCCCGGAAGTGGAGGGTCTTGTTGCCGCGGAAGAGGGCGCCCCTCGAGAGGGGCGGCTCCCCCGAAAGCAACCCGATGCAGGGTGGTTACCGGAGCAGTTGATACAAATGTGCTTGTATCTGCATCGCTGCCCCTGACTGCAAAAGGAGTTGTTGAAAGCATAACACTTTCCCTTTGCAGATCCGGGTGCAAAAGGCCTGGCGGACGTGTTAAAACGCTTCTGAGCGGGCTCGGGGGCGGGGCGTTGCTGAGTTGGGGGAGGGGCGGCCACCGGGACTGGTTGCCTAGAACTCTCGACGGATTCAAGGTGTGCCTTCGTTAAACTCATCCACACCTCCACGTCCTTGCACCCCAAATCCATGATATGTAAGCAGTCCTGCTTACGCCGGAACTGCTCATCATAGGTTCTCCATGAAACCCCCCCATAAGACCTGTACATGTCGTGGACCATGTGAATATAACGAATTATATTCATATGCTCATCGGGTCTGTCTTCCAGATAGCAAGCCGCAAAAACGCAAAAGCCAGACAGCCAATTGTCATATGACCGAAAGGCTTCCGCCCCATTACCGCCTTTTGCCTTAGCTGCTTTAAACGCTTTCTTGGACTCGTCGGTTAAACTGAACAAGTCTACAAACTCCCCTTTTTTTATCTTTTCCCTACAGCTCTCGCGCAGGCCACGCATGACCGCTGTGTAATCGCAGCGGACCACCCCCGGTAGGTTTCTCCTCTTACGCTCCCTCCTAGAGATAGATCTAGTGCGTTTTCGCTTGTGACTACCTGCCTGTCGCACCGCCTCCTTCTTGGCGTATTTGGCTGCCCTCTTACGGGCTTTCTTGGTGCTCCCGGCATCGGAACCAGCGGCCGATGAGGAAGATGATGTAGAGGAGTACCTACTAGAGCCAGACCCCACAGTAGATGAGTATGCCACTGACCCATCGCCCCCTTCAGCCGTGTCCTCACCTGTCGACTCTGGCTGGGCAGCCCATGTGTCGTCATCTTCATCCGTGTCATCTTCAGCATCCTCTTCGGCTTCATCAGGAATGACCTCGGTGTCCTCGGCCCCTGAGGAAACAACAGACAACGGCCTGGCCGGCCACTCCGCCCAATCCGAAGTGGACTGACGCCTGCTGGTAGCAGCCTTAGATCTATCACTGCGGCCTGTGTGCTGGCGTCTGCTCTGATGAGGGGTGCCGGGCCCTTTAAAGGCCCTAACAAATTCTGCGCAACCGGGTATGTCCTGTCCCCTCAAAAAGGCCCTGCTGCTGTCACTACCGGCACCTATTGCCTCATCCCCAGATTCAACTAGCGGGGCTAAGGCCCCCGCCACAGAGGACAGTGCTGCTGATAATAAAGCAGGGTCAAAAGCAGTAGGAGCAGGCCTACGGGACCCTCCCCCTATGCTGGCAGCCCTCCGGCTGCTGCTGCGGGATGGCCTCCCCCCTTTTGGTTCTCTCCTGCTGGCGTTCCCCCTCTGCTCCTGTTCAGCCCTGTCCTGGGTACCAGCTCTCTCCCATGAGGGCTTATACCCGTACATGGGGGTCTCAGGGTCTGGGGCTGAGTTAATCCTACCCCCGGTTCTGTGACCCTGACCACTGGCTGCACGCGCTGCTGTGCGCTGGCCGCCAGACACCCTGCGCCCGCCCGCCATGTTGTCAGAGGCGGACGGCGTTTCATCTTGAAATGGCCGCCGCTCCCTGGAGCCTCTAGCCTGGGAGATCTCTGCTTCCCCTCCGGCCTCATAATCTAACACGGGGGTCCCCACACCCCTGCCACGCCGGGCGCCGCCATTGCCTCCGCGTGGCGCACGCCCGCGTGACGCTGACTGGCCGCGTCCTGCCTGGCGGCCGCGCGCCGCGACACCCGTTATCTCGGGGGTGTCGCAGGCCGCAGACCCCGGCGCGCGACCACCCCGTCTGCCCCTGCCACGGTGAGCTGCCCGCCCCCGCCCGGATGAGACGGCCGGAGCCGCGGTATCATCGGCTGACGCAGCCGTTACCTCACGGCGGGCGCGACTCTGACCTGCGCGCCCGCCGCGCGACATCCCCCTCCCGCGACCAGCCAGCAGCCTGGGGCTGGAGCGCCCAGCCACCGGAGCCTCAGAAGGAGCTGCCGGGGCTTGACGACGCCCCCCCCTCGACGCCGCGGCCTGCGGGTACGGAGCCTCGTCGACGGCCGGTGAGTCACCGGTGACCCGGCCCCCAATGCCGTCTGCAAAGCGGGCAGGCGGCCTGACCGCTCTCCTAGGTCGTCTGGGTGCACGGGGCATTTTAACAGCAAAAATGACTGAAAATGAGAGACACAGTAAAAATGGTGCTACTCACCGAATTTCTCTGAGGAGAAGAGGGAGACTCCTCCTCTCCCAGGGATAATCTACAGAGCTAACTCTGCCATAACCCTGCCCTATTGGCTCTCCATGTCACATGTTATCTAGGTCCCACCCCGCTCTCATGTTTAACCCTCTCCATGCCTATCTAGCCATTACGTTGTTCTTCACTGTGAAATAGCCAGATCTTGCCATATACCTGTTTCAGTTATCTTTCATTTGTTTATTTGTTATTAAATCCTAATTCCACTACTGTCATTTCATTGATGCTTGAATTTCCCATTTTCTACAAATCCTGGGTTGTCCCCTTCTCCAGTAAAGTGTCCAAAGGGTTAAAAATATAAAACCGATTTTCGCGAACCCCAGGACACAGAGATTAGCCTGTGTGTTGTATCACAAGTTGCTCTCACCCACCGCTGCAGCTGCAAGGTAATCCCTTGTGACGTCAGTCACTGGGATACCCAAGAAGGGATCAGGGCTGAGCTCAGCCCTAATTGGATGTTGCCATCTCCATGGAGCTGGCAACATCCAATCAGGTAGGGAAATCCCCTGGGGCTTAGTCCTGATTGGGTATCCGTGTGATTGACATCACAAGGGATTACCTATCAGCTGCAGTAAAGATTGAGTGCGGCCTTTGATAAGACAGTAAAATGTCCCGATCACACAATCTAAAATAGGGGTGAGCAACATATGGGCCGCAGGCCATATGCCGCCCGCAAACCGATCCTGCCTGGCTGTCTGCCCCCCACCGGGTAGCAATGACAAGCAGGCCAACTCGGCTTGTCATTGTGCTACAGCATGTGATGCTGCTAAGGAAACCTTGTTCTTGTCATGGGGAGGTGGTTGGCCAGGATTTTCTTTGTGATGTCACATGCTGGGCGGCGGCAGGTGGCGGAGTCACATCGTGAGAGTGGATCACAAAGGCACACCATTTAAACTCCACTCTCACACTTTGGAAATCACGGCCACCACCCAAGTGACGCAAACTAGGTTTCCTCAGCTGCACTAATTTTAAAAAATCAACGCCTAGCCTAGGAACAAAAGTGAGTATTCCTGGGGTGCCCTGTATGGACGCTGGTATCTGTGCCCAGGGAGGGGTAAAAACTGTGCCAGGGGGAGGAAGGAAAGGCTTGCATTTCTTCTGTGCATTTATAGATACAGCATTCCAAAAGTAATAAACCACTCGTAGAGGATAGTGGATCTTAATGTTACAGTAAGACCACAAAGTATTAGAAACCAGATTACTTGAAAAATATTTGAATGAAAAAGCAAATCAAAATGTTAACTATCAATAACTATCATATATTTCAACAGTCCCACACTACTTTTAAACAAGGCATTATCAGAAGGTGCAGAATTTATTTTAGTTATTTGATGTATTCACTCAAAGATGTTTAGGGAATTGCCTATCACCTCTACAAGCAGGAACATCATCATGTCTTTCAATACAAGATAATGCTGTTGATCTCCACCACATTTTGGAATGCTGAATGGTCATCTTAGGTCATTCATAGGTCTAAGAACAGTGAAAAGAAAAGTGAAGAATATTTGCATGTGACATATTGGAAAATTCAAATGAAGTATGAATTACATTACGTGACGAACCTGAAAAGTTATGGTAAATTTATCAAG
Organism: Crinia signifera; assembly: GCF_055691185.1. Classification (NCBI taxonomy): domain Eukaryota; kingdom Metazoa; phylum Chordata; class Amphibia; order Anura; family Myobatrachidae; genus Crinia; species Crinia signifera. The sequence goes on from NC_139217.1 coordinate 123,201,215, forward strand.
CATCATATTAAATTGTTTAACCCTTTGAGTGCCAAGGTAATTTGCCAAAATAGGTGTGAAAATTGCCAAGGAAACCTTTTTATTAACCCTTTGAATGCCAATGTTGCTGTGAGAGATCCTCAAAATATCCATTAAAAATGCCAGCACAGCTCACAGCGACAGCAACGTTGACACTCAATGGGTTAAATATATATATTAGGTAGGTGTGGAAATTTGCTTCAAAGAAAAATAGTTTATTTTTTATCAAATAAGAAAGTTCAAATTGAATGTATAGAAATCTAAGTCATATCAATATTTGGTGTGACCCGCCGTTGCCTTCAAAACAGCATCAATTCTTCTAGGAACACTTGCACAAATTCGTGGATTTTGTAGAATCAATCATACCAAACAGGTGATAAGATCATCATTTTCATATGAGGGTTGAACACAGTCATTAGTTGAAACAGAAACAGCTGTGTAGGAGGTTTAAAACCAGGTGAAAAACAGCCAAAGGTGAGGTTGTGGAAACTTGTCACTGGTCACCTTCATTTCAGAATGATTTACTGTATAAATTGATTTAATATAAGTTTATTCAATTATCAAAATAATAAAATCATACTAAATATATTATAGATGCTAAACCGGTCACAGCAGAGTGGCAGTGTTTTCACCCTCAGAGCTATTCAATTGTTAATTTCCCTGTGTGGAAAACCTAAAGGCCTCCATACATTAGGTGTAGTCGACAAGTCGGACCCAATTCTCCTGTGAGCCGCCCGGCAGCTCCCCGAGAGACTCACATACGATTTGGCATTTGATGTGCCATTTTTTACATGTGATGAATCGTATGCGATTGTAACTGGGGAGCTGCAGTGGGCAGTGAGGAGCAGTGTGGTGGGCGGCGGGTGCTGATCTGCAGCGGGTGGTGAGGAGCAGTGTGGCAGGTGGTGATCAGCGGGATGGGAACTCCGGGCAACAGCGGGTATTAGAGTTTTGAAAAACTGCGTCAAATGACCATCTGTCCCGCTGATCACTGCTCACCTACTGCTCCTCACCACCCACTGCCACTCAGCACCGGCCGCACGGAGGTAGGGCACGCAGAAAGGTGTGTGCCAGCAGTGCGGTACCACTGGCACACACCTAAGAATCGGACTGATGTGTCGCTGATGGGTCGGATGAGGTGTCAAACACATCCAATTTGGGCCCGATCCATCGGAATGTATGGGGGCCTTAAGGAAGCACACCCTAGCTCAGGGCTGGGCAACACCGGCCCTCCAGATGTTGATTAACTACACATCCCAGCATGCCTTTCATCAGTTTCAGCATGGCCACATAGCAAAACTAATGCAAAGCATCCTGGGATGTGTAGTTCATTAACATCTGGAGGGCCGGTGTTGCCCAGCCCTGCCCTAGCCCATAGATTTGCTTTAAGTGCTGGATCTATGGGTTCCCCCAAACGTAGTTCCATAAGGTGCATTTTAACAGATTTTTTTCTAGAAACTCCTGCAGCTGCAATAAAAATCCATGTTAAGTGCACCCTCTGTGGCTCAATGCACAGGGATGCTGCACTAATTGAATAGGCCCAAGAAGACAATTAGCTGCAGAGTTTAATTAAATCTGCCCCATAGTGTTTTTTTAACTATTCCCCAAATAAATTTGTCTTAATTATACGTATACAATTTTCTACATTGCATATTCAGATGGGAGCAATTCTGAGTAATGCAGATAAGAAATGTTACATTGTACAAATAGAAATATTTGACAGAAATTATGCCCTTGTGCTGAGGTGAAATTCCAAGCAATTTTATCATAGAATAAACACGTGTAGGTCAACTCATTATATACCGACATAACATAACAAATTGATGTCTTTCTTTATCATCAAATAAAGATTCTTTATTATCTTGTCTGTTAACTAGATGTGCTTTTACGATCACAAAGTGACTGCCGCCAGTGCAGAGAGATGCTGATAAATGGTAAGTCACAAAGTATGTAGTAATGATTAGAATTGTATATTGTGTACCAGAAGGGGGGGTGACCTATATTGCAATAGTATTAGTAGAGATTGGAATTAAAGGAAACTTGTTCCTCATCCAGGCTCCTGTCCATCCATAAGCTGAGTACACACTATACAATAACCAGGATGAAAATTGGCCCAAGAAATAGAGATTCAGTCCACCAATGGCTGACAGTCAAGCCATAACCAGTGGCATCGAGTTTGACTACATACTGCATTTGCACCAAGCCTCGGAATGCAATAGCATTGCAAAAGCAAGGGCTTTCATGAGATGGGCAGTGTGTTACCCAATAAAAGCCTAGCCGGATCCTTCCCAGTACCCCATGTGGCATGTGTCAGTTGACGCATGAGCAAATAGGACCTAAACAGTTTAGTAATATCATCACAAAGGATAGCTCTTACCGCAAGAGTTTTCCTTTATGATTTTTTTCATGCACACAGTATCAGTAATTGTCCTCTATACATGTGGATGTGGCAGGATCCATCACATGCAAAATACAATGCTTGACGACCACTGAGATTAAAGTTGATCTTTATATAGGTCATGTAGTGACATATCTATAACAGGTGCAGTGTGTGTAACATACACAGGCCTCTAGGTGTAACATACACAGGCCTCTAGGTGTAACATACACAGGCCTCTAGGTCAAGGGTGCCCCATCACATATCTTGCACCTATTTTGATTACTTATGTCCCACCCATCCCATGCCACAGTCTTCTCGATGTACTGAACATGAGTTGTGCGGGGAGAGGAGGACAACAGACATTTACACAAGGGCTTCCATCAGTCTTATTGGGCCCCTGTGGTCAGGTGACTGTATCAGATTACTAAAAATACCCAATAATTAGTCTATATTGAGTTATTGAGTTTTCAACTGTTATGGAGGACACAAGGAGCTGCACCCCCTGAAACATTCTGCTTGCAAAGCCCCCTGAAACATTCTGCTTGCAAAATTTACTCTGAACAAGCTGAGCTTACATTTCTTTTTTTCATGAATGGTTCGGAATAATTCCAATAATGTTGGGGCAATATGGTCTTGAAGCATACGCTAATAATCGCCAGAAAATCGATCTGGTCCTAGGGTCCTACCCTGTGGCAATTCAGAGATGGCTAGATTGACCGCATCAATTGTAATTTTTCCCAGTTAAAGCCGTTTTTTGATCCGGGTTGAGATGGGGCAAGACATTGTCCATTAAAAAAATCTCTTTGGATGTCGGGGTCTACAGGTGAGGAGCTAAATAGGTTTCCGAAATAAAGTTTACATTGAGATGCAATTTCAGAAGATTTGGTTATAGATAGCTAAATATGTTTCCAATAGCCCCCTAGCTTGTTTATATGTTTGTAGAGCAATATCAGAAGCATTAGCTGAATAGGTTTGAAAAGCCGTTGACATCACTAGGTGAAGTTTGTTATATTTTACCTTAGCTTCCTTTTTTGGGGGGGAGACATAGCTGATATTATGTCCTCGCATCACTACCTTTGATGCTTTCCAAAGAATTTCTGGGTGATCCCAATATTTCAGACTTTCATCTACATAATTGATCCAATGGTATGTGAGGTATGATTTAAAGTCTTCAGAAGAAGATTAATAATAGGAGAATTTCCAAATACGGTCTGATGGATACGTAAATGAGTGGTTGAGGGCAACCAATACAGGGGCATGATTTGATACAATATCATAAATATCGACCTGGCACACCTGGCGACCTGTCGGATTTAACAACCTCCACTGTAAGACCCAGTGTAGCTCCCAAGGATTGTAAAAAATGTCCCTGAGCGTCAGAGCTTCACGGTGTATGTGGCGATATATCGATAGCAAACTATTCATAATTTTAAGAAAATTATACACTTAGAAACACATACCATACTAAACTATATTTAGAAAGAAAATATATATATATTTAAACATACTGCACTTTATAATGTAAACATTGTAAAGGAGGAACACTAAATGGGATGTATTTATAGGTATTGTTTTGACAGCTATTTACTCTCTATTTTAGTAATACCCCATTCTCACTGCAGGCAAATTCCCGGGTTTAACATGTCGACCCGGAAATTCACCTTTTAACACAGGGTTTTTTTTGCAGTGTGAACGGGTCGCATACCCGGATCTCATACATGGGTAAAACCCTTCTTTTTACCCGTGTATGAGATCCGGGTATGCAGACATGAGTTGACCCGTTCTCACTGCATAAAAACCTGTGTTAAAAGGCAAATTACCGAGGGGGCGTGGCCTAGCTGGCAAACAGGGAAGACGCACTTCCATCTGCTCCTGTTTCCCATAAAGATTTTGGGGTCATTTTATCAGCACCCGCCACCCAGAGAAACTCTAAAAAGATCTACAGCCCCTCTCTAGCTGCTACAGCACCCGGGACCCAAGCTGCGGAGCCGGGCAGTGCCTCCGGGCGCTGTCGCAGGTTGCGGCCTGGTCCGCGTGGAGAAGCCGGGGCCTCAATTTCCGAGGCGGGCGCCGGCGCCAGACGGAGGTGTCCCCCCAGCGACGCAGAAGGTGCAGCGGGAGATGGGGAGACCCATCGCACGCCTCCCCGCCTGGAAGAACTCACCGCCGGAGAGACCGTCCCGCCGCGCGTGCAGTTAAAGCCGGTGAGTCAGGACGGAGACGCGCCGGGTGCAGGGCGCACCGCCACACACACACCAGCCACAGCACGCGACACACAGGGGGGAGAGCTGCCGCCCAAGCCCTCCGGAGGCTGGGTGCTCCGGGGCAGGGAGACAGGCACCCCTGTTGACTCTGGGAATAAGTGGGAGCGGGCAGATCAGCAGGAGATAAGCCGGCTGGAGGGGCCCCACAGCGGCACCCCCCCCAACTAGATAAAGGGGGGCTGTTACTGTCAATCAGACCTCCACTACAAGTCCCAGTACTAATAAATAAGGCCCCTTGGCTGTAAGGGTGGGTGGCCCGGCCCTTCCCTATAAGTAACAGCAAGCCCGGAAAGCGGCAGACACCCAGTGCTGCAAAATTGGAGTGTCGCCCGGACAGAAAGAGGCAAGTCTGACAGCACTGCTAGACCCCCACAGAGCTAGCTTCAGCCCGACCAGAACTCAATCTAACCGGGAGGGCCCGTGCCACCCCCAGGGGAAGACATTGAGACACACCACATCTGCAGCGTGGAGAAAATACACAGCCACCCCCGTCCGACACAGATTACATGTTAGAGCCTGCAGGCCGCCCTTCAAGACCCAGAGCTAACCTTGAGCAGAGTACTGTAGATATCTTCCCTGTAAATACAGGTGGCCCGCCTGTACATGTACCACAAGATGATCATATAATGTTTGGCCCCTAAAGGCCCCCACTCTACCCCTCGCACCACAAGGCAGATGAAGAAGCAGCCCCAATCTCCCCTATGTGCCTGAGATTCACACCCTGAGCTTACGGAGTGAGAGAATACAGAGCTTCCCGACCGCCCCTTCTGAATTCTGTGGCCGACGCCTAAGACGGATTTTCTGAAAATGCCTCCCAAAAGACTCAAGACACCCAAACCAGTCTCCCAGGTTCCGTTTTTCAAGCCATCCCCCAGAAGTCAGGGCAATAAAACAGAGGCCCCCTCCACATCATCCTCCCAACCTGACCACATACCATCACCAGACGCCATACCACTCTCCCCAGTTCCTCACCAAGAGCCCGCGGGTAGACCAGAAGTGCCCGACGATGCGGCATTAACAGTGGGGACCCTCAAGCTACTGCTCAACCAAATGAAGGAGGAAGTGTCATCAGAAATTAGAACTTCCCTACAGACCTGCCAGCGCTCTATCGACGAACTGGGAGACCGCACAAATGCGCTAGAAACTAAAATGGGGGAAATGGTTGGCTCCCACAACACCCTGATAGACTCCCATTCAGCACTAGAAGAGGAAGTGGCTGCCCTGCGGGAGAAATTGGTCAGCATGGAAGATAGATCACGGAGGAATAACCTCAAAATACGGGGTATTCCAGAGAACATCTCCAACAGTAGCCTCCATGACTACGTCATTAACATCTTTAAAAAGCTGTTACCCTTGGTGACTCCTGCTGACCTCTTGCTGGACCGCATACACAGGTTACCGAAGGCGAGGTCTGCTCCTGAGGGGGTCCCCAGGGACGTCCTGATGAGAGTACACTTTTTCCATATAAAGGAAGCCCTCCTCAAAGCTGCAAGACCCTCTGCGGACTCTGCTGCGGCCTTGGGGTCCCTTCAGCTATTTGGAGACCTGTCAAGAGATACCCTTCTTAAAAGACGCTCCTTCCACCCGGTCACGACGGCCCTACGCAAAGCTAACATAGTCTACAGATGGGGCTTCCCGACCCGTCTGTTAATTCAACGGGAAGGATCCACAATCGCAGTCTCCTCGGTGGAGGAAGGCCTGAAACTTGTGTCCAGTTGGAGGCTGCGAGACGCTTCCCCGGACGCCTCCCCTAGCCGGCGACTTCAGCAGGACTGGTCGCTGGCTGAGTAGCTCCGGAAGAGAACAGAATTCACACCCCCCACGTTGGACACTTTCCCCCCAGACACCCGCTTCGGTCATAGACTCTAGGTGGCAGTAAAGTGATGAAGATATCGGAGGGAGGTGTCCATCCTAAACTGTCTGTTTAAAATTTAATGGTTACTTAAGGTTGTCTGCAGGCCCCATTGGTCCTACATAAGTTCGGTGTGGATGTCCCGTTGAGCGCTGGGGCTCTCCTCTATTTGAGGTGGCATTATAGTTCGAAGGAGGTCGGACCTCCATAAGCTAGGCCATTCTAGTTTCACTTCCAGGGTCACCTAGAATATATGTGACTCAGGCTTGTTGTAGTCCACCTCTATGTTAGAGTTAAAATTTACCCAGATCAGGGACTACTGGTTGCTTCTTATTATCAATGTTAGTTTGTGTTTTATATTTGTTTTGCGAGGGGGGTTTGGGCCCATACCCACTACCCCCAAGATACTTAACCCAGTTGAGGCGGTCTTGGACAGACCCCTCACTTCGACCCCTCCTGGGGTCGCCTGTCTATCTCTTCTTTCTGTCTTTTCATCCTCCTCTCTCCCATCTCCACCCCATGTGTCCTACCCTCCTGCTTGCCCGTACAGAGTAGCTTATATTGTAACTGTGCCTTCTTATGCTAACACTCATCTGGTTAAACGTGTTTACATGCAAGTTCTAGATGCCCTATAAATGATTAATGTCTTATCTTTGAACGCTAAAGGTCTGAATTCGCCCCAAAAAAGGAAGGTAGCGCTGGCTTACTTCCACAAGCAGAAAGCCCATCTCGTAGCCATACAGGAGACTCACTTTATCAAAACAGCACCTCCCAGATTCTTTAACCACAGATTTCCCCAGTGCTACACAGCTAATGGCCCCCATAAAAAGGCCGGTGTTGCCATACTTGTGTCTGCTAGCTGTTCTTTTAAGGTCTCCTCTCAGCATATAGACCCGGAGGGTAGATTCCTAATATTAGTGGGAAATTTAGAGGGAGTCGAAACAACCCTAGTCTCCTGCTACGCTCCCAACACCCGTCAGATCACATTTATCAGGTCACTCCTCGCCACTATACAGAAATACGCTAAGGGCGCATTGCTACTGCTAGGGGACTTCAATACTGTCCCTGACCCAATCTTGGACAAGTCACATCCCCCAGGACACAGAATAGCCAAGCCCCCGGCTCAATCTAAGAAATTTTTGCAGCTCATTAAAGAATATGACCTGTACGATACTTGGCGCGCCAGACACCCGGGTGTGAGAGATTACACCTTTTTCTCTCACCCCCACCGGACATATTCGAGAATTGATCTCGCCTTAGCCAACAAATGGACCTTAGCCTCCATCCGAAAAATTGACATACTCCCTATCACTTGGTCCGATCACTCCCCCTTACGCCTGAGATGGGATCTGACCTCATACAAGACTTCCCCGGGACCATGGCGCCTGGGCAGTGCTGCCCTGTTGCAGTTAGAATCTAGGAACTCCATTAGAGATGCCCTGTCCTTATATACCACAACCAATGACCCAGCCGACACCAACATACTCACATACTGGTGCGCCTTGAAGGCTGTAGTGAGAGGCACGGCGATACAGGTCGCTGCCAGAGCAAAGAAAACAGAGGCAAAGGAGTTGTTGGCGGCAGAGACAGAGCTGGTTAAACTAGAAGTAGCCCATAAGAATAACCCCTCTGATGAGGCAATATATGCTGCACTCGCACGATCTAGAGATAAGGTTAATGCGTCAGCTTTTAGGGAAGTACAAAAAAATATCGCCAAACTGAACCAGAGCTTCTATCTCTTTGGTGACAAAGCGGGTAGATTGCTCGCCAGGAAACTGAGAGGTAGAAGGACCAAGACGAGAATAGATCTTTTGATAAACGCTAGGGGTGCTAGAGTCACCGACCCCTTCCAAGTAGCAGACACTTTCGCAGAATATTATGCCAAACTGTACAACTTAAGAGATGACCCACATACTCCCCAGCCCTCGGAAGCCGACATCACTTCTTTTCTGGACGAAATTGACCTCCCTGGGTTACAGTCCGAAGCCTGCCAAGCCCTTAACGCCCCCTGGTCCCTGTCAGAGGTAGAGGCTGCAATAGATGCCCTGCCAAACAACAAGGCCCCGGGTCCAGATGGGTTCCCATCCAATTTCTACAAATGCTTTAAGTCTGAACTAGGCCCGATCCTACTGCAAGTATTTAATAAAGCATCTCAATCTGGGAAATTCCCTGGCGAAATGCTTGAAGCTAGGATAATCACGATCCCCAAACCTGGGAAGCCCACTACGGCGGTTCAGAACTACAGACCCATCGCCCTTTTAAACACAGATTTGAAACTGTACGCAAAATTAATCGCTAACAGGTTGGCTCCGTTACTCCCTGCCCTGGTAAAGATTGACCAGGTAGGTTTCATCCCGGGCAGGCAGGCTCCGGACAACACTCGGAGAGTACTTAATGTTGTGGAAGTATGTGAACGGGCCCAGTCACCATTATTATTGCTGTCTTTAGATGCCGAAAAGGCTTTCGACAGGTTACATTGGGGATACCTGAGGGAGGTACTGGTACGTTTCGGAATCCGTGGGAGAATGCTAGACTCGATACTGGCCCTCTACTCACACCCTTCTGCGAGAGTGTTTGTGAACGGAACCATCTCTAGCAGCTTTCAGATAACAAACGGCACGAGACAGGGGTGCCCCCTATCCCCTTTAATATTCGTGTTAGCGATAGAGCCACTGGCAGAGAAGATCAGGTCGGATAGCCGAATAGAAGGACCAGTCATAGGGGAAATTCTACACAAAATCTGTTTATTCGCGGATGACGTCCTTCTCTGCCTCCAAAAGCTGAACACATCCTTGCCCGCGCTGCATGAGATCTTAGACGCGTACTCCGCAATCTCATATTATAAACTTAACACCACCAAGACAGAGGCTTTCCCTCTAAACATACCCGAAACAGAATTGGCTCGCCTGAAAGACCAATATCGCTACGCATGGCAGGGAAGGGCGATTAAATACCTGGGAGTGTTAATATCTCGGGAAACTCACTTGATGGAGTGTAATTACATGCCGCTGATTGCTGCATTTCAAAAACTAATAACGGAATGGTCCATGCACGAAATTTCGTGGATGGGCAGACTGGCAGCATCCAAAATGGTCCTCCTCCCGAAACTCCTCTACCTATTTCGATCAATCCCCAGAAAACCTCCCAGGTCTTTAATGTGCAAAATTAATGCCATCTTTACAAAATACATTTGGAAAGGAGCACGCCCCCGGGTGGCTAAAAAATACTTGGCCCTACCAAAGGTTCTGGGGGGGGGAGGCTTCCCGGATGTTGAGATGTACCAGGCCGCGTGTCTACTGAGCCAGGCCGGGGATTGGTGCGACTCCGGATCCTCTAAACCGTGGGTGGTGGTGGAACGCTCGTTAGCCTCTAACATCCCGTTGGTGGACCTACTTTGGGTCCCCCTGCGGGCTATCCAGAAAAAGTCGGAGCTATGCTCAGCAACGAAGGCTACTCTGGAGGTGTGGCATGGGGCTCTCGCCAGCGTGGGTGGGCTAAGCCTGCCAAATGTGGCGATCTCTCTGGTAGCCATTTCTAAACTCATCCCCAACCTAAATTTGAACCCGTGGTACGCCGCAGGGATCTCCACCTTGGGCCAATTAATGCAAGAGGACTCGCTACAGCAGTTTTCCGACCTCCAAGCGAAGTACGGCCTGCCTAAAAGTGAGTTCTACAAGTACCTTCAAATCCGCCACTGGCTAGCAGCTAACAGAGAAGGCCCAGTACCAATGGCGCCTGCTCCCAAGGTCCTCACCTCCAGATTAAACAGCAAATCGCAAAGAGGGGGTATTTCAAGATGGTACAATTATCTCATCTCCGTAACAAAAAAAGGGAAGTTACCGGCCCAGACCAAGTGGGAGACGGATCTCAGGGTTTCTCTTAATGAGGAAGTTTGGGACACAATTTTCCACTCAGGATTTAAAATGTCTAAATGCATTCAACATACGGAAATGTTTCTTAAAATCTGTCATAGATCATATTTCACTCCGACTAGACTACATGCCATTTGGCCAAATGTCTCACCCTTATGTTGGAGAAAGTGTGGCAATGTGGGCACATTGCTACATACATTTTGGCAGTGCCCCTTGCTGGCCCCCTTCTGGTCAGAGGTGTCCGCGTTGGCCAATAAGGTCCTTAGACTCCAGGTCCACCTGACCCCAGTGCTGGCCCTTCTCCACTATTCTGAAACTCTGACAGGGAGTGACCTATATATACTGAGACACATCTTAATAGCAGCCAAGGCAGGCATTGGACGTCTGTGGAAGTCGGTGGAGGTGCCCCTGGTCGGCCAGGTAATTAGCAAGGTACATAACCACTTTCTATATGAGACAACAAACGCTAAGTACACCTCATCAAATGCATCGATCCACATGAAGTGGCTCAAATGGGCAGAATTTAGAGAAGCGCAAGGCCTCACCCTAACCAGAATAGATTTATGGGACAGAAATATCTTGTCATCCCCCCCACATTCGTAAGAATAATAGCTAACACTTGTATATAGGTTACATATTACATTGCGCTGCATGTACAACTCCCTCTCCCCATACCTCCCTCACCCCAATATGTCTCTGCAAAAACTGTAACTGTCATGTCCACTTTTCTGTTTCCCCTTCTTTCCAAGCTATCTTTCTTCTTTCTCTTTCTATCTTAATTTTCTTAAGTAAAACTCAGGTCAAATTTCCGCGTAGGTTTAAATTTTCTCTGTCTCCCAATTTACCATTAGCCATTTGTGCTTTGGGATTTGCTATGTTTTATATTATGTTAAATGGCCTTATGTTGTTTATACCAATTCCGTGTAAGATTTAACAACCTGACCTAATAAAAATCTATTATGGAAAAAAAGGCAAATTACCAGGTAGAACTTCTTAACCCGGGAATTTGCCTTGCAGTGAGAACGGTGGTCTGTCCCTGCAGTCCCCGGCATTTAATACCCAAGCATTATTGTTAATGTCACCAAACCGTGTATCATCCTGTTCTATTTTCTATCTACTAATGTCCAAGGTTAGGCTTCCCTTGGCTCTGTAGAATTCATAATAGACATAGTTTTGAGAGATTTGTACATGTGAGGTACTATTTATGGTATGGGTGGAAAAATATTATTTTATTGGTGGAGGCTATTTATTATAAGAGTAGTAACAAAAATCCCAGGACTTTGACTAGGCATTTCAAGCCAGCAAGCAAATAACAGCATCTGCCTCATTAGCATATTTTTGCAGCTCCACTACATGCAAATACAACCGCATACATCTCTGAATCAGACCCAAAAATACGGAAAAAGTGAAATTGTCAAACCTATTACAATTAGCCATACTAAAATACAAACCAGATATACTGTATTAGCCTGCAGTGTCTCAAGAGGCCAGAAAACAAGCTGGAAAAAATCTTCTACACTAATATAGTTGGTTGTGACAGTCAAGAAAGCTCGGCATGTGCTCAGAAAAAAAAAATGATGTTCAGAAAAATCTCGGCAATCTTCAATACTGTTTCTTGCTACTTAGCATTGATCTTGCATATAGGAAAACACAGTCCAATGTCAAGTAACACTGAGCTCCTCTTGGTAACCTTGGCCTCTATGTACTAGGGAAAGATAAAGATTATAAGTAGCAGTGGCGCTGTAGTTGTTTAGGATTTATACATGAGCTGTAGGGTATGAGTCTTAGCCAGGGCTGCCATCAGGAATTTTGGGGCCCTGGACTCATTTCCAGTCCAGGCCCTGGGCCCCTGAGGCCCTCCTCACTCCGAGTGGCTGCCGGTACGCAAGCTCTGATCGGCTCAAAAAACCGGTGCAGTATTTTAATTGGCCACTGGCATCCTGGGTTAAATAAGCCTGCACTCTGGGATCTGCTTTGTTAAGTGCACTGAGCGCAGTGCAGTGGAGGCAGTTGGGGGAGGGGTTGTGGTAGGCAAAATGAGCTGCCTGGGCCCTTCCAGAGGCTGGGGCCCAGGACAGCTGTACCCACAGAACCTCCCTATTGGTGGTCCTGGTCTTAGCATTCCAAATCCCCGTTTTCATCACTTCAGTGGTCCCAGAGATGCTGGCTGACCCTGGTGACTCTGTTGCCTGCGGTGCTGGCTCCTTCGTAATGTCACAGTGCAGACCTGGCTTCTGTCACTGAGCATGAGCCGCCATTTCGGAGACACCCAGGTGCGCCCCCCCTGTAGTGATGCCACTGCTCGGATGCAGTTAATAAGGCAATGGTTACCCTGTTGACAGTGACTACCTTAAATGCAAAATGCCAGGAGCACTATCCCGATATGGTGAATATGCTATTTACAGCATTTCTACCATGCAGGTATAACAACGCTAAACATGCTGTTTTTGATCCCTTTTTAAAGTTATAATGCCCGTATGCTGAATATGCTCTATACAGTATTTTTACTATCAATATAGTCAGTGTCGACAAAGTGACTATTGAACTATCTATAGCGCCACCATAAATATTTGTATGTAAAAAAGTTCCCCATAGATATCTGCATATCTTATAATACTCCCATTGATTTTTATATCTGTTATATAAAGTTGTTAGGGGGAATGGTATCAATGTTTATAAATAGTGGAGGTGGAGAAGTGGAGAAATCGCCCATAACAACCAATTACCTTGTAGTTAGCATTTAACAAGTACATTGTATAAAAATGATAGGTACATTGTATAAAAATGATAGGTACAAACTGATCCTCGAAGTTGTATGACTGTGACTCCAGACAGAGCACCCACCCCCTCCCCAGTGCATATCCTGAAAGAGTGGAATGATTGGTCCATGATTGGACTAATATATCAGCTATAGTCAATATATCACCCTGGGTGGTATATTATCTAGGAAAATATATTAGTTTGTGGAAAGAAGTGAGCATGAGAAAATGGGGGTGGGGTGGAGGAGGGATGGTTGCAGTAAGAGATACTCCAAGAACAGTGGATAGTGGAAGAGAGAGCAGTAGAACAGGGGATTGAGAAAAAGACAAATACATAGAATGGTGGGGAGACAAAAAGAATAGGTGGTGGGGAAATTGAAAGAGAAAAAGGTGGGAAGAGACAGAAAGAACTGGGGTGGACACTTGCATTGCAATGATAGTAATCTGGAGAATGAGGGGTCTAAAATACTATTATGCTATACTAATAATGCCCTATTAATAAGGTATTTGTACATGTAGAGGCCCCCTAGACTGGTGAGTTGTAAAAGAGGCAGCCCCAAGTCGATTCTTGGACAGTGTCGGACTTAGATAAGAAGGGCCCACTGTGGGAATGCAGTGGCAGGGGTGCATTATTAAGGGGTGTGTCTAGTTACCACAGGGGTGTGGCCATCCCCCACAAAGGCTTGGACAGTCATTAGAGTCCATGAAACTGACCCCCTAATAGAGTAAAAATTTATAATTTGACTACACAGTCAAAAAACTTGTCATCAGAGGAAAGTGTGGCCTACCGCGGCTTTCCTTTGTACCCCCATAGACCAGACCAAACCTGCCCCTGCAATGTGCATGTTTCTGTCTCCCGATACATATGTTCTGATTTTTTAAGCTTTGGTGATCGGTTTGTATAGTCCATGAATGCCAGGTCAGTGATGTGGGGCCAATATGACACTGCACACACTGCCCCTAGTTTAAATATCCCCCCTACCCATAGATATTTGTATATATAATGGCGCCCTTGTATTTTATTCATAAAAACACGGAAGAATGATGATTCTTAAAAGGAGCACAAAACTAGTAAATGTTTGGTATGCCCATTTGTTAGACTATCAGGGTCTCTCATTCAGATTTTGACCCTTTGATTCAATGCTTGTTGGTAATCTGATTTTGTAATAAAGAAATATACGTTTAAAAAATGACTACAAATTAATTTTAGACCAAAGCTTCAGGTGGTGATGAGATAAGAGATACAAATAATCCATAAACACATATACTCTACAATAAATAGAATTCTGTCTCTCCAAGAAGACATAATATTATTCTCCCTGTGTGATCTCTTAATGGTTTCCAGCTCACTGACACTTTCTTTGACTCCACATTCTTGTTGCTGTGTTTGTATGTAACTATCCTCATTTTCTCCACTCATTCTTCAAAATGTCCCAAACTTTCCGCCTGCCATTATCTTTCTGCATGACTCCTGTAACCCATCAGCCTACGTAAGTCAGTGACCTCTCTGCCTCTGCTCTCTGTCTGCTGAATTTCAAACTCCTTTATTCTGTTTCCTTCATTCATAATTCAGTATTACTAGTTTTTAGCATCATAAGTAACATATGGAAAGTTCTGTTGAAGAATTATGGAGATTTATAACTGTATAACCTACAACTGTAAACATCAATTAGGCAAATCCATACTGTAACTCATAGAAAGCCACTTTGTAAACACAAAGGGATATTCATGAACTTTCTTTTGTACAGAATATTTTATCATTCAAAATGCATTAAAACATTGGCTGAGGGTTTTTGTTTGTTTGTTTGTTTGTTTGGGGGGGGGGATTAGCCAAATACTTCTCAATTCATCATTAGTCTTAATTTTAAAATGTAAATATTATAGGTTAGTACAATTTTAAAAAGGCCACTTAAAGATGATTAAATATAAAATTCTGAATAGAGAGAGACCTTTAAGTAAGTAAGGATTAAGTAAGTATAAAATAAAAGATGTATTTAAAATGAAGACATTTCTACTTTTCTTTGTTTTTGAATGTTTATGTATTTAAGTGTTTTGAGCTTTTCTAAACTGTGTTTATGGGTCTGAGTCAGAGTTGTACAATAATGCAATATTCTGGACTATGGAACTGCTAATGTTAGCAGTGAATGTGCTGTCCAGAACTGAACTTAGACCCCCCAGAACCCTCACAGATCATTTGCCATTGAGCACACATTAGCAGCTAAAAAGGCAAAAACAAGGAACATGGAATGACAAGGCAGTAGTAATGCCGAGGCCATGTTTTTGTGAGTACATGATTGAATCTGACCGATGATATGTGCGGACCCTAAAGTGTTTTGGTTTGGATTTGGTTTTTGGTTGGTTTAAAACTGATTACAACAATTATAATATGTTATGTAAATCAATACAAATCAATAAAGTCATGTAATTTGGACCTGTTTACATACAATCCAAAACCCAAGTAACAATCTGACAATACACCCAAGTCGAGATTCAGTTTGAATTACTGGAAGAACTGGGACTTCATGCAACTTGAAGTTGAAACCCCTAATTGTAGGTGTGTTAATATTTCAGGAATACCAAACTTCACATTTCTACTCTATATAGAATTTTTTTTTTGGGGGGGGAGCCAAACTTCTCATGCAGTATCCAGAGAATGGATCGCAGTGAGATGATTATCCCTTCTCTAACTGGACCATGGTCACCCTGGCATTCACCTCACCTATGGACCGCATGGAAGATTCATTGTCTTCGGTGGTGGTGGACACAGGTTGGCCACAGCGCTTCTCATCATCCAGGGACTGTAGTTCTGCAAACCATTTAGACACAGTTGTCAGGAAGGTGCTTCCTCCTCAAAAGCAGCTTGCAGTCGAACAATTGACTCCTGCTGTCGCAGACCACTTCTGTAGTCATAAAAAATCATGGCTCTCCAGTGGCCTCTGTTGAGCTCCATAATGATTTTGAGAAGAAAGTGAACATGGTGACTAGTTTGGTGTGCACTGATGCTAATATTTGGTTCTGGCAGAGATTAGAGATCACAGAGATAATAGTTCACAACCATTCAGATTGTGTCTACTCTACCTATGCACTGCACTTTTGGAAACTTATTTCACACCTCTTTTTAGTCTTAACGCCCACATACACTATGCGATTTGGGCCTGATTTCACCTGATTCCAGCGGATCGGGCCGAGAAATCGTCCCATGTGTATGACATCCGATCTGATGCGCGGTTCCCAGTGGCGTAGCTACGTTTTGGGCGCCCCCCCTCCGTTAGGGGGGGGGGTGCCCATACCCACCCTCTGCCGCCGCCCCGTCGAGCACCGTCGCCCCCCCGCCTATGCTAACCCCCTCCCCCGCAGTCTTACCTATCGCGCTGGTCCCGGCGGCTCCGTCCGTTCATCTGCTGAGGACCACCACAAAATGGCCGCCCCCGTACAGCAGACAGTTTCAGAGAACTGTTTGCTATATGGGGGCGGCCATTTTGTTGTGGTCCTCATCAGAAGAACGGAGCCGCCGGGACCAGCAAGATACGTAAGTCTGCGGGGGATTGGGGGGTAGGTAACTATAGCACCGCAGCCCCCGGCGCCCCCACATGCACAGCGCCCCCCCCCCCCCGCGGTGGCGGGGGCTGCGGTGCTATAGTTACGCCCCTGGCGGTTCCAATCGCATTGGATTGGAGCCAGAGATCATACATTCAGCACATAAGATAAATCTGTCAGTGGCACATCACAGGTGCTTTTTAGCACCCGCAATGTATCGCATGCGATGCAGGGGGGGCGCGCAAACCAGGTGGAGGGAGCCAAGTGGGGTGACAACAGGAGTCAGGTAGGGGAACACTGAGAGCCAGGCAGGGGGAGTCAGGTGGAGGGAGTGGGGAGGTGAGAAATATTTTTTTAAAAAGACATATAAATGAATAGGCGGCCTCTGATTTGCTGAGAGAGCTGGCCATTAATTTGTATAGGTTATTTGTATTCTCCTCCACCAGGCTCCTGGCTCCCTCTGCACAGCTCTCAGCGTCCCCCTTGCCTGGCTTCCTCTACCTTCAGCTACCCTGGAGTTTCATGCGATAAATCTCATGCAATTTATCACATGTAAAAAATAGCACATCAAGTGCCAAATCGTATGTGAGCCCTCCTGGGCAGCTGCTAGGGGAATCAGGTCGGACTTGTCCTTAGGACAAGTTGGCCTAGTGTATGGGGGCCTTAAGACTAATACAAGGAGTGTAGACTAGGGCCAATATAATAATTCAACCAGGATTTTAAAGAACAGTTTAAGGGGAACCGTTTTTATTTGCCCTGGGCACCATGAACCCTTGTTATCCTATTGTTTTATTATGGAAACTACATCAGAAATTGATTATAATGGATCAAATCTACGAAATGCCTTAAGATCCATTCACTGAAGGACAAAATGTTTATATACTCTGTGACCACCAGTGGATAAAAACAAATACTAGGGTTATCTGTCAAAAAGGTAATGAATACCTCCTACCACCCCAATTTCAGTGGGACATTCCAGTTTATCAGCACTATTCCGCTGTCCCACGTGTGGGCCGCAGTGTCCCTGACAGTCAGGAGGTTGTGGAACACTTTATCACTGTTACTCTGTAGAAGAGCAGCAGTGAATTAATGCTGGCAGGCATGATGAAAAATAGAGGCATGGCATAGCAGGACACAAGGTCATGCCCCCTTTTTGTGCACACGCAATAAAATCCGAAAATGTTTGTGTTGGTACGTATGCTATGTATTTGATATGAATGACTTAGGGGTAGATGTACTATGCCTTGCAGATAAATAAATAGATAAAGTACCAACTAATAAACTCTAAACTGCCATGCTAAAGGCTGTGTTGGAACTGATAAGAACAATGCGGTATGCGCTTGATCCTGTTTTTACAGAAATAAAGTTACGGTTTAATTATGACTCCTGCTGTTCCTATGTAGTTCATCTGCTACCATTAGCGCATTCTGTACTTCCCAAGGATATCTGTGAGTACTGATGAAGAGAGAGTGTGCAGTGATGATCAACTCCTCTCAGATGCCCAATCAGGTAACACATGAGGTACAATCTCTTACAGGATTTATCATGAGTAAGTAATGTGGTGAGATAAAGCAATCCTTTTGTTATGTTTTATGGGGAAGTACTTTACAATGAAAAGAAATGTAATGCTCCTAACAGGCCCACCTTTAGATTGATAGGATCAGGATCTTATGATAATCGATGCTCTTTAAAAATGAGTGATAGTTACACATGTTGCAGACATTCAGTAAGAGACATCTTCTAAATTGCATTTGTAATTCAATAAGCACTCAACTTAAACAGGAGCACATGCAGTATCAGTTACATGGAGTCTTTCTTATCACTAGGACACAGCACACGCAGTAAGGAATGGTAACCTGTTCTTTATCAAACATAGATTTTTTTTTAATGATCTGTATAACTCATCCACTTGTCCTAAAACCCTATAGGTTGGACTAGTTGGATAAGGTTGGCTAAGGCAACAGAAAGATAGATTTGTAAAAGGGACACTAATAAACCTTGTAAAATAACAGTATGAAAAGAACATTTACTTAGTAAGCCTGGTAATACCATAAAAGCCCTAGACCAGTACTTGCCTCTGATGAGGCAACTCCTTCTAGATAGTAAGAACTCATGAGCAGAGCAGGTCCTACACACTGTTTAAATGTCACACAGCTCACTCGAAATACATATATATCACACATACAAATGCACTGTTTGTGCAGCCGGACACACCAGCAGCTGGACAGTGCACACACAAGTGAGCTCCAGGCTGTGGCTGCTCCCGCTCATCAGGCGACTTCATCCTGAAACCGGGCACACACCCACCATGTGCCCGCCGGGCAGTGCTGCAGACACAGCCCACCCCACACTATCTGTGAGCAATCAGGGTGGCAAACCACCTAATTTACAGCCCACCAGCCAATAGGATGGCAGGATGAGGAGAGAAAGCCCCGCTATATCAGCTACTGGGTGAGAGAGGCGGCGTCATCACCTCCCCATCATCACTACAATCATTACTCAGTAGGTGCGGGTGCAGATGTGGCCGGCAGCAGTGAGGAGTATAACCCTCGCCCCCCGCAGTGATTCCACTGGCCTAGGGGGGGGGGGGCGACTGCCCCATTCGCTCCCCTTAAATCCGCCCCTGGTGGGCGCCGTGCTAATACACAAGTACCGATAATTTTTTATATTTTTTTTTATTTGTGCAATCTCTGACTGATCAAATGTTTTATTCCATTACAAATTTTATATTTAAATATTTGTCATCCATATTACTTTGTGAGTCTCCCCCTTCTCCTGAAATGTCCCTTATGATACGCAGCAGTCCTATTTGTACTATGCCAATGTTATTTACATACAAGGAGAAAGAGAATTGGCACATATTTATTTTTACCAAATCCCCATCCTCTCCACATATTGATAATATAGTTTATACAGCTCCTTTTAAAGTTAAAGTGAAAAAAGGATTTACACCCTCTTTCAAGAGTGTGTTTTTACATATCAAGACATAATTAGCAATCAGTCATTGCTCATCAGGTCCTACAGGTGATAAATGTATTTCCAAGTGACAAATAACACATAACAGATGTTGTCATTATCCCATGTCATTAAAGAAGATAAGATACTGTAAATGTCAGTGTTGATGAAGAGACACTTAGCTTTACAGCAACAGGTCTGTCAGAGTATCACATCATAGCAAGCATATAGGTTTATACACACTATACAATCAAAGGTATTATGATAGTAAGCATATTGTATATATGCACTATGGACTTATTCAGACCCCATCATTCATCTGCAAATTTGCAGATGACTTTGAATGTTTTAATGATCGAAACACTCCTAAGTTTTTGCTGCCACCCCTGTAACTACCCCAGTTAATACAGGCAGTGTCAGGCTGCTGCTCCACCTCCTCCTTACCCACAGCTCTTTTCTACCTGCCTGCACACATAGGCAAAACTAAAATGTTTGATAATGGGTGGTACCAGTTCCAAATGTCAGATTTTTTAAAGAAAGAAATAAACCTGTGCAAAAAGGGGTGTGGCCTCCCTGTGTGGGGCATGGTTTTGCTTCAAAGGGGTTGGTCTTACAGGAAAAGATTACCTTATTCTACATACATTGGCCAAAGATCAGTGTACGATTTTGTCTCAAATTCTTTCAAATTTAAAATTTCGAATCCCCTGACAGTAACACACCAATATCAGAGACTCACACTCGGCGGGCGGGAATGGCGGGAGGTGCAGCGTCCAGCAAGGGCGGGTGGCCAGGATGGCAGGCTTTGATGGACACATGAATGTGCCTATCAAAGGGGGGGAGAACAAGGAATCTAATGAAGACACACGGTGGGTCTGCAAATGCAGAATGACCGTGAGCCATTGTCGGAGGGTAATAAAAATAATAAAGTACTGTATGTTTTGGGCGAATGGGTGGTCCGGTGCACCCCTGGACCATACCCCAGTTCCCTATGCCTCCAGGGCCATACTCCACCCTGTACCCCCTCCAAACCCTAAGGTGTGTCGCTCATTACTGTATGTGGCCCCTCCCCTAGGACAAAGTCCTGCCCCCTTCTCAACTCCCACTTCATATGTCCCCCTCAGCTCCCCTTTGTCCTTCCTGATAGGATTACTTTAGTTTACATGTTGCTGGGATGGGCTCCTATCGGAGCATCTGTCCCAGGATGTTATTTATGGCTAAACATTGCCTCTGTAGCTGGGGTATTGCATTTGAGAATGAAGCCATTTGCAGTGACACACACTACGATAGAACATTTAGGCCTTTTTTGCATTCACTTTAGGCCAACTCTCCACACAAGAGGCCTTGCTATTACCAATGCCAGCAATCATAGTACAGAGTGGTACAGTCAAGAAAACACATGTATCTTTGGGAATATTTGGACTTGTTATGCATATGCAGTAGCAAATATTTACTCTTATCACATTTAATGTCCCTTCCCTCTATTTCTCTCTCATTCCTTCTTAACTCTCTTATTGCCCCCACCCTCCATATCGCTCTCATTTTCCCCTCCCTCCATATCCATTTTGTCTCCTCCCTCCATATCTCTCTTATTGGGATGTGGTCAAAATCCCGGCGGTCGGAAACCCGATGGTCGAAATACCGACGCCGGAATCCTGACCGCCGCAATGACGGCACTTTCTCCCTCTATGGGTGTCCACGAATAAAATAGTGTGCCAGGTGTATCGAGGCACCGGGCCCGCAAGGGGGTGCGATCCATGCCCCATCCCCCCCCCCCCCCTTGTCGGCATCGCATCAGTCGGGATTCCGGCAAAAGTATTTCGACCGATGGGATTTCATTCTGATTCCCTCTCTTTGCATAAGAATGTCTCTATCCAGGGGCATCACCTAGTGCTGTATAAATACCTTATGCATGCGCCAACAAATTAGGAGTGTGACCTCTCAGGCAGGGGTATGACCTCACAGGAACGTGTGTGGCAACGTGGGAAGGGCATGGCCTCAAGCCATGATCCCAGAGATACTGGGCTGCCCTTTAGAATGACTGAGCCAGATGTAATAAGCCTTATAAAGTGATCCCGGGGTGCAGCCAGCAGCAGTGTAATAACGGTACAGGCTCTATCTGCTCTCTGACTGCCACTGCATATCCCAGCTGCCTCCTGTCATCACCGTCCATGTATTATATCTGCTACCCCAGCACTCTGAACATTGGCATCGGAGGAGACAGGCATATTCAGCCTGCTGTCATCATACAGCCTACTGCTGTCTCACTAAAGGAAAGCCACCTTGCCACTTAAATCCACTCAGGACTCCTTACAGCGGAGGAAGTACAGAGAGAGAGACATTTATCCGGATAAAAACCTGGACACTCTGGTCCCAAGCAATTGGGCTTGGTCTTAATTACCAGTGACGGGTGACTATACTGCCTAATTATTGCACCTTAATGCTATAATTCAAAGCACCTTATTTTTAATGTAAATGATATCAAATGACATATACATCTTTTTTATTTTTTATTTTGCGTATTACTTTTGTGTATCAAATTGTGTTGTTTATTAAATTGAACCATTTTACCCACTTCAAAAAAAAATGTAGCAAAACCTTCTTGTTTCTGTTTCATATACTTTTGGGAGACTGACACTCTCCTTCAATTGCTGCAGCTTGAGTGAGGCACCCCATTCATAATCGCAACCCCAAAAGATAAATTGTTATCTTGTACCCCTTCTTTTTTGTACCCCAGCACTCTGCCTGACATTGCTCTCCTTGCTGTTGTGGATGGATCTCCTAAGCCTCTATATCAGTGGTAACCAACCCTAGCCCTCGAGAGCTACCAACAGTTCATATTTTCCAGACAACCTAGCTGCTGCACAGCTGCACTCATTAATCACTGACACATTTTAAAAGATACACAGATGGAGCTAATTAGCTCACTTGTGATTCTGTGAGGAGACCTGCAAAACATGCACTGTTGGTAGCTCTCGAGGACTAGGGTGGGCTACCCCAGCTCTATATCCTGAAGAAAGTGCTATATATCCAGCTCTCAGACCCTGCCATGTATGTCTTCTGCTTCATAAATTCATTTTTGGTACACAGGTTTCACCACCAACCCCTTACCTTTCATCTGCATAGGTGAGAATAGTTTCCAGTCACTCCTACAGACAATGGAATCTCAAGGTCACCTAAAACTGTGCTCTCTCTTTCATTTCCCACATAATTTGCTCTATTTTGTGACACCTTCACCTTTTCTTAGTTCAACCTCATATACACATGACACCAGAGCATGAAGGGCCCACCAGGATAATGCAGAGGTAGGGGCCAATACTTAGGGATGTTGCCAGCCTCCAAATAAGCTTTATGTATACCCTGGGGCTATCTAATTACCTCCGAAACCAGCAGTTATGGGGGATTTTTTCCACTTGCCTTAGTGGGTTAAACAAAATTAATTGGGGTTAATGGGTGCCGTTACCACTTTAATACACAAAATCCGTGAACTTGTCATGGATTCTGTGCATTAACACCTGCACTTGTTCAGTGTAAATCTGAGCCTCTAGATGTTTGGATATGCATGAACTATCTCCATAATTTCACTCAACTATATATATATATATATATATATATATATATATATATATATATATATATATATATATATATATATATATATATATATATATATATAATATATAATATATTCACAGTGTTCTCAAAGATCTAAATTAGCTTTTATCAACATAAAAAATAAAAGATAAAATATGTAAAAACACTACAAAAGACAATTCAATTTTTTTTTTAACATTTACACTAATGAGCCCGTTATGCTAGTTTGTGCATAATTTATGTAACATGCCCATTCATTATTAGGGACCATATTCAACAACTCTTTTTATCTTCAGATGGTGCTGGCTCTTTTAGCTCAGTTACTTCACATGGGAAGAAGGTCTTGGTTTGTGACTGGTATCCAAGCGGATCCTTTTACTGCCCCCATACAGCTCGACCCCTGGTTGTGTGTATGCGGGTCATGCATATGCAGTTGCCTGGACTGGCACCGTAAGTATAAATTATACCTCTTTAGATGTGATATTTATTGCAGGGACAGCTGCTTTTTAGAGTATCAGAGCAATATTGCATTGCTTTGGTAACTATGTATCCATGTTCAAAACACCAAATAAATAATGTTACAACAATTATACCAGCACATGCCGTTCCTTTGTGGAAATGACGTGGACCCAGGTAACTCATGTCAATGGAAAACTCCTGAGCCAATCTCCTTAGACCACCAGAGAAGCTCCAAAGGTGATTGGCTCACCACTTCCCATAGAACTCAGTGTTATGAAAATAACATTGGATCTCTATTATGGGAACCGGCATTTGTGACTAAACGCAAAGTTAATTAAACTTAACCACAAGTGTGACCTGTATTAACCTTGTGGATAGGTTTAACAAACTGGATAACCCCGGGCTTCAGTCCTGGCCCTTGGGTGCCCTGGAGGGGGATCCCTTTTTTGACGAGGTCCCACTCCCCAGGGACCCCAGCTTGGTCTGATTAGTTGAAGGGGTAATTCTTTGTCATGATAAGAGTGTTCTTGGCCAGAGCTGGTTTCAAAATAAGGGGAACCCCTAGGTTCCCCCCCCCCCCCTATTTTTGGAACCAAGACCAGTCCAAGAGCCCAGTGCTGGTTGATAAAGTAATTTTATAAAGCCCGAGACTAGTTATGCTCAGTAGGGGGACTGCACATCATTTTTGTTTTCATAATTTCTAACTCTTTTCTTATCCTTCTGTCAAATTTGCCTGCAAGAACCTCTATCTACATCTATCTATCTTTCTTTTCTAATCTTATTAGATGGTGACATATCACCATACCCAGGCACCAACCACCTGTCCCACTCAGATTTTACTGGTTGTAAGCCTAGAAATTCAGCTAACCTCATAAATATCACATGCCTCCCACCACACACCAGACAACTTAAATGTGCTCTATTGAATGTATGCTCTGTTTGCAATAGTTTAACATCCATCCATAACCTCTTCATCTCTCACAACTTCAACCTAATGGCCATTACAGAAACCTGGCTCACACAATCAGACACGGCCTCGCCTGCAGCACTGTCACATGGTGGTTTCCACTTCACTCACACCTACAGGCCTGGTAACTGTAAAGGAGGATCTCCACTATCATCCTGGGTGATTTTAATATTGCTATTGAAAGTCCACCATCTTCCAAACTTCTCTCTCTAACCTCCTCTCTTGGCCTCTCCCAGTGGTTCGATGCCTCTACTCATGAGCCTTGACCTTGATTTCACCAGGCTGTGCTCAGTCTCTGATTTTACTAACACTCCCTTCCCTCTCTCTGATCACAATCTCATTACCCTTTCGCTCTCCTCCATTACCCCAAGCTCACTGACACTCAAATCATGCAAGCCTACCCAAATACTAATACTAATGCTATTAATTTTCCACAACTTTCTACCTCCCTGCAACAACAGCTCTCAATAATTTCTACATTTTCCTCTCCTGACTCTGCTGTTTCCCACCTCTACCAGACTCTTGAAACAGCCCTTGATGAAGTGGCTCCAGCTACCCATTACACCCCACGTAGGCTTAGATGCCAACCATGGCACTCCAAAACAACTAGGAAATCAGTCACGTAAAGTAGAACGCCAATGGCATAAATCTCGTAGTATGACTGATTTCCTCACATATAAGACTACTGTAGCTACCACACCTACTGCAATGCTTTGGACACTGCCAAACAAACATACTACCAATCTCTCATCTCTTCTCATGCCAACAACCCTAAGCGAATTTTTAACACATTTACGTCTCTTCTGTACCCTCCCCCTCCTCCTTCACTGGCTACCATCAGTGCACAAGAACTTGCCTCCTACTTTAAGGACAAGATTGATAACATCCGAGATGAAATGGAATGCTCCGCAACCTCTAACCCTCTTTCTTCCCCACCTGAACCCTCTGGCACTTTCTCTTCATTTGAGCCCACAACTGAAAAGGAAGTATCCACACTCTTCTTATCCTCCTACTCTAATACCTCGCCTCTTGATGCTATACCTGCACAAGTCATTAAAAATCTATCTCCTGTTCTTATTCCAACCTTTACTAAAATCTAAAATCTTTCTCTTGCTACTGGTACTTTTCCTTCTCTGCTCAAACATGCAGTGATTACTCCAGTGGTTCCCAAACTGTGCGCCTAGGCTCCCTGGGGTGCCTCGGAGCACTTGCAGGGGTGCCTCGGTTTGGTTGTCCAGAACCGATTCAAACTATTTATGGTCAATGTAATAGACAAAATCAGTGCTTGTGGCTTCCAGTTTTTAAATATGTGGATAAACAGAAGTGCATTCTGTCCCTCACCACATAACTGGCCCTAAGGATGACATATACTCACAACTTATTTAATTTAATATTGTTTTCTGAAATTCTCGGTAGCAAACTTTGCACCTAGGGGTGCCTTGACAAATATTCTGATAATCTAGCGTGCCGTGATGCAAAAAAGTTTGGGAACCACTGGATTACTCCCATTCTGAAAAAACACAATTCTGACCCTATCTCTCTCTCTCTCTCTAAGCTCCCATGCCTCTCCAAGCGACTGGAGAGACTTGTCTACTCTCGCCTCACAAACTTCCTTAACTCTCACACCCTATTAGACCCGCTTCAGTCAGGCTTTCGCTCTCTGCACTCCACTGAGACAGCACTGACTAAAGTGGTGAATGATCTGGTAACTGCTAATTCTAAAGGCCATTCCTCACTACTTATTCTTCTAGATCTTTCTGCTGCGTTTGACACTGTGGATCACACTCTTCTCTTACAAACACTACACTCCCTAGGTCTTAATGATACAGCCCTTTCCTGGTTCACATCTTACCTATCTGATCGCTCTTTCATTGTTTGCTTCTCTGGCTCTACCTCCTCTTCAATACCTCTGTCAGTCGGAGTTCCGCAAGGTTCAGTCTTAGGTCCTCTGCTTTTCTCAATCTATACTTCCTCTCTTGGCAAACTAATCAGCTCTTTTGGATTTCAGTATCACTTATATGCGGATGATACTCAAATCTATCTATCAACCCCAAAGTTGTCACCAGTGGTTTTGAGCCAAGTCTCAGACTGTCTCTCTGCCATCACATCTTGGATGTCTTCTCGCCAACTCAAACAGGAGATGCGGAATGTCTACATGTAGATTATTTGCAATGTGTGGACATCTGTCCCACGCTATAGAATTATTGCAGCTCTATAATGAACTGTTTATAGAAATAGGCATACAAATGAGTGCTGAAAGTATTTGAAAGTATTTCAGCATGTGCTTGCAATGCTGAAAAATAAAATAAAATATTTTAAAATATTATAAAAACATTAATACAAGACATCTAATGTTTGTAGCATTTTGTGAGAATATTGGGAAATGGCAGCCAACTAATACTGTACCATTGTTAATGAAGTTATGGTCAATGCACATCAATGACACAAACAAGCGCTACGACGAAGAACACTGCAAATTCGTACATAGCCAAAATCTCACCATAGCCAGAATCTCACCATAGCCAGAATCTCACCGTGTGTATGCACCATAAAATGTGCCACAATAATGACCTTAGTACTTTTTACTAATATTTCATCTGTACAAAAATATATAACAACCCCCAAGGACAACAAATAGGAATTATACATCATATGGATTATAATGTAGCTTCAATAATATATATTTCTATTGCAATTCCAATAAAGACTTTTTTTGTCTATATTTGGTTTTCATCCTCAGGATTCTGTTGTAGAGATGGTAACGGTACAGACAAGGTCATCTTGCAGGTCAAATTGATATCTCTGTGGTTTACATTACAAACCTGCTGCCACTGGAATTTTATCATGTCAGTGCAAGCTGTACTCTTGTAAACTGCTTCATAGCAAGCAATAAAAGATATTTTGTACGAATCATCAGTGAGATGTTCCCACTGTGAACAAAGCCTGCTATCCTGAATTGTTATGTTCCTTCGGTGATCTTGAGATAAACCATAATATGGATTAGCAGCATATTATTACTTTTGCTGATAGCTTGGCCTGTAGCTGCACTCGAGAAAAAGTAATAGAGAGACCAAAGAAACAATGGCTGTCCGGTTTTTCAAAGCAAAGGAAGAATGTATTACTACTAAATTAACATAGTCCAATACAGAAGCAAATAGTACATACTGTAACACAATCAGATGGCACATGAATGGGACTTGGAGGCGGAAGTGTATATATACATTAAAAGGTGATAACAGGGGTATTGTCACCTTAAATCAAAGACCTTACCGAAACAATTGCAAAGTAATTTAATACTAGATAATCTTCTAAATGACCTTTTTATCTAATTGTTCCGTACATATAATGTGTGAAGGTTTATACTAGTTTATGATTCATGGTACTAAGTCAATTCAAGTTGCTAGAACTATTTATTTATTTAGTTATATATATATAGTACACTCAAATGCAGCAATGATTTTACAGAGAATACTTTGCTATTCACATCAGTACTTGCATCAGTAGAGGTCAGGATCTAAAGTTGCATACACACTATACAATGCACTCAAGAGATATTGTTAACGATGTTGGAGGAACTTCAGGGCAAACAATAAAGTGCATACACACTGGGCGGTATTCAATATGAATACCGGCGAGGTGCAGCGAATCCTGTTTAGGATTCGCTGCACATTCGCCACGTTCCGGAGCCCCGCCGGCTCCGGTATTCAACGAGTCAGGGGCTCGCTGCCCCTGACCGGCGAATATGAGCTCCTGCGGCGAACGCCGCAGGGAGCCTGAGGACGGTGGCAGGCAGGGAGATGGAAGTCTCTCTGCCTGCCCCAGAGCATATGTGGGGGGGAGGTGGGCTCCCCGGGTGCCAGGCAGCACAGGCTGCCCCCCGGGGGTGCCAGCAGGGGACCGGGTATATTCACTACACCCGATCGTGCATATGTAACGATCGGGTGCAGTGAATATATGAATATCTAATGAGCGGCTCTGGCGCCCCCTGCTGGCTGCTGTGTAAAAAAAAAATATAGATATATTTTTTTTAAATTAAATATATATTCATGTGCTTAGAGCACATGAATAAAAATAGCATGCCCCTCCTCAGAATAAAATTCCTGATTTTTTTACACCAAATGTAAAAAACAAAACACTTTATTTTAAAAGTTCACATTCCACTTCACCATAAAAAGATAGTGATTGCTACTCGGTGAATCATGGCGAAAAAAACCTTCAAATGTATTCACCATCTGGTCATTGAATAGGGTGATTCCCCATTTTAGTCAAAAATTCGCCAAACAGCACAAATTCGCCATAAAAACATGGCGAATCAGACTCATTGAATACCGCCCACTGACCAATCTGACTGACGATATCATTCAGTGAATTTACACAGCCCACACTGAATATGCAGTCCTTGACAATATAGGCAAAATTTGACTTTATGTTCAGATGCCGGGGGGCTAATATGAATCACTAGTTAATACGAATGGCAAATAGACCACCTTTTCCATTCATATTTAAATGAAGCCTGCATGGATCAGTCAGATCCATGCAGGCTTCTCAGTGTAATAAAAAAATATAAATAAATCATTTTAAAAAACAGCATAGGGTGTCTCCCCCTCCATGGCTATAACCAGCCCCGGGCTCACAGAACCAGTCCTGGTTTTAGAAATTCTGGGGCCAAACAAATTGCCGGTCCCCCTTATTTCTAAAACCAGCACCAGGCTGAAGGAACGGTCCTGGTTCCCAAAAAATGGAGGATAAAATGAATGGGTGTCCTCCATATTTTGAGAACCAGCACCGGGCCCAAACAGCCAGCAGGGTCATGCCACAGCCAGGGGAAACTTTTATACAAGTTCCCCCTCTAAAGCATTCGCCCCCTGACTGGTCCGGGCTGGGACCCTAGGGGAGTAGGGATAAATAAAAGGGTTCACCATGCTCCAGAATTACTCCAGCCCGGGTTGAAGCCCAGGGCTGTTCCTGGTGCCCCAGGGGAATCCGGACAACGGGTAGGTAACAAAAAGATCGACAACCATTAGGTCGAGCCCATTAGGTAAAAAACAAAAAGTTTGACATGCAAAAAGGTCGACATTCAAATAGGTTGACGCAAGCATTAGGTCGACATAGGGAAGGTTGACAGTCAATAGGTCAGCATGGGGTTTTTCACTCTTTTTGGAGCCAACAGGCGGTATTTCATGCACAACCATCCACTAGTACGTGATGGGAGAATAAAATAGTGTGTCGAGCACAGGGAAACACCGTGCACGAAGCATGGCGAGCACAGCGAGCTATGCAAGAGGACGTGGTGCACTTTAACCTGTGACCACATCTGTGGTCTCTGTCGACGTTCGGGTAAAAAACTGTGAAAAACCCCATGTCTACCTTTTTACTGTTGACCTTCCCCATGTCTACCTAATGCTTGTGTCAACCCAGTGCTAGATTAAGCCTCTGGGGGGGCTGGGGCACTTTAGACAGGAGGGCCCCCTTGCACTTGTCATTACTGGCTGCAAACTGCATAGGAGAATATTACACAGTCAAAACACAGAGTAAAGGCTGTATAAACTGGGTCAATGGGTAACTGCAGGGGATATATACAGTAGATATAGATAGATACAGTATATATTATATATGTATATATATATATATATATAGAGAGAGAGAGAGAGAGAGAGAGAGAGAGAGAGAGAGAGAGAGATGTGTGGTAAGTGGCACTCCTTTGGACTTCACAAAAATTACTATGCAGACGCAATCAGCTCCAACATTTCAGATTTTACTCAGTTTTCAAGGATAGAACCATTTCTTTGAGTGCAGCACCCAGGCAGTTGTCATGTGTATCTTGGAGTGCCGGTAACCACATATCTATTTATATATCTATATCTATATATATCTATATATATATGAAAAGCCTGTGTTTGTCCCAGTGCTGCCTCTGATTAAAAACCCTCCCATGACTAGGCTGCTGCTGCTGTTCTCCATGGGTCTGAGAAGCATGTAATGAGCTCCACCAATCAGAGCTCAGCACAAACGTCTCAGCCTCTGCCCTCTGGTGCAAAGTGTCATGGGACTTAGTCAACTCCCAGTAATGCACTGCACACTTGTGCAGGCAGTGTGCCTTGGCTCCCGATGCTCAGCACCATTAATCATTGTCACATGGCAGATAGGTGAAGCTGCAGCACTACCCCACTCCCATGCACAAAACCTTTAGCTAAAAAAAAATATATATTTTTTTTGAAATATACATGCCAACCACAAGGGTCCCCTAGCTAGAGGGGGGCCCAGGGGCACTGACCCCTTGTGCCCCCATTATAATCCGGCCCTGTGTCAACCTATTTGAATGCCGACGTTTTTGCATGTCAACCTTTTTACATATCAACCTTTTTGCATGCTGACCTTCTTGTTTGTCGATCTAATGGTGTCGACCTAATGGTTGTTGACCTTTTTGTTGTCTACCACCCGCCACAGGATGATGGGCACCAAGCTGATGATTTAAGTGTGAAAATAAGAATGAAACTATTGTGTTGTGATGTGGAACTACAAGTCCCAGGAAGCCTGAACCACATGTCCCAGGAAGCCTGAACCACATGTCCCAGCATGTGGAACATTAAAGGGCCTACTGGTACTTGTAGTTCTACAACACAACAAATAGTTAAACAAAAGACACAGACACCAGAGTGATAAAACTTTAATACAGAGTACAGGTTGAGTATCCCTTATCCGAATATCCGTTATCCGAATTATTCCGAAAACCATACATTCCAGAAAGTGAAAAAAACATTTGCTAAAAACTCACTGGGGACATTTGGAACAGCACTACTGGGGACATGATATGTAACTGGCACTATATATGTACAAGACAATGATTGCTTGGCATTCAGATTCAGTGCCTGAGATAGTACACAAATTTTGTTTCACATCTTGAAACCTTGTTTTTTTGAACAAATAAAATATGTTTGTGTGTATTTTATGTGGTTACTGTACAACATAAATGCAAGATACTTCAAAATACATCATTGAAATATTAAAATATTAAAATATTCCATTATACAAAATTCTCCGGGTCCCGAGCATTTTGGATAAGGGATACTCAACCTGTACAATCATTCACACTATATGTACCTATGGCTTCCATTGTTGGAATCCTCTTCTCCAGTAGAAATCCATGCGGGTACCTGAGGAAGCAAATTATACTTACTGAGGCCCCTGGCGTTGATCGCATCCTCTTCATTCCATTGTAGTCATCCTGGAGTAAAAAAAAACAATCCGAGACCCATGGACCGGGACAAATCAAGAATGTTTTGTTTACATTCACAGCTCCTCCCCCGAACCCAGCCAATCAGGATCGACCTCCAGGAAAACTGAAAATTGAAATCAAAGAGATATAGAGTGAAAATAGCCCTAAATTAATATATAGCTAGGTTGACTACACCAGTGCTTCTCCTGCTATGTTTTTACTTGCCATTGCGGGACACACACCCCTAGTGATGCCACTGACTAAAAGAAACTAAATTAGGGGTATATGCAAAGCAGCAAGTAAGGCAGGAAGCATGCAAGTGGGCACCAGCAGCACATACACCCAGCATGAGGCAGGCATATATCACATACACTTACACCCATGATTTTGCTTACAAAATACACATTCACTATGAAGTTTCAATAAAACTAGCACATCACACATAGGGCTGATGCTAGGGTGTTTGGTGCCTACCCTGCTAACTATAAATTAGCACCCACCCTCTCATACTTTATAAAGAGTGTGTGGTCTTAAAAGGGTCGTGGTCACTCAATAGTACCCCATTCAAATTACATTATACAATAACATAATGTTAGTCACATTCCATCGCATGTAATGCTTATGATTTACATTACACCACATAGTTGTATCCTATATTCACATTACAACATTACAATAGTAGTATCCTGTAATCACACACCTCAATGCCCCTTATTAACATTATGTCACATAGTAGTCAAACAATTCCTACAGTAGTAGTGACCATTATACATAATGCACAGAGCAGTAATGCCCCTTATACACATAATACCCATAGTAGTAGTGCTGTTTATACACACCATGACCACAGTAGTAGTGCTCCTTACACACATAATGCCCACAGTAGTAGTGCCTTTATACACATAATGCCAACAGTAGTAATGCTGTTTATACACACCATTATACAATGGTAGTAGTGCTCCTTACACAAATAGGATCTTATTCTGGTTGATTTGCTCCCCTACGTATTCGTGCAGGGGAGTGATGATTTACGACTGCGCATGCGCACATACTTTTATGCGCATGTGCAGCAGCTTGGTGCGAGCGGGCACAGCGAACTGCATTTTTGCCATCCCGTTCGCACCTAGGCGGGTGGCGACGAAGGGAGGTGCCCATGGGAATGGCCAGCATTTCATGGGCCTTCCCATGAAAACACTGAGTGTTCACATGCTAATGCGTCAGTGCCGCAGGTGCGGGGGGGGCGGCAGCTGATGTCAGTGGATATCAGCTGCACGCTCGCTTTTTACACAGGGCGCTTGTAGATAGAGACACCAGAGAGGTGTCTTACATCTGCGAGCGCTTTAGAAATCATTTGATGGTCAGAGTTTTCCCAATTTTTTTTAAAGCAGCAATCATTTACACTAAAAAACAGGTTGATTTTGCCATGTAAATGATTGCCGCTTTAAAAAAAATGCGAAAACTCCCCAAATCTCTCACTTTCTGATTCAAGCACCCTATGACATTTGGCCCGTGGTGCGATTTGAGCTTCTGATTTTGACTACAATATATAGTCAAAATCGGAAGAAAAGTTAGCACAAAGTTAGCACAAATCGCACAGTGTGTATACAGCTTGCAAGGCCGATGCTCGCTCCGTGTGATTGGCATTGCAAGTAAACTAGACAGTGCAGGCAAGCCAATTTTGACTATATTGTATACAGTCTAGTGTTCTAGTATTGTCAAAATTGACCATAGTCAAAATCTCAAGTAAATAAAGACAAAATCATAATTCTGAATTGTCATAATCGTACATAGCCAAAATCTCACTGTGTGTATGCACAAGTGTAAAGTATGCTACAATTTTTTTTTAATATTTTATCTGTACAAAAATATATAACAACCCCTAAGGCCAAAAAATATGAATTAGATGTCATATGGATTATAATGTAGCTTTAAAAATATAAATGTTTATTGCAATTTCAATAAATACTTTTTGTCTATATTTTGTTTTCATCCACAGGATTTTGTTGTAGAGATGGTAATGGTACAGACAAGGTCATCTTGCAGGTCAAATTGATATCTCTGTTTTTTACAAACCTGCTGCCACTGGATTTTTATCATATACTCATAATTCCCACAGTAGTAGTGACCCTTATACACATAATACCCACAGTAGTAGTGAGCCTTATACACATAATGCCCACAGTAGTAGTGCTGTTTATACACTCCATGCCCATAGTATTGCTCCTTACACAAATAATGCCTAAAGTAGTAGTGATGTTTATACACATTATTCTTAAAGTTAAGCCCCTTACACATAATGCCCAGAGGGTTCTATACAATTACAACAAGATAAAAGAGAGAGCACTGTATTGGTCTTTGTTATTATTCTTTATTCAATATTATTTAATACAGTTATTATACAATAAAAATTGAAAAACTGAAAAATACATACATACATATACAATAAAATAATGGTTCCGACTATCACCACTTAGAGACCATAATGGTATTATGTTGCCAATAATAGGAAAGTTCTTAAATTGGATAATGGCAATATGAGTGTTCCCCTTTAAATTACAATTGTTGTAGCAGTTTTATAAATTCAATGTTTTTATGGTATATATTAACGGCTGGTGTACGTGATGAAATTGCGGCAGAGATCCTTTATTGGAAGAGAGAAAGTATGTCCTTGTCGGGTGCACCTATTAGGTCCTTAAATTAAATAAAATTTAACTTTTATTGAATGATTACTTAAAACTAAGCGAAATATGACAAACACACATGTAACATTGAAACGTGAGTACAAGAGGAAGGGTAAGTGTGTTTATTAAAATCGGTGGCCTGCTCAAATCGCACTAATGTTATTACACAAGTTTATCTTAGGTTTCACATATGTGTGTACAATCGGAAAATAAATTTGTCTCAAATTCCACGTATATGTGTGTGCTCCTTGAAATAAATTTGTGGATTGGTACCGTATCTGTTTATTTGCTCTTTATAAGAGGTTATATCAGTGGACTTGCAGTCGATGAAGCATAAACATCAAACTTCCAATAGTGGCCCTTATTCTGATCTAGGCGGTACGGCCCGTGTGCGGCTGTACCGCCAATGTTTTCACTCTGCACATGCGCAGAGGTCACTCTGCGCATGTGCAGGCGAAATCGCCGCACACAAATTTTATACGCCGCAAAGGGGGCGTATAGGGGCGTGAGGGGCTTAATAGCCTCATTTCCCTATGCATACGCCCCGCGTTTCATGGGCGTTCCCATGCAAACGCGGGGCGTATGCATGGTAATGAGGCTATGACGCCAGTGATGGGGGCGGAAAGCTGACATCGCCGGATGTCAGCTCTCCACCCCCATACAAGCTTTCACACGGACGATTGTCCGTGTGGTCTAAGCTTGCGTGAGCGGGGGGAGCGTGCGGCCCTGCCTTCGATGGTCGTCGACCATCGAATGCAGGGGGCAGCTCCCACCATGGTGGAGGCGTACGCCCCACCATTTTCATGCGGATCGCCAGCCGTCCGTGTACGGACGGCCGTGGCGATCCGTCTTGTAGGCGGGGATTGGTTTGTGCGGCCGGAGCAACGTATGCGGCTCCGGCCGCACAGATCAGAATAAGGGCCAGTGTTATGTTTCCCATAGGAAGGAGAAACAGCCTCTGGGAGATAGATATATAAGTGATTTGGACAATTCTTCAGTCGACTCTGTGTCGTCACCTTAGGTCATACAGTATTAAGTAGATATAATGCAGTAGGTTGTGGCCCCAACAGTATTTATACAGCACATTCAAGATATCGTTGTCATATCATATTGTCATTTTGACATTTCATTGGACAGAGCTTTAATTCTGTCACGTGACAGGAATATCTGGTCAGGTATTGACTGCCACAGTCGACACACTGTGTGTCGGCCAAATCTGTCAGTGGGTAATATATTCAACTTAGAGGGAGCCAAAATGTATAATCAAACACTTTTGAACATTCTCCTGTATCATTATGTTTATTCTTAATTCAGAGTGACTGACACCGGTATATATATATAACCAAATTGGTTGTCAGTGGTGTGTCGACTGCCACCTGTCGACACGAGGGTGTGCGTGTTTCTCTAGAGGCAGTATTCACACTTCCAGTCAGTGAGCATAGATTTTATAGTGCAGGCTAT
Source organism: Crinia signifera (assembly GCF_055691185.1). Classification (NCBI taxonomy): domain Eukaryota; kingdom Metazoa; phylum Chordata; class Amphibia; order Anura; family Myobatrachidae; genus Crinia; species Crinia signifera. The sequence goes on from NC_139217.1 coordinate 123,237,227, forward strand.
GTACACGGATAAATAGGTTGGGTCCCTTCAGCAGTTTTAATAATATATATAACCAAATTGGTTGTCAGTGTTGTGTCGACTACCACCTGTCGACATGAGGGTGTGCGTGTTTCTCTAGAGGCAGTATTCACACTTCCAGTCAGTGAGCATAGATTTTATAGTGCAGGCTATGTACACGGATAGATAGGTTGAATCCCTTCAGCAGTTTTAATAAAATTGTGAATGCAGAGGGATAATAGTAGGTCAAAAGGACACTTTTATTGTTACATTTGTTAAATACTTATTCCTGTGTACATATTCTCACTTAGATACACTGTAGTAGGATGCTTTAATTGCAAAAGTAGATTAGAAGTGGACTGCAAGTGACTCGAGTATTACTGCTGCCCGAGGCTCTTTAATTTGATAAGAGGGGTAGACTTTATTACCGTCTCCCAATACCCACTGGTATTCAACTGAAGGAGCTCAAATGTGGAAATCCCTGTGGCATATACCGTACTGATACTGTGATAGCAGAGGGTCTTCTGATAAATCTATCAGCTCTGTGGCTGTATAATAGACCCCCTGTCTTAGTCAGTGATATGCGGGGATACGTGGTAGCTTTACAGGTGACGCGCTCCCATGGCGTGCCAGGTGTTAAGCTACTTAGCTTGTCAAACTACCGCTGCTGCCCTTCTGTAGGGTACGGGATCAGCAGCCGGTATAAGACAAGTGCAGATAAACCTGTGGGTAAAAGTACACAATCAAAATACAATGCTAAATATTGGCGAATGAGCAGGCACCACCGCTAGCCGGCGCGCGCTTCGCCTCCAGCTTTTTCAAGGTCCAACTGACAGTTCACCTTTTTAAACCTGGTCAGACAACAGATAGACCATCTTCTGAGGAAACCATCAGATTTACCACAGACGGAGAAACGCGTCAAGAGTCTATCTTATTCCGACACCCGCTTCCCATCTTCCCCTAATTACCATCTATTGGCTGCCCGATTCCCAATTCATCTGGACTGATTCCACCTTGCTACAACGGCACAGCCATCACCCGGGTGAGAGCTACCATCCTGCCGTGTCAGCTCCCAGCGCCGGCTCCCCCAACATCGGGGCCATGCTGGTTGTTCAGCAGACCGGCCACCACTCGCTCCCAAGTGCCTGCTCCCGGCGAGAGATACCGTTCCATCTCCATGTCAGCTCCCAGCGCCGGCTCCCTCAACATCGGGGCTACGCTGGTTGCCAGCAGACCGGTCACCATCTGCATCTGGAGTGTCTGCTACCGGTACCGGCTCCCTTACCATCGGAGCAACACTGGTGGAAGCGGACACCAAAAAGCACTGGATCTCTGCCGCAATTTCATCACGTACACCAGCCGGTAATATATACCATAAAAACAATGAATTTATCAAACTGCTACAACAATTGTAATTTAAAGGGGAGCACTCATATTGCCATTATCCAATTTGAGAACTTTCCTATTATTGGCAACATAATAACAGTATGGGCTCTAAGTGGTGCTAGTCGGAACCATTCTTTTATTGTATATGTATGTATGTATTTTTCAGTTTTTCAATTTTTATTGTATAATAACTGTATTAAATAATATTGAGTAAGGAATAATAACAAAGATCAACACAGTGCGCTCTCTTTTATCTTGTTGTATTTTGTATTGCTAGAAAGACCTATTGGCCTTGTTTTGGGAGCAGCAAATTGAGCTGTGGATTAGAGTTATATATCTATATAAATTCATTCCTTTTTTATATATCATAACTGCGCCTGATTTACGCCCTGGGGTATTTGCTTGTTTAGTTCTATACAATTATCCCCAATGCATTTTTGCCCCCCCAAAAATGGCTGTTAGTGAGATATATACAGTATATGACCAATGGTCATTATCAGGCTATCCAATTAGAGCTTATTTTTTTCAAGGAGAAAAAGGTTGATAATACATGGGATCTGGGATAACTTCCTGCACCTATGTAATATCATAAATCCGCAGGCACTTATTTGGGATTTTGCTTTTGGTGCCTAAGGCAACCAAATCATAATCTGTGATAACTGCTGGGTTATCAGGGCTAATTGGTTAGATCCATTCATGCCCACAGTAGTAGTGCCACTTACACACATGGAGCCTGAATCAGAGTGGATCACTAATGTGAGAAACTGCAGTGGACTGCAAGAAGTAAGCCACCACCCAGGCAGATAGAGCAATGAAATATAAAGGTAGGAAGAGGTATTGACTGCACTAAGAACTTAATAAAATAAAAATTATTAAAGTGGTCAGGTGTGTGAAGATAAAGAATAAATGTAATAGTTCTAAAGCATTAAAAACATGGAATATTTGAGAAATCAGACATTCAGATCAATAGTCACCCTTAGTTTCCACAATGCCAGGATGTGAAGAGCCTCAAAGTGCAATACTGTGCGTGGATCCGTATGAAGAGAGGCCTTATTGTAATCCACCCTTTTGGGTATAACGGAACTCAGGAAGTGGTACTGTGTGTGCGTCCTCATCCACTGGTGATACTGGGTTTTCAAGAAGGTGGTGTGCCTCCAAATGATCTTGTGCCTCGAAGTGGAGTGGGGGGACCAGTTGTTATCCTGAGAAGAGGATATCCCAAAGTGGAGAAGGGTGTGCTGTGGTTGCTTGGCAAACTTCTTCAATTCCACAGGGTTAGGAAGGCCGGATCCTCTGGCAAGGGTGTAGATAGGAGATAGAGGGCCAGATGCACTAAGCTTCAAAAGTAATAAAATGGAGAGTGATAAACAGCCAGCCAATCAGCTCCTACCTGCCATGCCACAGGCTGTGTTTGAAAAATGTCAAGCAGGAGCTGATTGGCTGGTTGTTTATCACTCTACAATTTCTCACTTTTGAAGCTTAGTGCATCTGGCCCGGTGTCTGTTAGGGTAAAAGCAACTTACGCGTTTCGCTGCTATCTGCAGCTTTCTCAAATGTGACTTACTCATTGCACTGACCTGGTTTAAATACCGATTGTAATAACAGGATACTGATTATGCAATCCATACACATTTTCTGTTTCTATTTCCCCTCGTGCATGCATGTTTTGATCAGCACGCATGTGAAGTCATTCGATAATCACACAATTTACTAATTGTCTGATTAGCAATTAACTCTGAATCAGGCCTATAATACCCATAGTTGAGAATAAGGGCAACAGGCACAGAAAGGTGCAACATGGTGTGGATAATGGAGGAAGGGTGAAAGAAGAGGTGTACAGAGGGATTTGGTTAGAGGCAGTAAGATGGAACAGGGGATGAAGGGGTTAAGGAAATAGCTGGAAAGGACAGAAAGGTGCAAAGATTGAAAAAGGGAAGATAAGAGAGGAAGCATTTAAAATAGATGGTAAACCTTACCTAACTTACCTTATCTGTTACATGGGGAACCGTGAGCCGTGGGAGGGGGTGGAACCTTGGGGATTGGATGGTTGCTGTAGCAGGAAAAAAATATCCTATTTATAGCAGCAGCACTGTGGGATCAGCACTTAGGCTGTGTCCACACATTCGTTTTAGCACCGGGCTTTTGGACCTGGCCATGGTTCCCAAAATACAGGGGACAAAGTGCGTGGGTGTCCCCTGTATTATAGGGACCAGCACTGGCACTAACAGAGAGTGTAATGCCATAGCCAGGGACACACTTGACAGATTCCCATGGCCAAAGCATTACCCTCCCTAACTAGTCAGCCCAGGCCGGAAGTTGTTGAATAGGTAGGTAGGGACCTCCCAAAATAAAGAGGTCCCCCCCTCTCCAGGGCACCCCAGGCCAGGGCTGAACCCTTGGGCTATGCCCTGCAGTAAGTGTGGGGTTGATAGCTGGTTTAAAAAGTAATATTTTCCTTAGGGACTACAGATTCCAGCAAGCCTGCCCCACATGCTGGTACTTGGGAGAAACAGATACCAGCATGTGGGGCAGGCCCATTGGTACCACTGCTTCTTCTAACTTTACCCAGGGGGACACCCCCCCCCCCCCTCTAAGGCTTCTGTGGTATCTTTATCCGGATGGCGGCAGACTTTCAGATCTTTTGCATGGCTGTCACACCCCTGGGGCATCTTCATCTGTGTTCTTCACCTGGGGGCGGCGTCCTTATAAGCTCTTTTGCATGGTCGTCGCCTCCCAGCACTTCGGTGTCTTCAGGAGCTCTTTTCTTCTCCTCATCCTCCGTCGGACTGCCCGCCCCCTGTTTCAAGGGGACGGCACGATTATTGAAATCTAAAAACAATGTTACCGCTTTTGCACCCTGTGGCAAAGGGACTATGGGCCACCACTGACGAGGTACCCAGACCATTGCCACTGCACATGGTGGACTCTAACCGCCGCTGCCACTGCCTTTGAGTATCCCGGATCACTGCTGCTGATTGCGGGACTGCATCGCCAACAACTGGGTGATACAGGATGTACTTGATATAGGATGTATTAGAGGAAGGGGGTGCAGAGGATTGCAGCTGTAATCCTGCCATCCAGTCCTACAGTGCTGTGGTAGGATCCAGCAGCTGCAGCACCACTGTATATGTGTAGACGGCCACAGGGGAGCCTGTGTGCTAAACGAAACCTGCTGTGTGGTCACAGGCTTAAGCTCCTTGAAGCTGCTGCTCTGCTGTTGCCTGTCATAGAGTTTCATTGGTGGAGCAACAGTGGATAGCAGCAGAGCGGGGAGTGCATTGTGCTGGCCTTGATTATATACCATTTTCTAGGGAGAGGGCCTAGACCAGGGGTGTCCAAACTTTTTGCGACGAGGGCCAGATTTGGTGAAGTGTAAATGTGTGGGGGCCGACCATACAGCCTGACATTTTTTGAATCATTAATCACATCAGAATGGTCCCCCACTCTGCCCCCATTCACTGTATGTCCCCCAGCCTGTCCATCAGTGCCTCCATTCATTGTATGTCCCCAAGCCTGACCCTCCTTCACTGTATGACTCCCATTAACTGTATGACCCCCATTCACTATGTACCCCACTCTGCCCCCATTCACTGTATATCCCCCAGCCTGCCCCTGCTCCCCCTTCTCTGAATGGCCATCACTGCCTCCATTCACTGTATATCCCACAGTCTGACCCTCCTTCACTGTATGTCCCCCACTCTGCCCCCTCCCTTCTCTGTAGGTTTCCCAGCCCCTTGTGTGAGCCAGAGGAAGGAGAGGCAAAGCAGGCACTGCAAGGACAGGAGATGCTTGGTCTCCTGCTGCCACCCTCCTCCACTCTGCATGTTACGGGAGCAAGCTTCCCCCTTGCTGCCCCCCTCCCCAAACACTGCTGTCACTGTTATTGTGAAGTAGGGTGATATATATATATATATATATATATATATATACATCTGACTGTGGTGGCCGGTACCTCCTTACTGCAGCAGACAGCAAGGTAAAGGCACGCTCGCCGGGGCCCCACCTTTAGTGTCCTGTGCTGTGCTTCTCACATCTGATGCTCTGCCCACTTCCAGCTGGAGGCTGCGGGCCGCATGAAATGACAGCACGGGCCGCATTTGGCCCCCGGGCCTGACTTTGGACATGCCTTCCCCAGACCCTACACACCCTATGCAATGAGAGGTGCTACCATACATAGGCTTATAGTGACACAAATAAAGATGCAGGTGCACTATGCAAACATTACAAATTACAAGTAGAATCCATTTTGCAATAAAAGAGTTTTTGTGTAGAATCTTGGCCATGGATAAGGGTTTACCCACCATGTCCAGGTAACCTCATCAGGTAAGTGCCTAACATTCTAAGGGTTCAAGTCTTGAACATGGGACACCCCCAAAACGAGCATAGCCAAACCACCCCAAGACATCACAATAGTGGAGCATGTGTTCATTATCCTGTTCTATAAAATAACATTTCTTCCAGCACAGGGGACCTCTAGGGCAAAGCAAAATTGTAGAAAGTGATTTAACAAACTTCCTCTACTTCCTCTACATGAGAAATAATTATATACTCGTTCACATCATATATATATATATATATATATATATATATATATATATAGCATATATTGTAGGTCCAGGCACTCGCATCAGACAATCAATTTCAGCAGAAAAAAACAGAATACAACAGGTATACGGTGGTCAACGTTTCGGGTCCTTGACCCTTTATCAAGACATACGATAAAGGGTCAAGGACCACCGTATACCTGTTGTATTCTGTTTTTTTCTGCTGAAATTGATTGTCTGATGCGAGTGCCTGGACCTACAATATATGCCATATTTCCCTGTTTGGGAGCAAAAGGCACCGCACAAGTTGCATCGATAGACGAGGAGTGCCGAGCACTTTCTACAACTATATATATATATATATATATATATATATATATATATATATATATATGTCTATTGTCTGTGAGTCTCCGAAACACTGCCATCTGCTGGCAGAGAGTGAAACGACATCTCTTTCTCACACTTGCACAAACACAGAAGGTAGCAGACTAGCTTTCGAAGCTTTTGTTTTGAGCTGGCTTACTAGTTTTTAAATAAATGTTTATGTCAATAAAGAATAAATATATCCAAAGCATAAACTTACTTTTATTGATATGAAAAATGACTCACTAAAAATAAACTGGTATGTATGATCCATATTAAAGGTCATTTAATGGGTTCCTGTTTTGAATAATTAAATCATTAAAATAAATAATTGATTTAAAATGAAATTATTGATCATGAACGAAGCCTTTGTGCTGAAACTTTGTCACGGATGGTAAACGTAAACATCTGCTTATTGCTGGCATTAGTATATACTGTATATCTATATATACAGTATATCGATATATAGTCGAGGAGAAGGTTCCCAGTGCGTGGCGGTGTTTGTGGAGGACACCCAGTGTGGTGTGAGGTCCCAGAATCCTAGTGAGGAGAGGCCTGCTGCTCTGCCATATTGGTAGATATGACACCATGTGGTTTTAAGTTCACACCAGTGAAATTCTGTGGTACCATCCTCTGGGTCTTACTGCTATGTGCTTTTAAGATGTTATCCACACAGTGAACTATCACATTTCCATGAAAACCTGGCCTGTGTTTTCCAATGCTAACAAAGCCGCAGCTCCACCTATGTACAGCCTGTGTTTGTTGTGTAGTGCTGTCACCTCTGAATAGCTGGCAACCCCCAACCTATGCTAATGTCACAATAGGTCAAGTAGTATAAAATCACCTGACCTCACAAACCAGTGTTGTTGTTGTTGTTTTACACAACCTCATCTGTTACACAGAGGACAATAATGTATGTAGCTGGTTCCCATCACCTTTGTGTCCCCGTCGGAAAAATTAATGAACTCACCAATTTTTTATATTTTTTTATATGCGATTATGTATCATAAAAATGTTGCATCTAAAGGTTCAGTACTTTATTTGCTTATTTTCTAGATGCAGGAACAGCAGGTAGTGTAGTTAACATTCTCCCCCTCTGCTCAAAGTAATCACTATTTGGGACAATGAGGGCAACCAGCCCTGTGGCTATGTTTTTGCAAAGCTGAGTGTTGCACTTATTCTACATAACAATACTGGGAGAGGCTCTGCCCTCAGCCCAGTGCTCATGATGCAGGATCATAACATAAGAAATCGCTGTTCAAATCCCTGCAAGTATTTACCTTTTTTGAATTGGGCACTAGCATAGTTTAATTTTCAACTTATATTGTTTAATTCATAAAAATAATTGAAAAGTCCACAATTTTCTGCTTAATGTTTTAATTTTATTTGAGAATCTTTTTGATCATTGTGTAAGAATGCAGGAGACTCCGGTTACTCCGGTTACTCCCCAATCCCAAAATTTACTGGTAGGTTAATTGGCTCCCAACAAAATTAACCCTAGAATGTCTGTGTGTGCGTGAATATGTGGTAGGGAATATAGATTGTAAGCTCCACTGGGGCAGGGACGGATGTGAATGTTCAAATGTTCTCTTTAAAGCGCTGGGAATATAATATACAGATACATTGCACTTACCAGCCATTCCATGAACAATTGCAACCAAAATGCTTAAAAATGTGCTTTGTATAAGTCTGTAAATGTATTTTGTTTCAATTAGAAAATATTGCAAAACAATACTGTAGGTAGAACAATAGGGACATATGAAAAGAATATGACACCTTGTGATCCCATCATACATTTATTTATTTATTTATTTACAGTTTCTTATATATCGCAGCAGATTCCGTTGCGCTTTACAATAGTAGACAGTGATAAAACAAACTGGGTAACAACAGAGAGGTAGGCGGGCCCTGCTGCAAGGTTACAACCAATAGGGACATAGGATGGAAACACAAGGACAGGCATCAGTAACAGTGGCGGATTCAGGGGGGGGCACCCGGGCACGTGCCCCCCTGTCATTTATTGTAGCTGAGGACCAGGGCTTTCCAACGAGCCCAGCCCCGTGTCTCTAGCCCCCCAGGAACTGGAGATATCGCCTGGCAAACCTGTAACGTTTTTTCCCCATAGGATAATATGGGACCCGTCAATTCCGACCCCCACCCGGTTCCGACGGCTGCCAGTTCCCGCCCTGGCATCACAGAAGCTTGTGGTTGATTTCATTCAATTCTAAATCGCTGGGCCTTCAATATGATACCAGGCTTGTCCATTTCGGTCAATCGGTTCCAGAGATATTGCGTGTAAACCGATTTTTTTATTTTTTAAATGTAATTTCATGGCTGTTCATGTTCTTTGAGGGCAGATTACTCTGGAACCAAACGTTCCAGTTTCACTGGACCAAAATCATTCAAAGCCCACTCAAAAGTTCTTTAATATGATACTTGTCTCATGTAAATGGGTCAGTTGGTTCCGAAGATATAGCCGGTTAAATGAGATAACTGGTTAAAGGGGGGAGGGGTGGTTTTCTCTCCCCCTCACACCAGAAAATGCAGGGACTAGGCTGGTGTAAAAGGGGCCAACCTGGGAATGCATTTTCTGGTGTGAAAGGGGTATTATTTCAAATAGCCGGGACCTGCAGTGCTCTGAATACAGCCAGGCTCTGCCACTGTCAGTGGCTATCACTTCTGCCTGGCGGCTGTCCCCCATTTACCACGAGCATGTATTCCCCCTTGGCAATGAGCATGTAATCCCACATGGCAACGAGCATGGAACCTCTGGCAATGAGCATGGAACCCTTGGCAATGAGCATGTAGAGAAGCAGCACTTACGTAGCATAATTTTTAATAGGCATTATGGTGTTTGGCATAACACATAATGGACATAATGGCGTGTAATTTAACGTGTAATGGATATTATGGTGTAAATGTTTAATGCGAGCCTTTGGTGGACAATGTCCCTGTTTATGAAGTGTATTGTGAATTTTGGCTTAATCTGTGTGGCATTATGTGAATTCTGTCTCAATCCATGTGGCATTATGTGAATTTTGTCTCATTCCGTGTGGCATTATGTGAATTTTGTCTCAATCCGTGTGGCATTTTTTGAATTTGGCTCAATCTGTGTGGCATTATGTGAATTCTGTCTCAATCCATGTGGCATTATGTGAATTTTGTCTCATTCCATGTGGCATTATGTGAATTTTGTCTCAATCCGTGTGGCATTTTTTGAATTTGGCTCAATCCATGTGGCATTATGGGAATTTTGGCTCAATCCGTGTTCCATTATGGGAATTTTTTCCCAATCCGTGTGGCATTATGTGAATTTTGGCTCAATCCGTGTGGCATTATGTGAATTTTGGCTCAATCCATGTGGCATTATGTGAATTTTGGCTCAATCCGTATAGCATTTTATGCATTTGGCTCAGTCCGTGTGGCATTATGTGAATTTTGACACAATCCATTTGGCATTATGTGAATTTTGGCTCAATCCGTGTGTGTTATTATGTAAATTTTGGCTTAATCCATGTGGCATTATGTGAATTTTGACACAATCCATGTGGCATTATTTGAATTTTGGCTCAATCTATGTTTAATTATGTCAATTTTGGCTCATTCCATTTGGCATCATGTGTAAGGGGCAAGTATATTGGGGTCTAGTATTTTGTTGCATAATGTGTAGAAGTTGTATATGGTGTTGACACGCCCCCTGTTGAGTGGCCACACACCCTTTTCCGGAGCGCGCCTTTGGCGTGTGCACAACTACATCCTTTACTTTTGTCGCCATGGTGGGCCTGCATACTTTAAATGCCAGGGCCTATTTTTAATTCCATTCCCACCCTCTCCTGCCGCTCTCTTAGCATGTACACTGGCACCACTAACACTGCCCCTCCCCCACCCAAACCCTTTTTTATCATGGTGCCCCCCCCTGTCATTTTATCCTGGATCCGCCCCTGATCAGTAATAGCATAGCAGTCCCACCAAGTTACAAGTCCAGAAAGGAAGCTATATAATACATTAGTTCCTCAGAGGGTTATGCGTGTGGAACGTAAATATAATAGGTTGAACGCTTGAAATTTTGGAGGCTAGCAGAGAGTCTTATTGTGCGTGGAAGGGCATTCCATAGGATGGGAGCAGCCCGATGAAAGTTCTGTAATAGTGAATGGGAGCTAGTGATCCGTGCAGAAGAGAGACACAGATCATGTGCAGAGCGGAGTGGTCGAGATGGGAGATATTTTGTGATAAGTAAAGAGATATATGCTGGTGCAGTATGGTTAATATAAGTGTTTTATATTGAATACGGTAAGATACAGGCAACCAATGAAGGGACTGGCAGAGCGGATCAGCAGACGATGAGCATCTTGCTAGGAAGATCAGCCTAGTAGCAGCATTTAAAATGGATTGCAGTGGCGAGAGTCTGTTCTTGGGAAGACCGGTTAGGAGACTATTGCAATAATCAATGCGGGATATAATGAGTGCATGCATAGGTGTAAGATAGGGTCATATTTTGGATATGTTTTTTAGATGCATGTAACATGATTTGGAGACAGATTGAATGTGGGGAAGAAAGGACAGTTCAGAGTCGAGGGTGACCCCTAAGCAACAAGCTTGTGTAGTAGGGTTTAAAATTGCAGAAATGGGGCATATCTGCTAGCTTTCACTGACATTTTTTGTTATTGTGAATTTTCCTCCATATTAGTAATACAAGAAACAATATTCCAAAGACAGCTGTATAATATTGCAGTGGACAAAAATTGTGTGTACTAGCTCCATCCAGATATATATGGCCTCCTGTGACCTTACTGATGAGAAGCAGGGAACATGTCTTCTGCTCCACTGCAGCAAGAGAGGGGCCGGATGATCTCCCGATGGTCAGTAGACCTTTTGTCAAGGTCGACATTGGAATCCTGACTGCTATAAGCACGACAGTCGTCAATAAAGGGAGAATATAACCAGTGACAAGTGCAGCGAGCCACCAAGCCCATAGCGTGGTGAGCGCAATGAGCCCGTAAGGGGCTTCTTTGTGCTTGCCCTGCTGTCGGAGTACCATCTAATGACCATCGGAATCCTGACTGTCAGACCCCCATACCACAACAAGCAAGACATAAGCTGCATTAGCCTGGTATCCAGTTGATAGGTCTACAATGTCTAGGTTGGCAGTCAAAAGGGCGACACCAAAAAAGTTGACATCAAAAGGTCTACATGGACACATTTCTACATGCAAAAGGTCAACACAATCAACATTGACAAAAGGTCAACACAACCAAAAGGTCGGCATTCACAAAAGGTCGACAAAGCAAAAGGCAATATGAGTTTTTCACTTTAACATTCACGTAGACTCTAGATGGGAACACTAAAGTGTGCCAAGGGCAGCGAGGCACAATGGCTAAAGTATGGCGAGCAAAATGAGGGTACGCATTTCACAGGTGTCGACCTTGCCAACAATTTTTTTAAATAACACCTTTCCATGTGTCTACCTTTTTCATGTCAAAATTTTGTCAATCTCTGCCTTTTGTTTGTCTTCCTAGACACTGTAGAGCAGGCATGTCCAAACTATGGCCCTCCAGCTGTAGTGAAACTACAAGTCCCATCATGTCTTGCCACAGTTTTGCTATTAGGGAATGCTGAAACTATTGCAAGGCATGCTGAGATGTGTAGTTTCACAGCAGCTGGAGAGCCATAGTTTGCATCCATACCCATCAGCCTATGGGTGTAATTATAGCCAGTTCTGACATTTACATTTAACTAAATTAACAAATACTGTAAATACAGAATTAAACAACTGTCCCTTAATAGAGGAACCAGTATGTGATTAGAGCAGGGGTTCACAATCTTTTTGGAATCACGGCACCCTAGAGTATCATAAATTTTTCACGGCACCCCTAGGCCCCCTCAAAAAAGCAGAATAAATATAACATTAAGTAGATCAGGTTTATATGCAATTCTTAGGGTCAGTTATGTGGCAGGATTTGCTTCTGTTTGTACACATATTTAATGATTAGCAGCCACCAGTACTGTTTTTTCCCATAAATAAGTTGACCACCAACCTGTGGCACCCTTGCAAGTGTCCCAAGGCACCCCAGGGAGCCACGGCACACAGTTTGGGAACCACTGGGTTAGAGTATAAGCAGCACACATAAGGACTATAGCAAGAACCTCAAAGTGTGCAAATCCTTATACCATTTATTAAAGTAGACTTTTACTGAACTTCAACTATTCATCTCTGAAAACAGAAGGACTAAATTGCTTATTTCCTGACCAAGATTTATTTAATTAAGACAACAATGTTACTTTTTGAGTGTTTTTGTTGGACAAGATCGAGGTTTATGCAATAGACGCAGCAAAGCTTTTCCTTGACAGCATCAATGTTTTTTACACAGTGCAAGTTAAGTTTGCAATATATAATTTGACAAAGATTCATACATAGGGCAATGGAGTCATTAATCAACCACTGCCAAGGTTAACTGCAGGAACAGATAGTGCATTGAAACAGCAGGAGGGGGAGTGCCGGGGTACTAACTTTTCATTATTCAGATGGGGCCTTTATTATATCCACCCATTTGCATTTACACAGTAAGGAATTGTTCCTATTCAAACATTCACTAGTGTTCGAGGTTATCTAAGAAAAATAACATTATTACTAAATATTTTCCAATTATAAATCTGTGTTTAACCAAAGACAAACTTATCTCACATGAAATGTAAATATAAAGCATGAGTTTTCATATTGTTATCTCAGATAATTTATTGAAACTGTGGCTGCAACCTAGATATAGCAACATAAATTACCTGATTGTAATAGAATATGATTTAATATAGGCTATAAACCAGTATAAAAGAATATAGAGGCATAAAAGTCTCCAATGGAAAATAATACAAGCTTAGATGTTTTTTGCTAAGAAAAACAAACAATTGTGAAGGTTATCATTCTACTCACTCTATGTAGAATACTTCAGTTATGTAGTTACCATATTTCTGTAGGCTCACCATGAAAGGAGGGAGAGTGTGTGTGTGCGACTATTTAGTACAGATGCTCCACTACTATTAAAGGCCCCCATACACTATGCAACTTCTCCTATGGGAGAAGTTGCAACCAATTTCCCTTCAGCCACCCGAGACCCTCCCGGGTGGCAGGATCGCATGCGATACAGGTCATGCAGCCCTTCTGGATGCGATGTATCACATGCGATCCACACTCCCTGCTGCCGGGAGGGGGTCCAACCTGAAGATCTTACATGCAGCACATATGATCTCAGGGTCTGTTTTGATGTGCATCAGATCTGACCTCAGACTCATGCTATTTGGGACGATTACACCTGATTTCTCAGCCTGTTCCACCAGAATCTGGTGAAATCGGGCCCAAATCACATAGTGTATTGGGGCCTTAAGCCCCATACACACAGGGTAGCGGGTGCAGGAGGCGGAGCGATGTGCTTAAGCATGATCACTCAGCACACATTGCGGTACACCCGCGATGTGCGCTGAGCGATCTAGGCATAGCGGGGTTTTGCCTATTGTTTATAGGCAAAGCCCTGCAATCTAGCAGGAATGACAGTGCAAGCACTATCTTTGCCTGTGGGTGAAGGAGACGCACGGGACCGCGCATTGCCATTGCCTTGGTCTACACACACCGGTGCGATCTAGTCAGATCGGTGAGAAATGGGCTGGAAATCACCCAGTGTGTATAACCCTTTAGGCCTAAAGTTTTTTACTGTGCGATCGTGATTTTTCAGGTGGTTTGATTTTCCAGTTCAGAGCTTTGAATTGAAACAAAAAACTATAATATAAAATTTAATGTTGTGTGCTTCAGGTCAAATGGCCAATTGTTGTATTGTTTGGTATCTGCATGTGGGAAGAAGGGAAAAGGAATGGAGGGATGAAAGGAAGAGAGGCAAAGGTCAGGGTTACATGGGGTCCATGGGAAACTTCTGTCACCAAAGGCGCCTCCAGGAGTCATAGTCTCCTCTATACTATCCACATGGCACAGGGAGGTTAGAGTTGTGCCAGAAGTGCTCAGAAATCCTTCTCTGCTTTAACAGCATCCAAGCTGCAATGCCGACCGACACTTTCACTGGAACTTATACTTTATTACATCATGAGGTATAGAAAAGTATAGTGACATGTAGGTATAGTATAGCATAGTATAGTATAGTGTAGTATAGTAGAATGAAGCATTGAGACACTGATATAATGAGGCTACATGGTTGGTCATATAGATGTATAAATATTTTCTGTATGTTGTGGGCATTTCTCAGATCCATCCACTTTGCACACTTCTTACTTTTTTGCCATGGCGCACTTATTAATTATTTTAGTTTTCACTGAATGGAAAAAGTATATCAAAGGGGGCATTGGAACTATCTATTTGAAGACAGCAATAAGTACAATATTGTTTTCCTCATAACACACATACAGGTTAGGTATGTTGTTTTGTTGTACATGGTTTTAATTTAATGGAAACCTCAAATTTCAGTGAGCATTGCAATAAAAATATTTCCGCTGGTCAGGATGCCGGCGGTTGATATGCGGATGCTCAGGATCTCATCTGTCAAGATTTTGGCATCGGTGTCCTGACCCTCGTCAGGATTCTGGTCATAGGTGTGTGGACATTGAGTGTTAGGGGGTTCTTTATGAACACCTCCCTGCTGCTAGCAATACCAGAAAAACTTTTTCCTGAAGACTTTTGCTTTTTAGAAATGTATTCCATTAAAAGAAGCGCCCATCAATCATTTATGTGTGTTTCGCATTGTTAATTGTACTAGACCATTGTTATATAACTACATACCTGCATCATCCATTTATGTTATTTACTTTATCTGCTTGTACCATAACGAAGAGTAATTAGAAGATTAAAACTGAAATTGGCAGGAGACTATGGTGTGGCTGAGAGACTTTTTATATTGTAGCGAGTGCCAATAGATGATGGTAGACACGCCTGATTTGCTGTATTAAGGCCCCCATACACTATACGATTTGGGCACGATTTCACCCGATTCGGATGAATCGGGCCATGAAATCGGCCCAAATCGCATGGTTTGACAGCCCCCCCGATCCGATGCGCGGTCCCGTGCGCATCGGATCGGAGTCGGGCAGTCGGACCGGCTGCACATAAGATTTCCTAAATCTTATGTGCAGCCTCCGGGCGGGGGACGCCAGAGCCAGGCAGGGGGAGAGCGGGCAGCGTCAGCGGTGACAGACGCTGGGGAGGGCGATGCTGGAGAGCCGGGCTGGGGACACAGGCAGCAGCGGGCAGGGGTGGACGCCGGTGAACGGAGCTGGCCGGGCGCAGCATGACCGGGGACAGGGAGAACGCTGCAAGAAAAAAAAAACCCATTACAAATGAATTGGAAGCCAGTGATTGGCTGAGAGAGCTCTCTCAGCCAATCAGCAATTGGCTGAGAGAGCTCTCAGCCAATCACTGGCTTCCAATTCATTTGTAATGTTTTTTTTTTTTTTCTTGCAGCGTTCTCCCTGTCCCCGGTCATGCTGCGCCCGGCCAGCTCCGTTCACCGGCGTCCACCCCCGCCCGCTGCTGCCTGTGTCCCCAGCCCGGCTCTCCAGCGCCCCCCCCCCCCCCCCCCCCCCCCCCACCGCCCGCTGCCTATTTGACAGCTAAAATGCCCGGCTCCCCCCCTGTTGCTCCCCAGTGTCCCTCACCCCGCTCTCCCCCTGCAGCTCCCCGGGAGTTTTATATGATAAATCGCATGGCGATTTATCATATGCACAACTTGGCACATCAAGTGCCTTATCATGATGGAAACCTCCCGGGGAGCTGCAGGGGAAATCGCGTCCGACTTGTCCCTAGGACAAGTCGGGCTAATGTATGGGGGGGCCTTAGACTCACTAAAAGGAGCAGTGTTAGACACGCCCAATAGGTGGTGCTAGACCTACCCCTTTGACAGTGCATCTTCTAATAAAAATGTGCTGCGCACACCTATGATTCTGGTGTGGGAATTCTGGACGGTATCAGGATTCCGGTGTCCGGATCCTGACCGGTGAGATCTCGATGTTAACTGAATCCCCTGAGGTGCAAAATGACCATCTGGTTTATTTACTTAAAGATACTTTTGAATAGATCATTTTATAATTTTGACAGTACAACTATCATGAATGTTCAAATATTATCATAAGCCTTGAAGCCCCTCCCCAAAAGTAAGCTAATCACATTTTACACCTACTGTGGGTGCACATGCTCACTGTAAAGCTAAACCTAGCACAAATAACACTACCTAAGTACACTACTTGAGCTACTTTATCCGAAATAAAAAAGTTGCAAGAAAAATGAATGTGCAATAAACCTTTCAATGCAAATAGCTTTCATTGCTGTCTCTACTCATTATATTAGCTGCACGGGAATCATTTTTCTTTAATTATTCCCAGGGGAACATTGATTTCCAAGGTATTCATGAGCAAATGTAAGGCCAACCATGCTGAGATACAACCCGTTCAAATGCAACTCATTGTCTTGTATTCAGGGAAAATGCTCTCTGCTTTTGTAAGCAGTCTATACATATAGAGCAACTTTGTATTTACACTGAAATTCAGCTAGAATGTGTCCCCTCCTGCATCTAAATGTTTCTACCTGGTGTCGCCAAGGCATACCTCCCAACTGTCACGATTCCGTCGGGACAGTCCCGATTTTCGGGTCCTGTCCCGACGTCCCACCCGCGGCAGGCATTGTCCCGCTGCGGGGGGGTGGCAGTTGGGAGACCCCCCAATGTAGTAGAATAGACGCTGTGCGCATGCGCACAGCGTCTATTCTCGTATGAAAATGAGGTCGCGGCTAATTAGCATAAGCCGCGCCCTCATTTGCATACGCCACGCCCCCTTTTCGGGCGCTCGCGCGGCTTCGCCGCGCGAGTGTCCCTATTTCTTAACATGAAAAGTTGGGAGGTATGCCAAGGTGTATAATTCTTTAATGATATTTATTACACATTTTTGTTTAATCTTTCTAAAGGTGCCTATACACTTGTCTGCATAGGCGTGCGCACGGGGGGTGCCAGAGGTGCACAGGCACCTCCTAATGACAGGCACCCCCCGCCCCGCACGATTGCAGACACCTCCTGGCAGCAGCAGTGATATGCGGCTCGGGTGGTCTGGCTGCTGACCAGTGCTGCGCCGGCCACCACAGGTGGAACTACAGGGGGATGACAGACGTGCGGGTGCTGGGCGGGGTTGTTCCTCCCCTCAGTCGGCAATAGCAACTGGCAGCCAATCGCGACGCTGCCTGTTGCTGAATGAGGGGGCGGGCCAGAAGTCACTGCTCAGACACGAGGGATCTGAGCAGTGAGGAGCTTCATGAGTGACAGTGCTTTCGGGAGCAGCAATTCCAAGCCAGCGCAACAGGTATAGTAAGTAAAGGGGAGGGGGGCACAGAAATATTAGAACATATAATACATATAATATAACAGAAGAACTAAGTTATCTACGGAAAGGAGGGGGGGGGTTCAAAATTTTAATAACAGATCCACAAGGAGGGGTTGTTTAATAGTAATAAAACTACACGGAGGTGCCTGAGCAGGATACAGCCTAGAATGCTGGGTCCTGGGAGGGAGCAGCATTTGGCTACTCTCCGCCGTCCATCGCCATGGCCCTGTCTGGTGCCTGCGCTGAGCTGCTCACACTGGCACTGACGAACATTTGAAATATGGCACCTGTCTGCCAGCCTGTCAGAGCTCAAGGATCGCCAGCCAAAGCTAGCAATTGGCTGCTAGACCGCAAACTCTGACTCATGAGCCAGGTCCATATATCAAATGTCCGTCAGTGCTGGTATGAGGTGCTCAGCCACACAGGAGCTGAGCGCACACCACACAGGGCTGGGACGGTGAGCGCTCTTCTTCCCTCTTCTCTCCTCTCCTGCACTAATATGTGAAATCTGTAAGGGGCCCTACTGGGGGAATTATGTGTAATGGTCATTACTGGAGGCATTATGTGTGTGGCATAGTGTGTAATGGGCATCACAGTATGAGGCGTAATGTGTAATGGGCATCACGGTGTGAGGTGCAATGTGTAATGGGCATCACGGTGTGAGGTGCAATGTGTAGTGGGCATCACAGTGTGTGGCACAATGTGTAATGGGCATCAGTGTGTGGCATAATATGGAATGGACATCACAGTGTTCGGCATAATGTGTAATGGGCATCATTGTGTTAGGCGTAATGCCTACCATCAGAGGTGGTAGACACAAATACAGTAGTACAATTTAAACATGCTTGGGATAAGCATATTGATATCCTTACAAAAAAATAAGGATCAAATATGGTTTAAGGTAACATGTTTAAAAAAAAGGGGCAGACTAGATGGGCCAAGTGGTTCTTATATCTGCCGTCAAATTCTATGTTTCTATGTAATGTGTAATGGGCATCACGGTGTGAGGCGCAATGTGTAATGGGCATCACAGTGTGAGGCATTACAGTGTAAATTTTTGTTAATATTTTATAAAAATTTGTCAAGCCCTGGCATAATGTGCAATGGGCATTATGGTGTGTGGCATTATGTGGAATGGGCATTATATGTTATGGGCATTAGTGTGTGGCATTATGTGTAAAGGGCATTATGTGTAATGGGCATTACAGTGGAAATTTTTGCAGCGCGTCCCTTTTTGCACACTGTCCCTGTTTCTAATATGTGTGGGGCGGAGATGATTCATTCTGAATTGCATATACATAAATAAGTCACCTTCTATTTAGTTTGCATTGATGGACACGCCCATTAGGCTGTGATGGACATGCCCCTCCAATGGTGCACCCCCTAAGAAAATGGGCTGCGCACGCCTATGCTTGTCTGATTAGGGGTGATTTCAGAGAAATGATCCAAATTGGATGTATTTGACATCCCCTCTGACCCGATGCGCGGTCCCGTGCTCATCGGGTTGGAGTTGGTAGGTCGTACGGGTTTCACATAAAATTTATCAGATCAGACCCATCACTGGCACATCACGGGTCCTTTTTAGAATCCATGATGTGTTGGGTCCGATCCCAGGTGTGTGCCAGCGGTGCTTCACCACTGGCACACACCTAAGTGCAGTGTCCATGGGGCAGGCAGCGGGATGCCGCAATGGCTGGGGAGGCAGTGGGGTCCATTCAGCGCTGGGGAAGCAGTGGGGTCCCTGTGGCGCTGGGCAGTCAGCGGGGTGTGTGCCGTGGCTGGGAACTAGTTGCGCTATTTGCCGGGCGTCGGGGGAGGGAAGCAGCTGCTGAATGTGAAACCATATTTTGAAAAGACTGGCTGGTCGTTTATTGGCTGAGAGAATTCTCTCAGTCAATCAGTGGCCTCCCATCAGATTGGTTGAGAGAATTCTTTCAGCCAATAAATGGCCAACCAGTCTTTTCAAAATATGGTTTCACAATCTGCATCAGCTTCCTGCCCCTGCTCCTGGCAAATAGCGCTCCTAGTTTCCAGCCGCTGCAGGCACCTTGCTGACTGCCCCGCTCCGAATGCACCCCACGCTGCATGGACCCGCTGTACGCCCCTGCCAGCTCCCCGGTGATATACGTGCAATAAATCGCATGCGATTTATTGCATGTAAATTTGGCACATCAAGCACCAAATCGTAAGCGAGCCTCCCAGGGAGCTGCAGGGGGCTCTCAAGGGCAAACTGTCCTTAGGACAAATCAAACTAGTGTATGGGGGCCTTAACCCCTTAAGACAGGCTTTTATTTAATGCTTCTACCGTATACTGCAATTTACCCACAATTTTTACAGCTGTTGCATTTTATGCTCAGGTTTAGAATTAGCACTACCAATGATGCAACTGGTGCAATACGCACCAGGGGTCCCTAAGGACTAAGGGGCCACTGCTGCACCTCGCTTTGTCACACTTTGCTTCCCCCTGCCTCTCCCGATCACCCACTGCTGTGTTGCATATTGTGAACTTGAGTTGGGGTGGGGTTATATTTTTGCACCTTTGAACCATATTTTTTCAGACCATTCCCTACCCACTCTAAGTGCCTTTTATGCCTTTCATACCCGTAGCCCCTTAATGCCCTCAAATGCCAGCCCACAGACACCTCATACCCTTTGATATGTCTCAAAGTCTGTGTTTCTCCAGCTGCTGCCCCCCTGTGTGTCTCCAGCTCCAGCACCCCCTGTATCTTTCTGGCTCCAGCCTTCTTCTGTCTTTCCAGCTCCAGGCCCCATCCAGTCTCTCCTGCTCCAGGATCTCTTCAGTCTCTCCAGCAAAACCCTCCATGTTTCTTTCCTGCCCCAGCCAGCATGTGTCTCTCAAGCAGCAGCCTACATGTCTGTCCAAGTTCAGCAGCCCTCTGTCTCTGGAGCCCAACACCTGCATGTCTCAATTCAGCCCTAGCCCGCATGTGTCTCTCCAGCCCCAACCTGCATGTGTTTCTCTAGCTCCTGCTCACATACGTATCTCCAGCCCAGATGATATCACGCATGCACTACTCCTACAACAAAGAAAAGGAGATGGGCTGGACAGCATAGCGTGCCATTCGTTGGCATTACTGTCCGTGCATCACAGCACAGCCTCTGTACTAATACAGACTTGCCTGCCATCTGAATTCCAGACACAACTTTTCCTGGATTATGCAGGCACTGAATTATGCAGACTCCAAACGGTGCTGATGATTTCCTGATTTTGCTGTATTTGTATATGTGAAGGCTCATTATTTATTTATAAATTTTTTTATTAATTTTTAATATTGGAAATAACAGTGATAAAACCAACTGGGTAGTAAAAGATCGATGTAGAGTTAGGAGGGCCCTGCTCGCAGGCTTACCATTTATAGGTTACTAGCAGTATTTTCCCTGCACACATATTCACTAATGTTTTTGGGTGTGGGGAAAGTGCAGACTGTCTGTATAGAACCTATAAATGTTAGGAAGCTTTATTAAATCATTTAGAACAGTGGTTCTCAAACTTAGGGTCCTGACATAAAGGGGATCGCGACCATCTCAGACTGAGGTTGCAAATTCATTTCTGACCTTCAGACTGATGATTTCTCTGATCTCTCAGCCAGTAATCCAAGGAGTCTGAAAAATCAATTGAATGGTCTCTTACTTCAGACTCCTCACATTATTTTGTGCTTCTACAATGCTACTGTGCACAGGGCCGGTGCGACACGCCGGAGCGCCCCAGGCAGGGAGGGCACCCTCTCCGCCACGGGGGGGTCGATGGGGTCCCCGCCGCCACTTTTTCTCAGTATTGCTCTACTTGGTTACATCCTGTAATAGCTTTTATTGTGTAACTGGGTCTCAGATCAAAATAGTTAGGACGTACCTGTATCTGTCTGCACAGTTCAAATTCACAATATGGATTTGCCAAGCTGCAAAACTGCACCTTCTAGCTGGATTTACTCCTAATTATAAATCAGACCATATTAATTTTTTTTTTTTTCGGATATTCATATAGGCAGCCGTCTAATCTGCATAAAACAGGTCTTCTGTATTCCTGGCATTTTTGAATGCTGTAATTAACATAGCATCTGAAACTGGTGAAACGCAGTTTCTTTGAAAAACTATAAAAATTACCCCTAAATATATTCAGTACATATTTAGCAATTCACAATTTCCAAGGGCTGTATAAATTGTACCTTATAATACTGTATATTCACAAAGAGGCACTCAGATAAAGTTACAAGTTGACATGAGATAAACATTTTCAGATACATGTTTTATTCATTCTGAAATGTCACTTATTTCTTTGTTATTGACCAAAAAAATAAGATAAACAAGAGCTGCTACTGCGTACCGCTGCGTGCCACTATATGAGTATAGTTATCATAACTTAATGAAGTATATAGCCTGAAGGCCATCATGCTAATAATTGAAAGCACCAGATGCATGCTAGATTATAATATGAATGCCTGCAAGTCTATTTACTTTCAAATCACTGTTCACTTAAAGATCCTGTGGGGGACAAAAAGTGTAAACAGACCCAGAACACCTGCACTTGTGTCATCTATTCACACAGCATCCAGATGTAGCTGTAATGATATCTGACAGCGCTTATTGGGAAATGACTATTTATTCCTTCACCAGTAATGCCAAATGATATTCTCCTTTTTGCAGATGCTTGGGTAATGTCAGTCTAGCCTGAGATGATACTGTCATTGGGTCAATGAATCTACTATTTAGCTTCTGATAGGCTGGCCCTTTCAGCAGCACAATGCACTGGGATTAGGTTTAACAGCTCGCAGATAGGCTTTCAATGGATTCCACTTTGCAGCAACTGTACTTTAGTAAAAGATAAATCATTGGTGCAGCAAGTCCTCTGACAAAGCATTTTGGGGTTTTAAGTGCGTGCTCCAGGATTCTTTCAAAAAGGGGACAATAGAGGGACTTCCTGTCATTTCCATTGCTTGGCTGCATATATATCCAATATGGGGGTTGCAAAGTTTAAACAGTTGCAAATGTAAGAGCATCATGGCTTACTTTGCATAGGTCTCCCTGGATGGGCGGTAGTTAAAGGAAAGACCCCCTCTTTGTTTCTTATTCCATATTCACTAGCAGGAATTGTGGAATTGGTATTTATCTAGGGAGGCTAGGGAAGAGGAGAGACAGAGCAAGAACAAGCTGAGAGGGAACGGCAGAAAGTGGGAGGCTCCATAACCTTGTCTCCTGTGATCATTAACCTTGCAGTGATATGCAGCAACCACTTCACTGAGAAGAGTTAAGTTGAAAGCAGCTTTCAAGGAATTAATTCATCAGCTCGTGGGGATTTCCAGTCCCAACAGAAAAAAAAATGGAATTTCAGAAATTATTTTACATTCTATTAATCATCCTGATGAGTCTGCTACTTATCCATGGACAAAAACCAGGTAAAGAAATTTAAGATTTTATATCATTATTAGGTTTAGTTAGAAACTTGAACAGGAGCATTTATTTCTTTTTGACCGGTTTTATTTATATTTTTATTATTAAGAATTTCAATGGAACAATATTCAATATGTCACAAAGCAACTTCAAAATGTAATTTGTTTGAACTTGTGATATTATTGCATGAACATTATGTTACAATGTAAACCAGATATATTATATATTTGGCGATAATATCCGGATTGGTATTGTTTACCAAATGATAAAAGTAGAGCAGATGAAATAGTAACATGAGCAGGTCAGTGACCACATCCGTCATACATTAGATAATGATGTAGGACTGTGCAGTACTTCTAGGTATTCAATAGATTATGGAATCAACCTGGTTAAATAACAAGGTTAAATATTTACTACTAGTGTGCTGGCTCATGAAAACAGTCACATACTGTACTGTACACGTAGCCATAGGTGAATATCTGATATTATATATAACTGAGTCCAGTAAATAAAGACAACACTTGGCTTGTAGTGTTTTTTTGGGGGGGTGGGCATGTTTGTAACTGATAATGATTCGTCTGCACGAGATCCTTTAATATTAACCCATAGACACCTTTATGGTACTGCCAATTACACTCATCTTGTATAATGAAAGCGATGTAAATATGTCTTAATGATTGTAGTAGCAGTGAGAAAATATTGTTATCAACTTTAGTTTGATAACAAACTTATGGTGCCCATACACGGTACAATTGTTGGGTGCGATGAGATGTGCGCTCCCTCCACATATTTTATTACACAGCTCAAAAAGGTATAGTGCTGCACATACTTTTTGTACTTGATCTCATCTCATTGCATTTCAATGCATTGCATCACTTATGTGCTCTAGTCCAAATTGTATACAATAATTGTACCGTGTATGGGCACCTTAACTTTGCATGAGTTTGCATGAGTGCACAGATGATTCCAGTTTTATCATTTATAGAAAATTGCTGTTTCATTTATTTATTTATTTATTTATTAACAGTTTCTTATATAGCGCAGCATATTACGTTGCGCTTTACAATAGGAGACAGTGATACAGCAATCTGGGTACAGATTGAGTATCCCTTATCCAAATATCCATTATCCATGTTATTCCGAAAAGCATACATCCCACAAAGTAGGAAAACTTGCTAAAAACCTACTTGGGACATCTGTATCAGCACTACTGGGGACATGATATGTAACTGGCACTACTGGGGACATGATATGTAACTGGCACTACTGGGGACATGATGTGTAACTGGCACTAAATATGTGCAAGAAGATGATTGATTGGCTTCCATATTCAGTATCTGAGATAGTACACAAACTTTGTTTCATGTTTTGAAACCTTGTTTTATGCACAAATAAAATATATTTGTGTGTATTTCATGTGGTATATGTACAACATAAATGCAAGATACCCCAAGATACATCATTGAAATATAAAAATATTCTGAAATACGGAATAATCCGTTATTCAAAATTCTTTGGGTCCCGAGCATTTTGGATAAGGGATACTCCACCTGTATTTACAGATAGTCAAAGGTACAATCTATAGATAGAAAGTGTTATCATTTATTACTTGATTATGTCAATATTAAAACAGGGCTATTTCAGCCATTTAATAAGATAATGTTTTTAAAAACTAAACAAAAACATAAATAAACAATGCAAAAAGTAATGGAAAGTTTGTAGAGGGTTTACTATATTTGAAACAAAAGTTGAATGTAGTTATGTGCAATAAACTGCAAAAGCCAGTTCAAGTAATGAATACCAAGAACGTCACTCTGCATAACAAAATAGTTAGTATGGAAGAGGAAGGATTTTATAGAAGATGACTACAACAATGTTCCTTACAGTGGGTGGAATACTAGCACTTGATTAACAAAGGTTCAGTGAGACACAAAATGCATATCAAATGGTGATGGGTGACCAGCACAATAGCAAGAGATCAACATAGATTTAAATCAGTGTCTCAAAGAACAGTTTACAATTGTACTGTGGTCCACCTGCTCAATAAAAGTCTATTGCACCTTTGTGCACTTGCCGAGGGGATCTTGGGAAGGTTAATAACTCTCCAGAACACATTAAAAAAAGGGATAAATCCCATCGCCTATCCATACTTTCTGCACTTTGGTTCATAGACTATATTGATGAAGGTTTTCCTTATCTGGAGCTAGCTTGAGCTACTGTTGGTGGCCTTGGGTTACTATGAGGTTATAGTTAAAGTGTGGAGTAGGCTTTGTTTTAGGACACAAGTTAATGGCATTTCTACATTAGGGTTAAGGTCGGTTGCATTAAAGTTTGCGGACTGCATCTCTGGCATGCAGATCTGAATTACGTATAATCAGTCCATGTATTATTAATTAATAGATGCTTTGTTTTAAATGCCAATTACTGCAACACTTCATATTAATGTTTATATTAATGCACAAAAACATGCAAGTGTCCATGAATACAAGTAAATGTGTACCTACTTACACTTACCTCTTACATTCACCATTTCATATGATAGGGAATGCTAGCAAATTGGTTTGCTTTGCATATGGTATTTCATATTTTCCGATGTACCTGAGTATAGGTGACAATCTCTCAGTGTCCAATCAATCAATTAATATAAACAGATGTTCTCATTTGTCCTCCATGCTGCGCTACCTACACTATGCAATGGACAGACATTCTGTAATTGTTCCAGTATAAGACCTTTATTTAAATGCAATGTCTCCACAATGCTTTACACAAGGGAATGTAAATGAGGAAACAATCTGAAAGAGTTGTCCCTGGATTATTCAACCCTTGTGCATAGTTGATGACCAGTAACCATTCAAACCTCCATTGTTTTTTTCCTTTCCTTTTTATTCCACGCTGACCATTTATTTTTATGAGCTAAGAGTCAGCATTTTTAGCAGAAGATATTCATTCCATGTTAGCCACTGACGTATTTATCCTGGCATGTAATTGCATTATGTGCTATGCATGTTTTGGATCAGTGGAACTTTGTGAAAGTAATTGCCTAGGGTCCATCTGCTGAAAGAATGTCTGTGTGACGGTGCATGTGCAGAAGATAACAAGGATACTGACATTGTGCTATCCTTTACACATTTGCCAATTATCTTCATAGGGGTGTACAGACAGTGACATTTTGGCAGGAGATTTTGACTAGATAGTTAAAATCTCCTAGAAGGTTTGCCAAAATCTCCCAGTGTTTCTCCTGGTTAGTCAATATTGTCTAGCATAGATAGACTGTGTAGGCAAGGCAATTTTGACTAGATCATAGACTATCATTAATTAGACAAAATCATTTAGTCAAAATCTCTTGTGCATCTAGTCAAAATTGCTTAGTCAAAATTGACCATTAGTCAATATCTCACCGTAAGGTGCATTACCCTGATCAGATCTTGGTCTGGATAGCAGGCATTTGCTGAGGGGACTTATGCCTTGCCTCCATTATATGGACCATGCTGTTTTGGGGTGATATGCAAAGATAACAGCATTCTACATATTCTGTAGGGGTGTACACATGGGGAGATTTCGGCTAATGGACAATGGAGATTTTGACTATCTAGTCAAGATCTCCTGAAAAAATCTCACTGTGTGTACACCTGGTGAGTAGCTTTAATAGATGGAATAGATTTACTAAAACTTCTAAAACAGACAATTTGTGGTGTTACCTATAACAACCAATCATATTCTGTGTATCATTTTCTAGAATGCAATAGAGAAATTATAGCATCTGGTTGCTATATAGATACCAGCACCTCTTTAATATTTTTTTTTTTTTAACTTTAGGACCCTTAAGCCTTTAGAAATAGGTGTTCACTATATTAATTAGCAACAACTCATAACTTGCTGAATTTACTTTCGTTTACGCCTATGAAGTACCAGAGGCCACAGGGTAGAGACAGCAGCAGAAAGTCCAACAAGTTTTCAGAAGTCAGATTTCTGATGAAATCCCAAATGTTACTTATTGTACACAATTAGTTCATAGCTTTAATTGTGGGTTCTATTTATTGCAGCAAACTTTGGTCAGCGGAGAAGAATACATAGACACAACTGTTTCCTGAAAAGGTGCATGCCTCTTCATTCCAGAGTGCCCTTTCCCTGAGGTATGTATCTGCATTACTCCTAACCCAATGTCTGGTAATGAATGTGTGTTCTGGAACTTGACATTCGTTTCACATGTCTCATATAGGGCCAGATGCACTAAGCTTCAAAAGTGATAAAATGGAGAGTAATAAACCACCAACCAATTAGCTCCTACCTGTCATTTTTCCAACCTAGCCAGTGACATGGCAGTTAGAAGCTGATTGGCTGGTGGTTTATCACTCTCCATTTTATCACTTTTAATCTTAGTACATCTGTACATCTTGGGTGAGAATCCTTCAGACATAACCTGCACAAAAGGCAGTTAGAAGCTGGTTGATTGGTATATTATCTCTAGCTAAAAGTTGGATACATCTCACCCGCAGTGTTATATGCATCTTATTGATGTTTGACTACTGCCCTTTAGTTCAGGTGTGGGTGGATGAAAGCTGCTGGCAGTAAGCAATGAATGGACAGATTGAATAGTCACACAGAATACAGTACATATGCTGTAGGTCTTGTGCACATGCTACACCTGGATGCAGCACAAGGCAGCTTTAGTAAATACAGAATCAGTTTACTGATAATAAAGCAGATTGGTAAAAACTGGATCAAAATATCCAAATCAGTGCATGTACAGTATAGCACTTGCCAATTCAATTGAACCCAATCACCAATATAATACTCATTGTTGTATATATATGACACCAACCTATCACAATTATTTTTCTCTTCTTAGTATTAGCATTTATTTATAGAGCACCACAAGGGACCTGTAGTGTCCATTTATAAACAAGTAAACAAAAACAAGAAAACAGTAACTTAAGGCCCCATCTACTTGTGCGATTTTGGCCCTTTTAATCCGATCCCGGGATGAGAAATTGGATGAAAAGGGCCTTCAGTGGTGATTTTTTATTTAGGGAGCGCTCCCCACTGAGTGAGTTTTTTTCTGGGGAGCGCTCCCTAAAAAAAAACCCCACCACTGTAACCCCGGGTCCGGGCAGCACGCTGAACAGCCCATGAGCTGCTGCCCGGCCCTGCCCCCGGCAACCTGGCTGTGTGCGGCATGATGTTACAAGGTCACTCCGCACACAGTCGGGGGGGAAGGAGGCAGGGCCGGGCAGCAGGAGCAGGGCAGCCGCTGAAGCTGAGCGCGATGCAGATTTCAGCGCTCAGCTCAGCAGCGCAGGCAGTGACACTCCCGAGAATTTTCCAGGTTTGCCAGTCTGCGCACTGGAGCAAAACCCAGAAAATTCTCGGGAGTGCCACTGAAGGGGTTAACCTCCAATTCTGATCTGATACGTGGTCCCGTGCATCCATCGGATCCCACAACAGGGAATGGGATTGCATGTATATATGTATATGGCATGCAAAAGGACCGCACTGGATGAGGGCTTTACAGTTCAAGACAGTATAAGACAAGTACATGGTACATAAACATTTTTGAATCAGCATACTAAAATAATTTATAGGGTGGCATAAAACTGAGGGATTAGATGCCATCAAAGGAAGTATGGAGATGGTTCAGGCAAAAGAAGGAAAGGCATATTAGGTAAGAGGGCCCTGCTCATGAGAGCTTACATTCTAACTTGGGAACAATTGATAAATGACCCTTCTGGAGACACATATTACATGGATGCTTAAAAATGGCCACTCAGAAAAAAAAAATGGGAGAAGTTGCCTATTACAACTAATAAGCATTTTGCTGTCATTTATATAGTCATTATAGTCATTGTCATTTATATAGCATTTTCTATAAAGATGTCTATGGACAACTTCTCCACTTCTTCACTTTAGCAGGGTTGATAGCAGGGTTGATATATATATGCCATACCCAACACTACTGTTGCTATACCTTTTACTATCAGTGACCACCTACAGTGTACAACTACAGACATTTTCCCATTCCAATGAGTTGGGCAGATTAGGGGATGGTGCTTACCTATTGATATACTTATCCAATCGGAACTGGAGGTCATGCAAAAGGATGTCTGATGCAGTATTGCATCAGAGCCAGAGGTCCAGGTTTTGTTGTCAAGGGGAGTAGTGAGAATTCGGGTACCCTCTTTTTAAATTATTGGGGTTTTCCTTTTTTTGTGAACTTACTCTTTGCCAGAATAAAAAAATAAGTGTTTCTTTTTCCTTATGTTAAAACAAAACACATACAGTACTTACTTCAAAATGTTTCAATAATATATTGTATGTATTGTCTATGAAGCCAACATTTAAAAAAAATATGAAAATATGTCATTAAGGTCTTCAGCTTGTATTACACAACTACAAAAGCGTAGAATAAAAAACAATATTACATGTGATACAAGTGACATCATTCTTGGAAGGACACATTTTAAAGGTGTAATATAGCTACTCTCAAAAATTAAGCATATGTGTTACAGAATAGTGGATATATTTTATAAATATTCAAACATAAATACTTACTATTTGCAACCTGACATGGCCCCATTGCCTTCAAAAGATCATGGCTAAACGCACCACAACCTCTTTTCTCTGATGTATGGACATAAATCAGGCTTAAGGAATTTGTCAATTTGGATAAGAAGGGCCATGACCTCAATTTAATCAGGCTATTTGATTAATTGAAGCTTCATTTAAACAGAAGCATATGTATTCTCTGTAGTAAACATTGATGACCTGTAAGTGGCTTCCTCATCTAACCATAGCTGCTGACCCAATTAAATAGAACTATAACTATTTCACCTGTGCATTGAACTCCTTCAAACATGAACCAAGGTCAATCTTGTTTATCCGAGTCAAGAGGTTGTTGGTAATATCTTCCCAGTCACCATCAGATGGGCGGAAAACTGACCATCAGAATCGTAAACACCGGGGTTATGGTTAGGCACTGGGGTGGAGGTTAGGATTAAATTGCTGGAGGAAGGGGCATTTAGTGTTAAACTGCAAGGGGTAGGAGTGGTTAGGGTTAGGCAGTGGGAGGGGATGGGTAGGGTAATGATTAGAGCAGCATTATTCATTTTTAAAATTGGCAAGAAGTGGTCATGGAAAAGTTTCATACAGCATAACGGGGTCAGAATTCACAATTATTTTTTTCTTTAATAAATTATGGCAACAAGTAACAAGTAACTCTCACTGTTAGGGCTGTTTCACACAGTACGGTTCCTGCCGCACGGTGAAATCCCGTACGGCCAGGGAGCCGCGCCGCACTCAGCAGTTGTGAATGGACACTATTGTGTCCATTCACACGGGACGGCCACGGCCCGGCCGCACGGCTGCAGCCGGATCCCCCCACTGGAAGGGACGGCTGCCGGGCTGTGGCCATCCCTGCCATAATAAAATTCTGAGTGCGGCGCGGCTCCCTGACCGTACGGGATTTCACCGTGCGGCAGGAACCGTACTGTGTGAAACAGCCCTTAGGGCTGTTTCACACAGTACGGTTCCTGCCGCACGGTGAAATCCCGTACGGCCAGGGAGCCGTGCCGCACTCAGCAGTTGTGAATGGACACTATTGTGTCCATTCACACGGGACGGCCACGGCCCGGCCGCACGGCTGCAGCCGGATCCCCCCACTGGAAGGGACGGCTGCCGGGCTGTGGCCATCCCTGCCATTATAAAATTCTGAGTGCGGCGCGGCTCCCTGACCGTACGGGATTTCACCGTGCGGCAGGAACCGTACTGTGTGAAACAGCCCTTACTATATATCATACAATTATATTGATTAGAAAGCCGCAGGTTATCTCAAGGTTTATAATATGGTGACACAGAAGAGCATACGTAACTCGACAAGTCTTTTGCTTAGCCCACAGTCTCCATTAAGTTTAGTATTGATAAAGTAAAGATACTGGTCAATAAAGCTTCGGGCATGTGATTCCTCCTCCCTCACCCCCCCACCCATAGTCTTGTATACTGTTGTGTAAATGTTACCGTTAGAATGCATAGTGCATAGTATAGTCTATAGTGTGAGTTTATCTTGTACTGTATTTTTTAATATGTACTATACTGTTGGCATGTGTACTGTGTTTTGGCTGTGCTGCGACACGGTATATGTGTGATATTTGTTATCGTCTGTTTTTTGCATTCTTTATGTACAATAAAGACCTGCTTTTTCAATCAAAAATTGATAAAGTAAAGATTATAACAATAGTAGCGGGTTTGTTAGCTTTAACAATAGATATGCAATTATTTAGGCCCATGGGTAATAAGATGATAAAATCAGGGCCTGGGGCAAAGTGCAGACTATAGACTCAGTTACATCACATCATTGCAGGTACTAATTGTTCACAAATAAACCCCATATGCAGCCATTATAGCACATGCAATAGAGTGCTGTAATAAAACACACATCTATGTAAATCTATTTATTTATCTATAAATAATAGAGAGAGAGAGAGAGAGAGAGAGAGAGAGAGTTATGCTGTGTACACACGGTACAATCCAGCATGAGATTTTGACTATATAGTCAAAATTGCATGCAGATCGTACAGGTTTTTTACCTTGCGATCCTGATGCGCGCTCCCGTGACAGCACAAATCGAAACCCAGATAGAACGGGCAGCAATAACTATATAGTGCAGATTGTATGAATTGTATGTAAAAAGTACAGAGTTAGCAAAGATTGTATAGCACTCGAATCTTAAGTTGAATAGCAAGGGAATCTCATCGTGTGTACACACCAGAGTTAAAAAGTTTGATGTGGAGATGTTACTCCAATGCTAGGCTCATTCATCCAGCGCCCTCCAATTACCATTGGCGTGTTGGAGCATATAAGCAAAAATGTAAAGATGGCTCTCTATAGTAAAGTAGATAGGTTAAGCTAGGTGTTAGGCTCCCCTCCTAGCAATTAAAGATATATTTCAGTCCCCTATTAATACCTTGCGGTATAATTCATTACTAAACATGCATGCGTAAACCCCAAACATCAGGGAAGGGGCCAAATTCGGGTCTGAATTGGCCCCCTAGTTTAAAAAAGTGATAAAGTGGAGAGCGACAAACAATCAGCTCCTGGCATGTTACACGCTGGGTTTGAAAAATGACAGAAAGTGATTGGTAGCTTGTTTATCACTCTCCTCTTTATCACTTTTTGAAGAGCATCTGGCCCTGGATCACAAATACATGTCTATGAAATCTCAGTCCCCGTGTAAAATGCCCATTCCCATTGAGTATGCCATGAGTATTGCGGATGGTGTAATGGTTAGCATTACTGCCTCACAGTACTGAGGTCATGGGTTCGATCCCCACCATGGCCCTGTGTGGAGTTTGTAAATTCTCTGCATATTTGCGTGGGGTCCCTCCAGGTCCTCCGGTTTCCTCCCACAATCCAAAAATATACTGGTAGGCTAATTGGCTCCCAACAAATTAACCCTAGAATGCCTGTGTGTGCGTGTACATGTGGTAGAGAGTATAGACTGTAAGCTCCACTGGGGCAGGGACTGATGTGAATGTTCAAATATTGGGGGAGATTCTCTAAGAATCTCCGCCCCCCTTCGCAATTATAATTATCGCATATGTTCTAACATATGCGATAATTATAGCAAAGGACAGCTCTTGCGTGGTTTTTACCGCATTTTTAGCTTAGAGAATCTCCCCCATTCTCTGTAAAGCGCTGCGGAATATGTGTGCGCTATATAAGAAACTGTTTATAATAATAAATAATAAAATGAGTAGGTCATGTTATACCTTCCTCCACTTTCAACTGCAATGTTGAACGAAAAATATTTATCTCCAGTTTCAAAAATGTGCGGTTTAACTAGCTACAAATTAAATATTAGAACAATATAATTATACCAAACAGAAAATGCATGTTGTTTATTCATGTACAGTGAAAAGGGCGGCAAAAAGCCCAGCAGGAAGATGTTATTATTATTATTATTATTATCCTTTATTTATATGGCGCCACAAGGGTTCCGCAGCGCCCATTTACAGAGTACACATAATCAGTAATTCCCTCCACCAATTAAGTAATACAATAAAGCACATAAAATGATCTGTTTTGTATTGCAAGCTATTATAATAATTTGCTCCCTAGCAATTACAGAAACCTAAGGCATCACTCGCACACTCATGGAAGCCCAGATTCAATGATTTGGGGCATATGAAATGTCATTGGCCGACTCATTCTAATCCTTTATAGGAATGTGTCCACATGACAAAAGAACCACATGATTAAGTAAAATTGGACTCCTGGGACATTTAAGTTCAGGAAAAGGCTCACTACGATGAATGTGGGTGGGTCAGGAACACATAAATACAAGCACCTTGTCACAGAGGTTGTTAAGTAATGGCATTGTCCAGGAGAACTAATCCTGCAATAGTTTTACACCAGCTTACAAAATGAGCATCATTTGCACATTTACTAGCTAGGAGCAGACACACAAAGCAAAGTAATGAACCATCCACATGACAGACGTCAGCAGGTTATGAGGAGCCGTGTATACAATATATAGAGGAAAACATAAAGTGCAACTAACCTTTGTACAGTTGTTAAGATTTTTAATGCAAATCAAACTTCAACTCATCATGCATACAGACATGTCCTGTGTATTATATTCGTCCCCTATTATTATTTTTTTTTAATAGTTCCAAATAAGTATTTAAAAGGTTGACACAAGCAATAGGTTGACATGAAAACAGTTGACATGAAAAGGTCAATGTGGGTTTTCATGGTTTTTTTTGGTGTCTATGTCGACTTCAGTCAACATGGACCCCCAATTGGTGTAACGCATACCCTCGCAAGGCTCGCTTCACTCCCCATGGTTTAGGCATGGTGTCTCGCTTTGCTTGACACACTTTACCAGTCTCAGTTGTAGTCCACGTGGATCATAAATTCTGAAAAAGTTCTAAGAATAAAAAACATAAACATTCTTGTCGACCTTTTCATTTATCGACCATTGCTATGTTGACCTATTGCTTGTGTCAACCTTTTGCATGTCGATCAATAGTGACCAGCCTACCTACTGTTGACCTAGACCGGGCATTCCCAACCACGGTCCTCAAGGCACACCAACAGTACATGTTTTAGTGATATCCAGGCTTGAGCACAGGTTACTTAATTAGTACCTGAGTGATTCTGATTAATCCATCTGTGCTGAAGCCTGGATATTACTAAAACCTGCACTGTTGGTGTGCCTTGAGGACCGTGGTTGGAAATGCCTGCACTAGACACTGGCAACCTATCGACCGGAACCAATACAATTAACGCCACGAGTGTTGTTTTTCCTTTTGAACTACCTTTGCTTGTCCTATCGGAAGGGGGGTGTCAATACCTAATCAGCCAATCAGAATTAGCAACTGTAGACTGTATTACTGAAAGTCATTATAATTGCATATCATTTTACCATCTCCATTGTACCTGTAGACACACGTCTCCTTACAAGTGTACCTGGGGGGGAGGGGGGTCCACAGATCATTACATTGCAGTTACCTTACCAGAGGCGGAACTACCATTGGTGCAGCAGGTGCATTGCACCGGGGCCCCTGACAACTAAGGGGCCCACTGCTGCATAAAACCATCAATGAGTTATTGTGAACCTGGGTTGGGGTGGAGGAGGGGGCCCAGATTATATATTTGCACCTGGGCCCACAACCCACAAGTTCCGCCACTGTACCTTACCATATATTGTACTTAGGACCCGATTCAGCAAATCTCGCTAAGCAGTGCTCGTTCACTGCTAAGCGAGCCACTAAACGCCACCCGCCGCCCAGCAGGCATTGGCCCACCTGCATCCCTAGGGGAACGCTTAGCGTTTTCATGTGGACGCCCATAAAAAGCTGGGTGTTTCCCTGCCCGCCCCCCTCCCTCCCCCCCTACATGTATGAATGCCTCAGCAACTGTGAGAGTCGCCAAAGGTATACGTACAGCATCCCTACACATGCGCAAATATGCACAGAGCCACACCATCGGTCCTCAGCACAAATATGCTGGGGACCGATCAGTATTGAGTTATCCCCCTTAGTCCTCTGCTTGTTAAACCACAATATATTTGGGTGTGGTATAACACACCGACAGTGGGGATTCCGACAGTCATTAGTGTGACGTCGGAATCCTGACTGCACAGCGGGGAGAGCGCAATGAAGCCCCTTGCGGGCTCGCCACGAGGGAGCAGTCGGTGGACCCCCACGAGGGAGCAGTCGGGATTCCGACGTCGGAGTAATGACTGTTGGAATCCCGACTGTCGGTGAGACGTCCGGCACCCATATATTTTATGGTAAAATAATGTTAAGCTACATTATTGAAGTACTTTCTCACCAACCCAATATAAATGTCTGCAGGAGGCCATACTATTATACTTAGAGATTTTGAGGGGGGAAAAAAACATTTTTATAAATATTATTTCTACAAGCACTATACCCATTTAGTAACATGATACCTAAGGTTTTAGTTACCCAAAGAACGCTTTTCCCTCTCTCCAACCAGATGTAAAGGTAGGACCATAACTCAAGGTGAAATATGTTATTTGGCTTAAAAGAAATGGAAAAATAATTGTTGTGATATAAATCAGATGTTTATTTGCAAATTATCTCATGACACATGGTCATGCTTAATTTTCCAGCTTGTGCTCAATTGTAACACGATCAATTGTGCCACATTTGTTCCTTGCTACAACTTAAGTGCTCATCAATCACAGAGAAGGTTTGAAAAGGAGGGGCGGACTACCTTCCCCGTACAGAAGCCCTGCCAGCCATAGGGACTTACCAATGAAGATAGGACAGCATGAGAAAGCTGTTCCAGTCTGCCTCAGACTTTCATATTTCAGTAATAGCGGGCAGGAAAAATAAACAGGCAAAAACAAAAAGTTTTCCAGGTTGTCACTTACTTTTAAATGAGTATTTCCAACTACAGTATGAATACATTGCTGTGATTTCATTTGTGGGTGGCAGGTAAACTATAAACAGTCTTCAGTAAAACATACATAAGGATTCTTTGTAGCACATTTTAGTATGGCAAAATAGATATAAGCACAAAATAAAAAAAAGTAGATTGGTAGTAAAAATCATCTGGCCGTATGTGGTAACAAGGGGTTAGATTTAATAGGATGAGAGATTCAGAAAGTGAGAGATTTGGTGAGAAATCTCCACTTTTTTTAAAGCGGCAATCATTTACACTGCAAAACCAGTTTGATTTTGCAGTGTGAATGATTGCCGCTTTAAAAAAAAAGTGGAGATTTCTCACCAAATCTCTCACTTTCTGAATCTCTCATCCTATTAAATCTCACAGATAGTGTCTTTAATAGGAGGTGATTATGTGATCCTATGTTTCTGGCTAAATTTCCAAAAGTAGTAAATTAGCATAAATAAAATAACAGGAAATATATTCTACACTGCTATACAGTGGCGGCTCCAGAGGTGGGACTGCAGCACAATCCATAATTCAAATAGGGGAGCCGAACCAACTGACAGTGAGTGTTGGAGTGGCAGTTGGTGTGACTTCCCTATTTGAATTTTGAAATGGGCTGCAGCACCCTGTCTCCCCTGGTTAAGGCTATACTGGGAATCCAACTCAAGATCTGAGTTCTGTGGGGCGGCAATACTAACCATTACACCAATTGTGCTGCCCAATTGATTCAGTCAAAACCAGAAGTTCTCAAACGCAGTCTTCAAGGAACCCTAATGATCCAGGTTTTAAGTATATCCACGCTTCGCCACAAGTGACTTCATTAGTACAGTATCTCTGTCAATTTGATTCAGCCACCTGTGCGGAGCTATGGATATACTATAGAGTGCTTTGAGGACAGCATTCAGAATCCTTTCGTCTAGATTATTGCATATGGAAAACCAGGGGGAGACTTAGGAGCAGATCATCATTGCATGGGTCCAATCGTTTATACAACATGTTGGAAGATCTACACTTGTTATGGTGCCAGCATTAGAGCATTTTGATTTTAGATCCAATTAATACTTACTAGAAATATTTGACAGTATGAGATTCCACTTATGAGACTGTAGCTCAGGGAAGATTGTTACAAAAAATGTATATTCCATATATACAGTATTTAATAAACAAAAATTGCCCTTTACCCGGTCAGTACTAGGTCAGGATAAACAATTAGCAACATTACATTATCTTCTGCGTAGAGCACTCCAGACACAAGATGAAGTGATACATTATGGCAGAGGACGGAAAAGATAGGCCTCTGTTTGTTAAATATCAAGACCACTAATTGACTGATACCATTCCTATTAAAACATTACTATCTCAAGGGCTTCCGCAATCCTATTGAAGCTCTGAAGGAGATGATGAATGACTTAACCTGATAATTTGGCCGATTTCAACAAAACTTATTTACCATAGGCCTTCGCTGAAGTGAAGAGGGCAAAATAGTATCAGTTGCATAAAAGGGTGTTTAACTAGCACTGTAAATGACCCACCCCATTAGGCCAAATAAAATAGCCTGCAGAAAGGATCATTGTTTGGCCACAACCCATTGTCTGTAGTTATCAGCTACTCTGAAAAGACAGTATTTTGTGTGTGTAGGAAGAAATACAGAGGAGGAAGACTCGTTTTAGTTTTCTAAAAACCTTATGAGGAAAAAAACACTTTCCCAGTATATATATATATATATATATATATATATATATATACATATATACATATATACATACATACAGTTGTTTGGAGGTGCGGCACTCCTCGCAAATTAACAAGACATACTGCGGTTTAAAGGTATGTCTTGTTAATTTGCGGGGAGTGCCGCACCTCCAAACAACTGTTTATATGAATACTACAGTGGGGGCACCCAGCCAAGTAACACACAGCGTCTGTGCAAGTGAGTGTGCCGGTCTCCAGTTCCTCTTGCGGGAATATATTGCTCAGTTTCTCCTGTTCATCAGCGACCAGAGATGGTCGCTGATGAAAAAGAAACTGCCCGGGGGAGCCCGGCAGTGGTAATCAGCTGGTCGCAGGAGCATGTTCCTGCGACCAGCGATCACCACAGGGGCAAAAACGGGAGCGCGCACCCGGCGATATATCGCCGGTGCACACTCCCATTGCAGGCAATATGGTCGCTCAGCGACCATATTTCCCGCGATTTTGGACAAAATCGCCCCCGTGTGTAAGCACCTTTAGGCTGGGGTAGCCAACCCTAGTCCTCGAGAGCTGCCAACAGTGCATGTATTGCAGGTCTCCTCACAGAGTCACATGTGAGCTAATTAGCTCCATCTGTGTATCTTTTAAAATGTGTCAGTGATTTATAAGTGCAGCTGTGCAGCAGCTAGGTTGTCTGGAAAATGTGCACTGTTGGTAGCTCTCGAGGGCTAGGGTTGGCTACCACTGCTCTAAGGAGTTTAAAAGTACCAAAAATAACTTGGTGTAGTGTGGATTTTATAAAATCACAGAAAAAATTATAAGTACCCAGAGTACCGAAGTGGTGAGTGTGTTCACTTGCAGAGCCTGAGTGATGAGTGTGTGTGTATATATGTATATATGTATGTATATATATATATATATATATATATATATATATATATTTATTATTTTTTTTATTTTTTTTTGTATTCCGGTTCCAATATCTTCAGTTTTACAAAAAGAAAATATTTGTAGTATCAAAATACCTAAATTATAAACATAAATTATGTAAATTGAACATGCTTCTGTTTTAAACATCATAATGTAGTCATTTTAGATGATCTAAATATGAAAAATACTATGTGAGTAAAAGAAAACATTTGCATTCATGTTTGCTATATGTAAATTTAATACAGAGAAAAGTAACTTTCAATCCCATTTTGAAATGTTTCATGACTTGTTTGTAGATCTGGCTAAAGTTTAAGATTTAGTGACTTGCTCTTAAGATTTAAATAGAATAGATTTAGGACCTTTTTTTTCCAACAGTGCAGAAATCTGATCCCAATTAATCAACTTTAACATATACAATTGGATACTTTGCTGTAGCATTTTTTTCCCAGCTAAAAGTACTTGTCTTTTTGCACATCCATCGTAATGGTTTAAATAAGGCACCAATACAGCCTATGTTTTAATGGTAGGTCTCTTCATCTTTATACAAGGAAAGAGCATTTAACAGTTTGTTTCAATCAATCAGAGCTGGGGTATGCAATGTACAGTACAGATGTTGGAAAACTATATATCCCACCATGCACTGGCACAGATTATTTGCTCGAGTAGGCTACAACTGTGGCATGCGGAGATGTGCAGTTCCACTACAGCTGGAGTACATTGCATATCCTTGATATAGGCAGTCTTCATGGAATACATATACAAGCCAAGCAACGGGATGCCAGTGGTTGGACAGTGGCATCCCAATCATCAGAATCCCACACAAATAGGGCCATGGTGGAAACAGGCAAATATTTTAATTCATCATAATAACCTGTAATGTTTACTTTAAGATTATTTATTATAATTTATGTAACAAATGTGAGCGACGCTGGTATTTTTAGCGGCTGTTGGCTCTCAAGTGGTTAAAATGTAAGAACTCAGTATATCATATTGCTGTCTGACCTCACACAAATCTAATACAACTTGTTTTGTTTTTAGGCTGAAAATTGTGCGTAATTTCTGGAGAATGTGAAAGAACAAGAAACAGTATTATTTATTAATGAGTACTTGTGCTTGATGGCTAAACATCTCTATGGATCATAATCATGAAATACTTATTCAAAAGATTTAATTGGTTGAAAAAACTGAAACTACAGAACAGCAAGACTTGGATTGTTTTTG
Source organism: Crinia signifera (assembly GCF_055691185.1). NCBI lineage: Eukaryota > Metazoa > Chordata > Amphibia > Anura > Myobatrachidae > Crinia > Crinia signifera. Next base: position 123,277,039 of record NC_139217.1, read on the forward strand.
TAGTCTCGCGGTAAGCAGAAACATCCCAGTATCACACTGACGGACAACCAGGATCACCTACAGATACTTCATGGCCAGGAAGGAAAAAAAACATGGAGTGTCTTTCTGAAGGAGTAATAAATGACAAGACTCGTTTGTGAATATTTGTTTCCAGGTGGATGACTAAATGTTCCAGAAGACAGTGGCAAATATACTTTTCTACCAAAAGGGACGAATGCACACTGCCACTCCATCCAACCCCTGCTATCTCCACATTTTTACTGTATTTTGCATAGCGGTTAATGTGGTACACACAATCAAGCAGTTTATGTGACCAAAATAAATATTTGCATCGACAAGCCGCTTCAGCTGGGCAGCATGAAAACAAAACAATCATTTTATATTTGCGATTGGTGCCATTCGAATAATGTATAGGACTTAATTATGCAGGAGTGCAATACTGATTTCTATAACATATGCAAGAATTAATATTTACTAGTATTGCTGTACCTCAAAGTTGCATAGGACTTCTGCACAGTTGTTAGTGGATGCCAGAGTTCATCCATTCCCAACAGTGTATATCCACAAACAAATAAAAATGCTTCTAGTGCTCAAACACTGAGGATAACAAGGAGGCAGGGAGATGATCAATACTTTATTTAAAATTGGTATATCCGTATTTTTCATATTGATTGATCACAAGGCTGTGAGTAAAAAGACTCTAGCTAATAAGTTGAGCTCAATCGGACTTTCCATCTGGACTGAATCAAATGTACCTTTAAAATATATTCAAGATATCACAATGATATTGACTTTTTATTAGGGTTTCAAAAATAAAAGTTGGTACAGTCCAACTAAGATCCTGATCCATTAATGGCCACATGGGGGGATAGATAAAACTATATATACAAATGGCCGCATCGTACGGACCTAGATGTCCGACTAACATGTGCGACATGTCCGAAAACCTTGTGCCAATGGAATTCATCGTTTCTCCAGAGACCAAAATAAGTGGACTGGATTTTGCTCAGGGATGAGGAACCAGAACATAACACAATGGTTGGTAGTTTTGGTTGACACTGGCTAACCAAATTAGTACCCAACACATGGCAAACTTCACCTTTGATATATGTTTAAGAAGTATAATACATCCATTTAAAGACTCTCACTGAAACAGCTTTAATGACCCATTGCACGTTTCCGGTGTATCCTAGTAATGACACTGGTAAAATAGACTAATACGGTCATTAGTAACTTGAAAATAAATATGTACATAATACTTAGTACATAAAGCAATTTTGCTCATACACTAAAACCTTGTGATTCCTTTTAATTTAATATTTTAATTCTCTAGCTGCTAGCATCTGCCAAAAAAACTCACAGTATTTTCATACATTTAAATGGACAAATCACAATACAGTCTACGCCATACATATTTTAATTTCCGATAAAATGGACAAGCGGTCATCTAGGCATAACATGATTTACAAAATATATTTTCTTGAAACTGTTCAAGTGTTACAGTTGGTTGCGTTTATATTTCTATATTAAAAAATGTATATGTATATTTCTTTAAAGAAAAGTTGCACTTCCAAAAACATTAACATGTTGTTGTAATAAACTATATATTTTTTTTTATGGCTTTATGCTTTTTGGTTAGCGGTGCTTTATTTTTATGACAAAATAAAAAAAAAATATTGAAATAAGACAGTTACGGATATATTGTTCTTTGCAAGTTAAAACGGTTTTATTTATAACTGTTTCATAAAAATTAACTGCTTAGGGAAAACTTCAGTTTAAGCTGTGTCTGTGTCGACATTCGGGATAAAAAAAAAAAAAAAACATGTTGACCTTTTGACTATCGGCATTCCCCATATCGACCTAATGACCCTGTGGAATTAGAAATGAGCAGGTCCTGATTTACCTGGATCTCAAAATGGGATCTTATTGGCTATGTTTTGGAGCAAAAACATGTGACAGCATATAGCCAATAAGATCCCGTTTTGAGATCCGGGTAAATCCGGACCGGCACATCTCTAGAATTAACCCCATGTCGACCTTCATGCATGTCAACCTAGTGGTGTTGACCTAATGCTTGTCTACCTCTAGTTGCAGCCTATCCAATGATACATACCCCCTGCAATGGTGATTGAAAAATAAATATGTTCCCGACTTTCCATGGTTCGTTGGCATCCTGAGCCTTTCGTAATTCTGGTGAAGGTTTGCTGATGTCAGCCAAGATGCTGGCGTTGGTATACTTAAGCAGACCCAAAAAGTGGCAGACTAAAACCTCTGGAATCTTCTCTGGTCCAGATCTTTAGTATTCACATCGGTGCAAAGATCTTCTCAAAAGTATATGCTTTTAGCTTTGGGTGAAAGGCTTGATGTAAATAATAAATATGTACATACTGTATAAAGAACATAAAAAAATGTGCTGCTTATGATACTGGTATGATATGGTACTTACAACTTAAAGATGAATCCCACTCAAAAATGGCTGTAGTTGCTGGCAGCCTCTGAAGATATTGACCATGCGCAGTGCAGTTTACCGGTGGGGGAGTTTGCACTACCCTGCTTAGGCAGCGAGAGTGACTCCTTGGAGAAGAGATAAAGCCGGAAGAGTTATACCCACTATAAATACCTATACCCCAAAGTACCAGCCATTCAGCTCTTAACTACCAAGTCACCAGCTGATTTTGAAAAATAAAAGGAGCTGGTGGTTGGTACTTTTTCTCCCTTCAATGCTTAGTACATAGACCCTTTTTTTTTTTTTATTACGAAAAGGATGGGCATATGCTAAAGTGTAAATCCATGCGTGCTTAATTTTTATATGCACGCAAGAGCATTTTATTGCGGGTTATTAGACAATAGTTATGTAAAGTAGAGGAATTGCCCATCTTATACTTCCACACACTGACCACAAAATCACAACATTAAATAAAAAACAATCCTGTCCGAACCAATTTGAACCTAGTGTTCATCAAACATTTGTCCCTTAAAAAAAAAAAAAAAAACAATATTCAGTCTGTCAGAAATCTTTATTAAACACGCATTATTTTATAAAGAGATGTAGCAAATAAACAGAATATATAGAAAAATTGACTTCTTTTTATTTAAACAGTCAATATAAAATTTTGTACCAATAATTTATGTGGTAGCATTCAAACTTTCTTAGAGGGGTCTAGTTTTATTTCAAATAAACTCTCACCTCTATAGGATCATCATGCCCCATGTGCAGGGCCGGTGCAAGGCACCGGAGCGCCCCAGGCGAGTCGGGGTGGGGGCCCCCCCGGTGCCGAGTTACCTGTTGGGCCGTCTGGGGGAGCGTACAGGGGGGTCCAGGCTGGCGTCTGACAGGAGCCAGTCCTGCGGCGCTGAGTATAAAGCTGGCGGCGGTGGGGGGTCCCTTCAGTGAATAAGAAATCACTAGCGCTATGATTTCTTATTCACTGAAGGGACCCCCCACCGCCGCCAGCTTAAGCTTTATACTCAGCGCCGCAGGAGGTACCCGCGCGGCAAGGACACCACTACAGGCTTCTGTCAGAAGTCGGCAGGGACCCCCTTTGCACGGGGGGCGAGGGTCAAACTGCCGCCCTCCAGTGGCCGGCACCCTAGGCAAATGCCTAGACCTGCCTAGTGGTGCCCATGTGCCTTCTCACAGTACATATACTGTGCACCATATTTAGTGGTCGTCACCCCCCTACCATGTTATAGCCAATCCTGTACTCCAGTGCTGAAATGTACCGTTACAGTATCTAAGAGGCTGCATGTAACGAGCTACAGGAAATGCAGACTTGGAGTGGTATATATTGGTGCTGGGCTAGGCTTATATAGTTAAGAATGGAAATACAAACATTTATTATAGGAGTACTGTAGGACAGTAGTAAAAACCATAATACTTCACATTATGACAATACAGTACAATGAGAATAAGGTGGCATTTTAGATGTTTTCATACTCTGTAATTTATTTCTAGTACAGCAGTTGCAACATTTAAAAAACAAACAAATCAAATCACGCACGCAGAAGAGCAATACTCCGATAGGGTGAAATGTACTGTAGCATGTACACTTGTAAGCAATCCATGCACAGAGGTTGCTGAATCCATGTACCTCCAGCAAGGGGTGCTCACATTGATGACCGGTGGACACAAACTGTGGACATGATATGGACAGTGCAATGCTGCTGCACATCTTTTATATGTTTATATTATACACGTCCGAACAGCAGCTCCCAAATGTCACATAAATATACATTTTAAATAAAATGATCATTGTATATACTTGTTTTTTTAGGTAACAATTTTTGATAAAAAAACGTACAAATGTAATTTTTCCAGAAAAAACAAATGCAACATATAATAGAAGCCCATAAATGGACACTTATCCTACATTGAAGAACAGAACCGGTCAATAGCAGCTTTGGAGATAAATCCAGAATGCAATGTAATAAGGACAATGGCATTTATAATGTTCATTGTGTACAGTAGTCTCTGTTGGTGCATAGAATGCAGTGCAAAAGTACTTAAGTGGGTATTCAATTCGTGGATTGTCAAGCTCAATGAGAGATTGAAAAAGTGAGAGATTTTTTAAGAAATCTCCAGGGTTTTTTTTAAAGTGGCAATCATTCACACTGCAAAATCAAACTGGGTTTGCAGTGTAAAGGATTGCCGCTTTAAAAAAAAACAAAATGGAGATTTCTTACCAAATCTCTCACTTTCTGAATCTCTCATCCTATTACATTTCCCCCAGGAAGTCATATTTTCAAGGTAAACACGGACACAGAGCCGAGAAATCAGCTGAAAATGCAGTTGATAGAGTACACAGGAACACTATATAATCAGTGCAACGTACAACCTGGTGATAGACCAGCATGTGAAGAAATGCACACAGATACTTCAAAGAAGGTCATTAAAAAGATGGAAATTAGAAAACAGAAGATTTTTGCCTTTTTTCTTTGGATCACAGTTTGTATAAACACCATACACATTAAACCAATAAATACAAGTCACCAAGTCAAAGATTAAATTTTACATTGAAAACAATAAAAATAATACTGGACCACCACAATAGGCTTATGAAATAAAACTACAGCCCTGAAAGGGGATAGTGGACATTTATAATAATTGACAATTAATTCTTTACAATTGCACTCAAAAAATATATACTTATATACCCATGTTTGGTTTGTCTTTTTACATTTTGGGAAAAGGATTCTCATTGAAATCCCATAGGACCATTTAAATATATTTCAATAGAAACCAAAACATTGCAACAAAATAATTCAAACAAACAGTTTATAATGCAAGAGATAATTGAATTATTGTAGATTGTATTTTACATCCGTAAGTAAAAAATGAAATAGAGTTAAGTTTACATAAATACACAGCAACTTCAATAGGTCAAAGAATTTAGACCAGAAAGAATGTTCCAAGCATCCTGAAGCTTCAGATCCGGGGATCAAGGGTAGGAAAAATCAGTTCTAGATTCTGAAGGTCAACCTCATGAAGGTCAGTAATATACTGAACTGAAGTCATAGGTCAGTTGTCTGCATCGGTGTGGCAACCCACTGATATCTGTGGCTGTGTATTCTTGTGAGGCTATGCTTGGGGTGATGTTGCAGCAAGAAGTTGCTGACACAGCAATGCATTGTGGCGCTGAAGATATTCAATTGTATCACCTTGTTTTTCAATGACTTCTTCTAAGCTTGCTCCTTCACTATAGAATACAAAAATATTGGAATATAAGCACAGATAAGTGTGACCATAATAGGTTAAAAGTACATATAGATACAAAATACTGGCAAATAAATGACTGCTTCTGCAGTAATACATTTCCGCTCTCGTAGGTTAAGCTTTTAAAATGTATGTAGTGCACCAGTATGTCATCCCTCATCTATTTTACCGTGCGTGTATGCATCACCACATGTGACTCAGACTTGGGAGCATGTGCACCATGCGGTCTTCACCACAAACAAGTCGCATCTGCCATGGCTAGTGGTAAATACGGGCTCAGACTCATTTGACAAAATGTTATAATTTATATAGGATTACAGTGAGGGAACGGAAGAGCTAGATATGGGCAGAAATCAAATTTACATTAGAATTGAAAAATCCTATTCAAAAGCCTGGATGACTGCTGATTGGCTGAGAGACCAGCTGCCCAGTCTTTTGAATAGGAATTTACAATTCTCCCACCGTCCGCGGGACCGCGCATTGGATCAGATCATTGAAATTTGGGAACGCGGGAATCGGGTGAAATCGGGCCCAAATTGCGTAATGTATGGGGGCCTTTAGAGTACAATAAATGTCTATGTTGCATTATTTCCCTAGTGGTTTTCATTCTGACACTGCCATACATAGGACCTTACTACTGTACTTCTCAACATTCATTAATTTCGAAAACATTAGAAATATATATTAGAAAAACTTTACATTACTAATAACTTTTAAAATCACCCTCAAGCTAAATTTATATCCAAATATTACATAAAGGAGATACCTGAATCCAATTCCTGGATTTACATGACTTTGAAATGTATGGATCCTCTCTTCTTCAATAATGTCTGGTCTAGGCATGCTTCGGTTAAACTTGTATATTTGCACTAAAATGTAAAGAAATGTATTAAGGTTATAGTCAAAGTTTCCTTGGCAATTTATTAAAGTACGATTAACTGAATATTAAGGAATGGCAAAAGATATGTGTGCAAATCTCAAGTGTAGAAGGAGCGTTTCCAGGGGAGCTTTTGTAAATGTCAAACAGGCACTTGTTGTGCTCGTCTGATCAGACTGACATATACAGTATGGATACTTGAAATTAGCCACTCCCATTGGCAAATTTAACATGAATAACTAATTCAGCAACATTTTTCAAGTGATGTTAAATAGAGGCACCAAAACATTTTTTTTTAAATGGAAAACATTGGGCCTGATTCAGAATGGATTGTATATGCTAAGCTAGATATACAAGCCATGTATGAGATCCTAAGCAATGGAAGAGATGGAGGAGATGCATCGGGACCATCGTTCACAATGTTTATCTGCGACTGCAAGCCGGATTAAGTCTGACCTTAAGGCGTGTGTTATGGCAGATTTGGACTAACTGCACTTTAGATGTACTTCAGATTTAAGGTGCATACACACGGACCGCATTCAAGCGATTTTCCCTGGGGTGGATGGCTTTCCATAGCAGGACACTATAGAAGCCATCCACCCTAGCTGATGATGCTGGAGTGCGCATCAGCACTCATTGCCAGGCCATACACACTGGTTGGCTTTTGAGCTAAAAACAGCTCAAATAGTTAAAGTGAGCTGCTTTCAGCTCAAAATCGCCCTTTAGGCCCCATACATTAAGTCTGACACAATGGAATAGGTATATCCTGCAGCCCTCCACAGAGAGATCTTATGAGTACGGATAGCCCACTACTTTCAGAGAGACCACGAGAGATCTGCAGAGCTTCGCTCTCTGCTTTTGGTAAATACCATCCCCAGGGCCGAAACTAGGGTTTCCGGCGCCCGGGGCAAGGCAGTCTTTTGGTGCCCCCCCCCCTCCTAGTGATGCTGCTGCGCGCCGAAATTTTCGGGGGGGGGGGGGGGGGCGTGGCGTGGCCTAATTTGGGGCGTGGCCTATAATCGCTGCTCTCCCGCGAGGCCACACCCCGTTTATTCCCCGCTGCTTAGTTAGCAGCTGACAGGGGGGACCGACCAAATGACGCCTTGTCCCTGGCCCTGGAGACCCCCCCCTCCCCGCACAGCCGGAGACCCCCCCCCCTCCCCGCACAGTCCTCTCACCGTCCATCTCCTACTAGCGCGGCTGCAGGAAGCGCTGATGACTTCAAAAAGACTTGCCGGACGCTGATTGGCTGAATTCAGCCAATCAGCGTCCGGCAAGTCTTTTCGAAGTCATCAGAGCTTCCTGCAGCCGCGCTAGTAGGAGATGGATGGACGGAGTCAAAGTAACATGCCCGCCACTACACTACAGCGTTCACATACACCGGACCTCACAGCGCCCCTCACCTCCAGCGCCCGGTGCGCGTGACCCCCCAGCCCCCCCCTAGTTACGGCCCTGCCATCCCTGTACAAATTATTGGGCTAGATTTACAACAATGGCTGCTTTTAATATTAGCACTGGCCTCCAGAAAGCAGAATTCATATACATTCCAAGTTTAATTTAATACTGTAGAATGCAAACACAATTTGGATAGCATTGGGATTTAGGAAACAATTTTTTATACCTTGCCTCAATTAAAGGCATAACTTGTTTAATAATGACCAATTTAGAATGGTTGGTTACCACCCCCAAAACACCTGCTTACTGTCAATCACCTTGCCAACAGCTAGCAAAAAGTAGCAGGATTTAATTGCTGGACGGCATTGCGCGTGTACATTGTGGCCCAGACTCACGCGCAGTCTATCAATAATGCAAATTCATACAGCAGCGATCAGGTCTGAATCAGGCCCATACACACTTATGTTGTGGCTATGTATGCGGTTCGATGACCATGCAGTTTCACAAAGCACTTCTGAGAAAGGCCTCCTGTATGTTCCCCAGGTTGGTGCTAATAACAGGGAGTTTATTATTATTTTTTTACTTCTCAGTGGCAGCCACGTTACAGGTAGTGAGACATTTGGTCTGAACCCTGACCCCTCCCACCTGTGTCAGTGGTGTTCCTACATGAAAGGTTCAGCACCTACTAAGCTGGGCAGTCTCAGGACATGCTTTGCAGAATTATTACACAAATGTATTCATCTTCCAAGAAATGCTCCGAAGGTCCAACATCAGCATGCTATTTGTTGTACAGATTAAAAAAAATAAAACGATTTGGATTGATCACATATTGTATTGGCTTAAGTCGACATGGACTTTAGGTCGTCGTGGTGAATTTTTTTTGGGTGTATGTCGACTTACATCGGCATGGACACCTTATAAGTGTACCGCGTCCCCTCACATGGCTCGCCATGATTCAGGCACACTATTTTATTCTCCCTCCACACCCTAGTGCAGCGATGGCTAACCTTGACACTCCAGCTGTTAAAATGCACATCCCAGCATGCCCTGCTACAGTTTTACTATTTGGCCATGCTAAAACTGATGCAGGGCATGCTGGGATGTGTAGTTCAACAACATCTGGAGTATAAAGGTTAGCCATCACTTCCCTAGTGGATGGTAGGGCATGAAAAAAAAATATTATAAACCATGTCGACCTAAAGTCCCTATGCCCTGTCTACTGAATATACTGTAGGTTGACCCAAGGACCGTATCCCTCACATATACTGTATGAAGATAGGATACACAGGCAAAAGGCTGGAAATAGAATCCTATATGGGTATACTGAACTGGTTTATCTTCATCTAAAAAGGACAACTTGTGCCAGCACGGCACTTCCCCAGTATATGATCCTATGCATGATGTCCCATTAAACCTTCTTTGTCCTCTTTTGTGACGAGAGAACAGCCCTCCACCATTGTTGCTGAGACCACCTGATGATTTGGGAGCAGAGTATATGGCTTGAACTCTGTGGTTCACAATGACTGTCCCACAGAAGAACACGAATATAAAACAGCAGGCTGTAAAGTAATCAGACAGGCCACCATCGGATCAGTTGCTGGTGGTCCTTTCCCTCCTTCTGCATTACATTTTAGAACAGGAGTGTTTGATACTTCAGATGCATTCAAGAGAAAAGATGAAAACAAGCTGAAAAGAAACCATAAAAACATGCAAAAGTAGCAACTGGGTCTCTGGGAAGCTTCTTTGTCTGTTTCAGACAAGTTCATAGGGTGCTGCTAAATAGTACGCCAGTCCGTAGAGTAAACAGAATGTATAAAGTCACATAGCTTAAGGAAGTACAGGACAGAACGCAGCACAAGCACTATGGTAGCTAGACAAACAGGAGGCAGAAGGTACTGAAGGCACTGCTTGTGAGATCTTACAGCCTAGGATATTGAAAATAATGGGAGCATGTTCAAGTCCAGTTGATCATTAAAACTACTGATTGTTGCAAGTTGGAACATGGACATTTTCAAAATCATACATGTTCATAATACAGGTTGAGTATCCCTTAGTGCCAGTTACATATCATGTCCCCAGTAGTGCCAGTTACATATCATGTCCCCAGTAGTGCCAGTTACATATCATGTCCCCAGTAGTGCCAGTTACATATCATGTCCCCCAGTAGTGCAAGTTACATATCATGTCCCCCAGTAGTGCAAGTTACATATCATGTCCCCAGTAGTGCCAGTTACAGATGTCCCTAGTAGTACTTTTATCAAAGAAAAGGGGAAAAAATGTTGGTTTTTGGAATAATTTGGATAACGGATATTTGGATAAGGGATACTCAACCTGTATGTTGAAATATATAAACAGTTCTAGAAAACAGTTAATTTTAATTATAATGTGTATGGAATGGTTGTATTTAATGCGCGTACCAGATCTACAGAATATTTGTATGCATACAGGTGCATGTGTATAGGTACAATGCTCCCTGTGGCTTTCATCAGGACTAATACTGGTGCTGACCAGACATTAAATGTGTAACCAGTCCTGTTAGTTCAAGATGAAAAAAAACTTAACTGGTGATTGATTTTAGAAGGAAGCTGCCAGGTTTTGGTTTTACGGCTATTATCGGCCAACATCTAGAACAGGGCTGGGAAACACTGGCCCTCCAGATGTTGATGAACTACACATCCCAGCATGCCTTGCATCAGTTTCAGCATGGCCACATAGCAAAACTAATGCAAAGCATCCTGGGATGTGTAGTTCATTAACATCTGGAGGGCCGGTGTTGCCCAGCCCTGATCTAGAACCACTGGCAAACTCAGACCCTATTGCATATACTCGCCATGTCTATTATGTCAGTCAACCCATTTTATTGTATCTGATTTGAAGCATTCAACCAATTACTCAAAAAAAAAAAAAACACATTCCAGTTTATTTTGATATGGAATTGCCACTAAATTTTATGGCAAAATTGCTGAAAAATAAGCACCTTGCCAAGTTGAACCCTATTACATCTGGTCTTATGTCTCAGTTGACAAGACTAAATACCCATCTTTTTCCTAAAGATCCGGTCATTCTTTTATGAGTCTAGTTTAACAGCACGCAATTTAACAGAATTGTAATCTTGGTGGTTTATTCTCACTGAGCAGCAACATCTGTACAAATAATCTGTGCAAATAAGGTAAATACTTGCTGTAGTTCAATTAAGTTAGCCACAAGTACAGGAAAAAAAAATCCAGAGCCATTGTTGCATGGCTCTAAGTATCTATTAGAAAGCATATAACAAAATAAAAAAAAACAATACCTTTACCACATATCAGAGATGTGAAAGTCATAACCTTATGTACAGCTTTTTCTTAGAAAAATACATGTAAAAACGTTCTTACATGGGAAACAGAGGTTACATTGCATTAATAGTTATTAAAGGGCCTAATTCAGAGATGTACACAAACTTGATGGCTCACAAACATCTCTGATGATTTTTGATTTGCAGTATGTGCAAATCTGTGTCTGTCTTTGACAATGGTTGCAGCATACTGGATATGCTGCAACAGTTTGGGAGTGTTTTTTTATGGATTTTAGAGAATAATGGGGCACTCTGATTCTGCCGCCTTTTCTTTAATGACATTGGATCAGTCCCTACTGTTCCTATTCAAATTGTATCTAAACAAGGGGGTATGTTTTTGAAAAAATGGCGCTGAATTAAGTTGGAGTCCGGACAATACGTATCTATTCATGTTACTTTGGATGTTTGTGACTTATCCACCTCCTGTGCTTGTTTTTATCACGGTTGTCAAGGGGGAACACAATGAAAGATGGAACCAATTGGTAATAGGATTTCCACATACAGGGGGAAATTTACTAAGATGTGTATTCTACTTCACATGTGATGTTGCTATGGGCAACCAATCAGAATCTACTACTTATTAATTTAGCACCTTCTAGATTAGGGCTGGGCAATTGCGGCCCTCCAGATGTTGATGAACTACACATCCCAGCATGCCTTGCATCAGTTTTAGCATGGCCACATAGCAAAACTAATGCAAAGCATCCTGGGATGTGTAGTTCATCAACATCTGGAGGGCCGCAATTGCCCAGCCCTGTTCTAGATGATAGTAGACAGGATCTGATTGGTTGCCTCATAGCAACATCACATGTGAAGTAGAATACACATCTTAGTAAATTTCCCCCCCAGGGTCACTCGGAATCAAACATTCAAAATGTACAAGCAAAGGCGCATACCTTACTTACACAAAATTAAATGCTTGACACATGTAAAAGGTATCTTTAAACAGGAAGCGAGTGGACACTCATACTCACGATGGAATTGGCGTTAACACTCCTCAAAAGGTAGCTTTTTAATGCCTTCCCGAGTGTGGCAATGGCCAGCATCACTGGAAATGTGGGTGTGTCAACCTGGTTTTCTGGGAGTGCCATAGGCAGTGGCTTTGTCCCCGGCAGCAGCAACATTGGCCCTAACAGTTCCGCAGATGTCAGAAGGAGGCTACTCTTAAAGAGGTGTACACTCGGTGCAATGTACTTCAAAACGGGATTGAATCGTACGGCGCTGTGTACACATTAGATTTAGACTACAAAGTACAGATCCGTACTATATATATATTCTTGCTTGCACAGTCTATTTTTCTATTCGATTTTTATGCCGCACATCAGAATTGAATGCATTAGATTAGATTTGATTTATATAAACAAAACTGAATAGAAAAATAGAGAAAAATCTAACCATGTGTACACCCTATATTACACAAGATGCCTCCAGAGGAATACGCATATGACACAGCAACATATATTGTAAATATGGGATGCAGTTAAAATCCCGGCGGTCGGGATCCCGGCGTTCAGAATTCCGACTGCCGAAATCCCGACACATTCTCCCTCCGTGGGTGTCCACAACACCCCTGGAGGGAGAATAAATTAGTGTGCCGAGCGTAGCGAGGCACCGGGCCCACTGCGTGGCGAGCACAGCGAGCCCGCAAGGGGGGGCGATCCACGTCCCCCCCTTGTCGGCATTTCGGCTGTCGGGATTCCGGCGTCGGGATTCTGAACGCCGGGATCCCGACCGCCGGGATTCAGTACTGAATCCGTAAATATAATCAATTTCATGAATAATAGGAAATATAAATATTTCGATTTTTTTTTTTTGGACCACAGAATAACCTTTCCCTACTGTTCAGGCAGTGAGTATATTCCGAATACTTTGGAAATGTTAAAAGCTTAGATGACAAGTCTATGTGAAGTAGAAAATAAATAAATAAATTTGATAAATGGACTCATTTTATTTGAAGACCTTTTATTAACCTATTATACAACAACAATTCAATATTCACTGTTGACGTATATATTGTATGGTCAGAATCCAAAATAGAATATCTTTAAATAGTAAAATACTGTCAGAGATGCAATCATCACTGGCTGTATCCACTGCTTGTTTTGATGACCGTTTTTGGTCATCTTAAATGTCATCATAGAAAGGAAAAGATTGGAGACTTAAAAAGCTAATCTGACACGTTAACAAACTGATTAAAAGACATCAACAAGCCCACAGCCTGTTCTGCTGCAGACATGTCACCGCTATACCATTTCACAGTATAGAGTAGGAGCTGTAGATAGCAACAGGGACAATTGTAGAACAGACTATTAAAAAAAAAAAAGGCAAATCTATAGGACAGTTCAAACGGAACTAGATGAACATAAACAATGTATTTGGGTTTTTGTTTTTTCTGCCAAATAATGATATAGGCAATAAAAGTCCTATGTTGGTGTTCTCTATTAGATCTGGTCACTCTACCGTTAATCCTTTGTTGTCTGTACAGCTAGAACCTACATGTGTTAGCTTAATAGGAGCATAAAATTGACAGTCTTCTCCTAAAACAGGTGTAAGAATCCCTCATTTTAAGAGCTTATTTAATTTAAGCACAACAAAGTTTGGGGACCAAGGCTCAACTTCAAATACCATAAATGACAAAAGCCAACTACTTAGTGAGATGTTTGTCCAATTAAACGGAGGACATTGATCAGGCCAGAAAAAGAGCCATCACTTCTCCTTTTAAACACCAGGGATGTAAGAGGGGAAAAAGTAATGAGCCTTTGATGTCAGGGATTGAATACAATTCAAAACCTGGCTTTGCCTTGGATGGTTTTCACTTGCAAAACAAAATACTACCTTCAAAGTTCAGTAACTAAACACAATCAAGCAACAGACAGAACATCAAAGTACATCGCTGTGTTCCAAGGAGATTTTAAAGTAAACAAATAAATAAAATTAGCAAGAAACAATAGGGGTCTTGAACACAAGAAAGAGAAGCATCTGAATAGATCCTCTGTATAAGTTATAGAAGTTCAAAGATCTAAAATATGAACACTACAGCTAACTTAGAAAATTACTCTACCGGGGGAACAGAGCAAGAGCTCACGCGTTCTAAACAAAACTATATCAGCAGCGAGATGCATACAATAGGCTAAACATGAAACTTTCATTGACACGTGCCATTTTGTGGGTGGATCCAAAATCCAGGAGGTTGCGACCATAAATTCACAAAGAACCAGTGATGCAAAAGAGGCACTGTGACCCAAAACTTATGATGTAGTGGTCTCTAATGAATTAATAGTCTGCATTCCACATGTATTAGTTAGGTACCAGAAAGGCCTCTGTAGGCTATATAGTAGCTGCTCTTAAAAGCAGCAATGCATGTAGCAACTTGTGGGTTTCAGGCTGACTGTAAAAAAATAAAATAAAAACCACACATCATGGCAGATCTGATGGTAGGGTGGGGGGACCAAATAAATGGATTTCAATCGATGTCTACTGCAATCCCATTCAGAGATTCTTCTCTCCCAGAACTCTAAACTTGAATTTCTGAATCTATCATTTAAATCAGGACAATGCACATTCTGGCACTGTGACCATTAGCATTTTTCCATAAATCTGACCATTTCAAGGCAGATGAACAGAGGTAGCTGGCACTAATTACACAAGCCCATTGCCGCCTCCCACAAACAGATCCACTTCCTCTCACCAGCCAAGCTACTGTGTGCCGTCTGCCAGAGAGACTGTTGCTGCCGAGAGCTCTACAGGTAAATAGGGATCTGATGTGGGATTAGAAATGACAATCAGTTCCTTAGTTGAAGTTCACTACAGCCATGGCATCAAGAGTGAAGGGCTCCAACAGTGACATAGTAACTGGTAGAAGACATGTTTAGAGTATGGTTAAAATCATGCAGCCATCATCTAACAGATAACATGGACAGTATGTGGTCCCTGGTCAAAAATGTCTAGGTAGACAGTCACTAGGTCAACTACTAATGGTCAACAGTGACTAGGTTGGCAGCTAAGAATGGTCGACATCTCCTAGGTCGATGTGGACATGGTCGTCATGAGGTTTTTCTTCATTTTCTTTTTAAAAAGGTGGTTTTCATACTTTGCCATCTAAGTGAGAATATATGTGTAATAGTGTGCAGAGCACAGCGGGGCCCCGCGCCCGAAGCATGGCGAGGGGATGTGGCACACCTGGCCCAAGAAACATGAAAACAAAACTAAAGATTGTGTCGACCTTCTGCCAATGTCGAACCAGGGTATGTCAACCAATAGTGGTTGATTTAGTGACGGTCGACCTAGACATTGTCTATCATTTATACTGTAACCAACATGGACACCACGGAGATACACTTGTTTAGCTTTAAATGTCTGTACTCTATATGTTCTATGCTGATGTTGTAAAACAGGATTGAACTAGGGATGGCCATCGACTATCAATGTTCCCAAAACATTGATTGGGACCTTGTGCTCGATGTTTTGGGCATCGATAGTGGATGGTCCAATAGTTATATGCCATCGAAGGATGGCTTCCGATGGTAAAAGTTGGGGGCGCATGCGCAGCGTCATTGCGTCCAGAGGCGTCGCTGCGGGCGGCCTGCCCCTGCTGTGAGGTGCGCGCATGTACAAATGAAACTTAAACTGGATTGATGGCTAAAGTTTCTTCTGCGCATGCGCACGGATCCCAGCCAGGCAGGCTGCCGCAGTGACCCATCCCTTTGCTCTGCACATGCGCGGCTAAGCGATGGCAGGAACCATCGATGGTGTGAGGTAGAATGGTTTATAGCCATTGATGGTTCCTGCTCTAGAAGCCATCGATGGCAACCATCGATGGGGAATGTGCCGATGGCCATACCTAGATTGAGCCTTTTAGTAAATAAGAACTTTGTATGATCTGTTCATTTTATTAGGAAGATTAATTACACACATATGTATAGAAAATAGTTTGAGAAAACAGGATTTTGCACCTGTGTGTGCTACTGCGGTATCTGAATGATAGGTCAACAAGGTTCAGGTCAACACTAGCAAAAGATTAACAAGACAATGGTCGACATTATTTTTTCCCATTAGATTTTATTTTTTGGACTTTCCTGCTTTAATATCCACATGGACTCAGATTGGGAATGGTGCAGTGCGCTAGGCACAGAGAGGCACCTGGCCCAAAACATGGCATGTAAAGCAGTACACTATTTGTACACGTACTTCGGTGTTGACATTTATACTGTCGACCGTTTGGTGTTTCCTACTGTCTGTTTAGCTAGACATGGTTAACCTTTTAAAATGGAACCTGCTATTACAGACGTGTATTACACGTACAGTGTACAGTACAGATGATTCTAAAACAATCTACAGTACAATAAAACTCTTCGGTCTTTTAGCAGGGTATTTATCAAAGTACGCAGAGAGATAAAGTGGAGAGAAATAAAGCCCTTACTTGTATCATGGAGCCCTAGAGAAACATATATAGAAACATAGAAATTGACAACAGATAAGAACCACTTGGCCCATACACTCTGCTTCTTTTTATCCATGAAGATACCTCGACCCTTTCTGAACCATTAGTTCCTTCTAAGGATATTCATAGACTCTATCCCATGTTTAAATTGCTCTACCACCTCTGATGGGAGGTTATTCCACTTATCTACTACCCTCTCAGTGTATGTCCTTGAGCAAGTACTCTTCCTTTAAAGACTGTTTCCCTCCTGTACTTTGTTAATACCCTTGGTATATTTGAAGGTGTCTTTCATGTCCCCCTTTTGATTTGGTAAAAGACTAGCAACCTGTGCCACCCTGCAAGTTCCCACTTTGGGAACCACTGTATTAACCACTCAGCTCCTAAATGTCAGTTCCACGGCCTCCTGTAGCATGGCAGTTACTGTTGGAGCAGATTGGTTAGTGTTTTATATGTCTCTGCATGCTTTGATAAATAGGCCCAATAGACATAAACCATTATGTTGATAACACTGGAGAAAATGAGGGCACAGAATTGGAGGAGAATGAGAACCTTAGCAAATGACAATCTTCTGGAAAGTGAACAAAGAATCAATTAATGAAGCAAAGAACCTAAATGGTAAAATGTTATTTTGACTAATAACATGGCTTTATAACAGGAAGGCATTGCCTTATAAATGCAGAGTTTCCTTTACTAGGCACACAATGAGCCTGTAAAAGAAAAGTAGAACAGACTGTTCTCCAGCTCATCTACAAATCTCCTGCTGTACTGTGAAGGAGCACAGTTCTATGGCCCCAGGACTGCATAGAGCTCATTTGAAGTGGCTGATTATAAATCTTACAAATCAAATATGTAGACTTCACTACAAGAAAAGAGGGGATGAGGTCCAAATGTCACGCTCTCTGCACAGGTTACATCTGCCCCACCAGCAGTGCAGCATGGTTTTGCCCAATTTGGGGACACATTTTCCCTGTGATCAGGTCTGAATTAGCCCCAATTTTCATAGGCCCCCTCCCAGCTATATCTTGTTTGCCAACAGTTTATGTCCATCCAAGTAGTGACCCCTAAAAGTACAATATGATTTACAGGAGAAAAGGCCTAGGCCAACTTTAAAATGAAGTATAATGGGATATGGTCACTAGGTCGACAAGCATTAGGTCGACATGCAGGACAATCGACATGCACGAAGGTAGACAGTGGACACAAGCATTAGATCGACATGGGGAAGGTCGATAGTCAAAATGTTGACATGGGGTTTTTCGTGTTTTTTGTAATCGACATGTGTCATGCCCTACCATCCATTAGGGCGTGGTGGGAGGATAAAATAGTGTGCCGAGCACAGCGAGGGGATGCGGTGCTATGTTTCTGTGTCCATGGTCGATGGTTCGGCATTCGTGAAAAAAAAAAAACAACGTCGACCTTTTGACTCATTAGGGCGTGGTGGGAGGATAAAATAGTGTGCCGAGCACAGCGAGGGGATGCGGTGCTATGTTTCTGTGTCCATGGTCGATGGTTCGGCATTCGTGAAAAAAAAAAAACAACGTCGACCTTTTGACTGTCGACCTTCCCAGTGTCGACCTAATGCTTGTGTTGGCCTAGTGCTAGTAGACCTAGTTGCTGTCTATCCACTGAAGCCCAAGTTCTCCAGCCACAAGACCTGACACTGAACCACTATCAACACGAACCCGAAGCGTGGCGAGCCCGCGAGGGGTGGCTGTACGCGTCCTCCAACCTTTTCATACCCCCACTATCCACGTCGGCGCGGAGTTGATTTTAGATAGTGTGGCGAGCGCAGCGAGCCACCGAGCCCAAAGCGTGGCGAGCGCAGCGTGCCCCGCGAGGGGACATGTATTACTTTACATGTATTCCGCGTGCGCTTGCCATGCTTCTAAAATCAACTCCACGCCGACGTGGATAGTGGGGGTATGAAAAGGTCAGAGGACGCGTACCGCTGCGCTCGCCACGCTTCGGGTTGGCGTTGATATTGGTGGGGAATTTAATATTGTAAGGACCCATCAGGGTGGTTGTACAATAAAAAATCAAATACCATCGCATTGTATGGCATACGATGCCATACTTTTTTTTTATTGTACAACATCACTTCGCATCGCATACCATATTTAGTCTTATGGTATACAATGCGATGGGCGCCATACTAGGAAACAAGTACCCATTGTTCTCCACCAGGGCAGCAAATTAGCTTTGTAGACTGCATGTAAACTTCTAGTTTAATTGGAAAAAGGGGGGTGGAAGGGTGGGAGCAATGATGGCAGGGGGTGGGAAATATACGAAACCACTGAATGATAATAAATAATCAGTTCTTTGTACACAGCCACCCAAGGGGTAACACAAATCAAACATTGCTCATTTTGCTGCAGAGCAAGACAAAGTGCCACAGTTACAGGTCTTCCTACGCTATTCCAAGAGCACAACGCCAGCATCTTTCTGAATTGAATTATCAACCCAAT
The DNA here is from genome assembly GCF_055691185.1 of Crinia signifera. NCBI lineage: Eukaryota > Metazoa > Chordata > Amphibia > Anura > Myobatrachidae > Crinia > Crinia signifera. The sequence continues at coordinate 123,296,263 of NC_139217.1, forward strand.
ACTCTACACATAGGTAGAAAATCCTGATGATTCTATAGTGCAGGCCCCCTCGTCAATCTGCGGCCGTCCTGCTGACTCCTCCTATTGGAAAGTACTAGCAGGAAATAGCCTTCTGGTCTCTATCGATTCAACATCTTAAAACAAACAGTATGGAGATGTATTACTATTACTGGATATCATTTTACTCCTCTACAGGCCCTCAGTAAATGCAGTTTAATTGCTCATGTTAGTCACATAAACACACTCGTCTAACCTGCAGGCTATGACACAAAGCCGCTTAGAGGAACACATAGCCAATTTCAGATAAGAAGATTGTAACACATTTGGCTTAGAAATCTAGAATATGAAAGAAGATTAAACATTGTTTAACAAACTATAATGGATTGTAAAAAAAATCATAAATACAGAGATATACGGCTGTTCCATACATAATCATTTAACACAAAGGAAAGGAATAACCTGCAGGCTGCTGCGTAGGACATAGAACATCAGCCAAAGACAAGACTTGTGCAGCCCTGGGTAGGAATCCTTCACCACAGCTTCTAGTTCCAAAATAATCATGTATGAAAAATAAATCACCTTGTGCTGGAATTTAACACCCTACAACAAGCCTGGCCAACCTGTGGCTCTCCAGATGTTGGCAAACTACAAATCCCATCATGCCTTGCCACAGTTTTGCTATAAGGGAGTGTTTAAACTGTGGCAAGGCATGCTGGGATTTGTAGTTTCACAACATCTGGAGAGCCACAGGTTGGCCTGTCCTGCCCTACAATAAATAGACCGCTCAGACAACCACCTCCAAACAAATAAATTGTAATATGTATTTGTGGCACGTAGGGAATGAACAGTTTCAGCCAATACATTTTTGTTTGCTTTATTCATTATGGCACATGCTCTCAAAATCGGTCCCCAGGACCCCACACAGTGCATGTTTCTGTACAGAATGACAATAATGTGAAATTAGCTCCACCTGTGGATCTTTTATAATGTGTCCCTGAGTAATGAATGAACCTGTGGGGTGACCTGAAAAACGTGAACTGTGTGGGGTCCTGAGGACCGAGTTAGAGAGCCCCTGCACTATGGAAATACTGTAACAAGTAACAGTGGGCCTTATTCTGATCGGTGTGGATTTTACCGCATGCGGACGTCCCGCCGATGTTGATTGTCTGCGCATGTGCAGAGGTCACTCTGCGCATGTGCAGGCGATTTCGCCGCACGTATTCTTTATACGCCGCACAGGGGGCGTAGAGGGGCGTGAGGGGCTACTTAGCCTCATTACCCTATGCATCCGCCCCGCGTTTCATGGGCGTTCCCATGCAAACGCGGGGCGTATGCATGGTAATGAAGCCGTGACGCGTGTGTAGGGGGCGGGCATCTGACATCGCCGGATGTCAGCTGCCCGCCCCCATACGTGATTTCACACGGACAAGTGTCCGTGTGGTCTTGGGTGGCGGGACCTGGTGGAGCGTGCGGCCCTGCATTCGATGTTCGGCGACCATCGAATGCAGGGGCTGCTCCCAACATGGAGGAGGCGTATCCCCGTCCACTTTCATGCGGACCGCCACATATCCGCATACGGACGGAGGTGGCGATCCGTATGGAAGGCGGGGATTCGCCTGCACGGACATGACCGCATATTTCTGATCGGGCCGCACCGATCAGAATAAGGCCCAGTGTTGTCTGTTGAAACACAATAGGTGCCATGATAACCCATATCAGCCAATCAGAAGCCTGCTTTACTATAATACAGAGTATGATTTATATGTCTGGGACCATTCTCTATAACTAGTGATTACTTGCTTTTAACACATCGTTCCATATATCATATACAGTGTCTATGCATGCATTACAGGACACATTTAAAGTCATTTTTCAAGAGACATGTAAAAGAAAAAAAGGTAGTGTTACCAATAGCCTCTAATCAGGGATACTTTCTAAAGTGCACTAGGTAAGGTAAATGAGCTTTAAAATGGATCGCAGCATATTTACATAATCCTCCAGTGTAATTACAAGTTTACACATAGGGTTTATGTTGATTTAAATCATCTTTAATGAAATGCCAACCCTGCTGTGGCTGTGAACATGATGCCTGGATCTGAATATAAAATTTTAACAGACGTCAACAGGAGAAACATACCGTACATATGACATTAAGGGGGGGGATTCAATCCCTGCCGCTATTTCTGACAGGGGAAATAGCGGTGGGTGCCTATTCAATGCTGTCTTTCCCAACAGCATTGAAGAGGCAGAGCGACAGAAAGGGCCTGACTGTTGGGCCTGTTTTGATGATAAAGGCCATGAATTGTTGCGATCACGGTCGAATCGCAACAATCCACGGCCATTTATGGGGACACGCCCCCTTTTCGTCGATCGGCAGGCAGGACATTGAATCCCGCCTGGCGATATGCTGTCAGGACGGATTGACAGTCGTGACCCAGGATTGAATACCACCCTAAAGGGTATTCTATATGCAGCCATAATACAGCATTTTAAAGAGGAATGCTATTTACTGTATGTGAAACAATGTTAGAAAATTCAGCGCATGGCACAGAATTAGGACCACCATGGTGCAAGATGCAAATATTTCCATTTCAATGAAAACATTCTTTAACTTGTATTCAGTAAGTATGAAACTGAAAATATATAGATTAGTCTTCCTACTGTGAGGCATATTGTAAGAATACTGCACAGTTCTATTAAAGTTGGGATGATGCGATGGGCAATCAGTATATGCTTATTATTTATTTAGCACCTTCTAGAAAATAGAATCTGATTGGTTGTCCAGAAAAACATCCGATCTTAAATAGAACTCCCATCTTAGTAAATTTACCTCCATGAATGAAGGCAGAATGTACCGATCTTACCAAAGCATGGCATCATCCTTATTCCGGCTCTGCACACCATCAACGAAGGTGGAATGTACTGATCTTACCAAAATATGGCATCATCCTTAATCTGGCTCTGCACACCATGAACGAAGGCGGAATGTACTACTTTTACCAAAGTATGGCATCACCCTTATTCCGGCTGTGCACACCATGAACGAAGGAAGAATGTACCGATCTTACCAAAGTATGGCATCATCCTTATTCCGGCTCTGCACACCATGAACGAAGGCGGAATGTACTGCTCTTACCAAAGCATGGCATCATCCTTATTCCGGCTCTGCACACCATGAACAGAGGCGGGATGTACTGATCTTACTAAAGCATGGAGGTACCATATTCCTGCTCTGCACACCATGGACAGAGGCGGAATGTACTGCTCTTACGCAAGCATGGCATCATCCTTATTCCGGCTCTGCACACCATCAACGAAGGCGGAATGTACTGATCTTACCAAAATATGGCATCATCCTTATTCCTGCTCTGCACAGCATGAACAGAGGTGGGATGTACTGCTCTTACCAAAGCATGGATGTACCGTATTCCTGCACTGCACACCATGAACAGAGGCGGGATGTACTGCTCTTACCAAAGCATGGATGTACCGTATTCCTGCGCTGCACACCATGGACAGAGGCGGGATGTACTGCTCTTACCAAAGCATGGATATACCGTATTCCTGCGCTGCACACCATGAACAGAGGCGGGATGTACTGCTCTTACAAAAGCATGGATGTACCGTATTCCTGCGCTGCTCACCATGGACAGAGACAGGATGTACTGCTCTTACCAAAGCATGTATGTACCGTATTCCTGCGCTGCTCACCATGGACAGAGACAGGATGTACTGCTCTTACCAAAGCATGGATGTCATCCACATAAACGGCCTCATTAAACGATCATGGTGTCTATCCCTAGTACAGTGAATAAAGACAACACATGGTGGACATTTACGATGAAAACCTGTATAAAGCAAAGCGTCCCTTTATATGAACTGCTTAACATACAATTGATGTCTGTTTTATTCACATTGGACTCGAGCATATTAACATTTAAGTAAAAATGTAACACTAGTTGGGAAATTATGGGACAGAAATCTTATAAAAGTCAAATGATTCTAAATAAACTCAAAAAAGGAATATACATCTAACACAGTCCAGGCTACATCCCCAGTAGAGATTGCATAGCTCGACTAAAGTGTTTGATCTAGGCTCTGAAAATATCCTTTAATCTTGTTAATTGCTCAAATAGCTTGAAAAAAATAAATTAGCAAATATTACAAGAAGGCGGTAATTGAATATTCTAGAGACTGCTGAAAACCCCATCTTCTTGTGGGCTTCAAACAGAAAGGCTGGTGTCTTTCTGCTAATACACAGTATGTGCACAAAAACAATTACTGGGAAATGCGAAAATAAGGAGAATGCCACATCAGGTTTACATAACATAATAGTTGAAATGCATGCTGCATAGCCACAGTGTGCTCTCGTTTAATTAATGTGCATTGTTTAGCTGGAACGTTTTAAAAGGTGTCTAATTTTAAGTGCTGGGCATCAAGTATTCCAATTTTCATAGACTTCAATGTATAAATTACTACTTCTCATTACCGCCTTATTGGCAATCCCAGTGCGGAGGTTCAGGTGTGTAGGGAGGAGGATGGACATAGTGATGTTATTCACATCATCATAGCCCCACCTCCATTACAAAAATGCATTTTCGGTAGTCTACTGAATATTTCAGAAGAGTAGCCAAGCATATCACTGCAGAGTAAAACTAGAATATCCATTTAAAACTCAAATTAAAAACTGTAAAAAAAAAGGTCAGAAGAATACAAACCGCATCACCGTGTTACCGCCACAGGTTGCCAAGGGCATCACCGTGTTACCGCCACAGGTTGCCAAGGGCATCACCGTGTTACCGCCACAGGTTGCCAAGGGCATCACCGTGTTACCGCCACAGGTTGCCAAGGGCATCACCGTGTTACCGCCACAGGTTGCCAAGGGCATCACCGTGTTACCGCCACAGGTTGCCAAGGGCATCACCGTGTTACCGCCACAGGTTGCCAAGGGCATCACCGTGTTACCGCCACAGGTTGCCAAGGGCATCACCGTGACCGCCACAGGTTGCCGAGAGCATCACCGTGACCGCCACAGGTTGCCGAGAGCATCACCGTGACCGCCACAGGTTGCCAAGGGCATCACCGTGACCGCCACAGGTTGCCAAGGGCATCACGTCACCACGTCGCCATCTCCCAGCAATTAATATCATGCATGCAGGATAAATCTAGTGAGAGTGCTGGTCAGGGCCAGTGTCCTCACAAGAGAACACTGGCCCTGAAAGATCGCTCGGCATGCAGTGCTGACAGTGCTGTCAAGCGGTATGTGCTGAGCGAAGTTGCTGAGTGATCTATATTGCTCTGATCGCTTAGCAGTGTCGCCCCGTGTGTGGGCCCATTAAGGTATGTTGTGCAAACATAAATATATGAATACCAGGGCACAGGAACTAAAACAAAGACTGAGAACGCCATATCACTCTCAGGCAGCCCAGGGAAAATATTGCAAAAAGATGTCAGGTTCACCACTACTGTAAATTACTTTTTCCCCATGTATTTTTTAGCAATATTTTTGCTTCAGTAAGATGGAGAGTGGTTTCAGTATTTTGAGTTTGATTGATGTCTAATAGGGAACTCCTATTCTGCAAAAGAAACAAATGGCTAAAACACAGTAAGAAGTATAATACATGTATTGAGTAACCGTTGTGCATGGTATTAGTGGCATCCTGCACAGATTGCACCAAGTGTATAGGTGTAAAAGCACTACTTTTTGTGCACAGAGAAAACTATACCCAATACTTAGTTACCACTATTCCATGTGGGAGTACCATGGAGAGCACCATCCAGAATTGAACCCTGGAATGACTGCGAGGATGGAATCATCTATAAATTGTGGCAGCATTGACTCATACACATCGACCTTATTCAGATCTGATTGCCTTACAAATTTGGGGTACTTGTTTCCTAGCATGGCGCCCCCGATTTTGATTGTATTACATCTTATACAATCGCTTCGCATCCCATGCAATATAGCGGCATGCAATGCAATATTTTATTGTACAAGCACCCTGATGGGTGGTTTTAATGTTAAATGCACCCCCATTGGCAACGCCACCCCAACTATCAACGCCAACCCGAAGCGTGGCCAGCGCAGCAAGCCCACGAGGGGTCGGCGGTACGCGTCCTCCGACCTTTTCATACCCCCACCATCCACATCGGCGTGGAGTTGATCTTAGATAGTGTGGCGAGCGCAGTGAGCCCAAAGCGTGGCAAGCACAGTGTGGCCCGCAAGGGGACACGGATTACTTTACATGTATTGCACGTCCGCTCGCCACGCTTCGGGCTCGTATTCCGCGTCCACTCGCCACACTATATAAAATCAACACCACGCCGACGTGGATAGTGGGGGTATGAAAAGGTTGGAGGACGCATACTGCCGCAGCTCTCCACGCTTCGGGTTGGCGTTGATAGTGGGGGTGGCGATGACAATGGGGGTGCATTTAACATTTGTAAGCACCCATTTTCTGGCATGCAATGCTATGCGATATTTCATTGTACAAGCACTCCTGTTAATTTAGCATGAATATCGCATCGCACACCACCAGGAAACAAGTACCCAAATTTGTTCTCAAAATGGACAAAACCATGTTCACTGCAGGTGGGGCAGATGTAACATGTGCAGAGACAGTTCTATTTGTGTGAGTTATTTTGTTTCTGTGCAGGGTAAATACTGGCTGCATTTTTTTCATACTGCAATTTAGATTTCAGTGTCAACACACCATACCCAAATGTAACTCTCTCTGCACATGTTACATCTGCGCTACCTGCAGTGCACATGGTTTTGCCCATTTTGAGAACAAATTTGTACTGCGATCAGATCTGAATAAGGGCCACTGTGTGATGTCTTGATTAGAGCTATGCTGAGCAGGGCAAAAATAATATATTTTGCCTCCCCACAGTGGCCACCTTCACCTCACAGTGCAACAGATAAAGGCCCATATTCCAGTTCATTCTTTCTGACAAATTCCTTCTTAATTGGACAAACCCATGTGCACTGCGAGTGGGGCAGATATAACATGTGCAGAGAGAATTATATTTGGGTGAGTTATTTTGTTTCTGTGCAGGGTAAATACTGGCTGCATTATTTTACACTGCAATATAGATCTCAATTTGAAGTAAAACCCCACCCAAATCTAATTCTCTCTGCACAAGTAACATCTTCCCCACCTGCAGTGCACATGGTTTTGCCCATCTAAGAAGGAATTTGTCAGAAAGAATGAACTAGAATAACCCCCAATGTTGGCAAGTACGGCCCAAGTTGTCAGAAATATACCCAGCTAGAAGATCGCAGTGTTCATTCTAACACCCTGCAGATTTCAAAACCCATGCAGTTCTTTATTCCTGCCTGGGGTATCGCTGTCTGCTGCGGTGTCGCTATCTCATTGGTATCCTGTATCCCAATACAGATCAGAATGTAATAGACCAGGGGTTCTCAAACTATTTTGCACTGGGTCCCCATCAGACAATAAAAATAATTACAGGACCCCAGCAAGTTACTGCAGAAGGTCATAACATCACATGTGTAGTCGGCAGACAGCACATACATGGCAGCATTGTGGAGGCACAAAATGAAGGGAGGAGTCTAAAATAACAGACAATTCAACAGGTTTTTCAGACTGCTTGAATCACTGACTGAGATTAGAAAAGTCATCAGCCTGATAGTCAGCAACATGGAGTTGTGACCCCACGCTGAGAAGGTCAGGACCCACAGTTTGAGAACCGCTGTACTAGAAGCAGCACAGCAGGCAGCATTACCCAAGGTTGGAAAGAGGAACTGCACGGCTTACAGGTTGCTAGAACACGAATATCGGGCGTATTTCAATGCACAAAGCAACAGATTTCCCCAAGATATGTACATTTGTGGTTTGAGACCTGATTGGTCCCAGCGGGGAGGGGCAGCTGCCGTCACTTCTATTCTCATTAAGGAGTGCTGCCCGCATTGTCGAAGATTATATTATATAAATGGCTAGGCTGTTTATTTCTAAAACCTGCAGCACTCAGTGCAATAAAGACACCGTTAGCTTGGAAAATGCTTCAAAAGCTAGTTCATCATTTTTGTCAGGGTGCATGAACATTGGGTTGACTCTAGGTCTGTATTAATGTATATAACACAATACATTTGACATGACATCATTTCTGAGTCTTCTATTACTGTTACTCATGTCAATCGGATGACTTGGAAACATTAAAAACCAACACACACAAAAACATGAAACCACAAAAATATACACAAAAAAACAAAAATATATACACATACATAAATTATCTCTCTATCCACCACACACACACACACACACACACACACACACACATTTATACAGATGTAGCCACTGCCATCCTTGGCCGGGGCTCGCCAGACCCTCCCCGCTGGCGAGCGCCGGCGGACAGGGGCTACACTGAACTGGGACGCGCGTGTGTCTCACACGCACGCGCTTCCCAGTCTCTCGGTGGGGACGCTGCATGTCCCTGTCCGTCTCCGCTTCAGGGAGATGGTTAGGGGGGCGCTCGGGGCGGCGAGGGGTACCTGCGGCGACGGCGGGGGAGGTGGCGGGGACCGAAGACAGGCTCCGTTGCCAGGGGGCGCCCGAGCGTCTTGTGTGTCCCTTGGTGGGATGGCGGGGCTGGCGTTAGAATCGCCAGTCCCTGCAAAGATGGCTTAAGCTCCATTGTACAGGACAACAATCCCAAAAAATGCCGTTAAGAACTATCTTCAGCATAAAGAACAAGGATCCCAGCTGATCCCAACATCATAGAGTATGTCTGAGACAGAAGGATTTCAGCAAGCCTCCATCCACAGACGATCTGTGGTTAGTTCTTTGAGGTGATTGGAACCACTTCCCAAGTTTCTTCAAAAACTGTGTGCAAGTGGACCTAGTAGAACCTATGCTATTTTGAAGGCAAAGGGTGGTCACATCAAATATTGATTTGATTTCGATTCATTCACTTTGCATTTTATGAATAGATAGAAATAAACTATTGAAAGCATTCTTACTTTGCAGCATTATTCACACCGGCCTAAAACTTTTGCGCAGTATTGGAGATATAGATTTTCCCAGTGACATATTTATGCAATGTTATAAAATATTCTTGATTGTGAAGTGTACCTTGTAGGCAAGTATATATATCACATAGATGAAAATGCTGTAACAGGCATATCTCTGCTATGGCATGGTGTAGAAATAAAATAAAAATGCAGACGAAAACACCATGCTTATTTGGGTGACAAGGTCGTTTATTTATGAAGGGTCCGGTTGTAAACCCGGCACATCTGAACATGTTTATGCCTGATATTTAAAAGGGAAATGATTTTTCTAGTCTTGTTTTGCTAGTAGGATTATTGCCCTTTTAAAAGTTTTACAATCCATTCCGTCAAAAATAAGCCCAAGGACTCCTACAAATCAGCCAAAACGCTATATGAAAAGATCCGATGGAATATACTGTACACTGGAATATTGACCAAGCTAATGTGAGTAGATTAGTCATTGTGCGTTGTAGTCTCTGGCGTGTGAGGACAGCCCCAGAAATAAAACAGAGGGCGAGAGGGCTTTGATTAGGTGAGCAATACAAGCATTGCATTAGATCTGTCATCACATTCTGCAAACTTGCTTCTGGCCCATTTCAATGAGCCTGAGGGAACATACTTTCAGCAGGTAATAGTAGAAATCCTCATCTGTGCAGATAACAGCACTGAGAGGGCATAAACATACATCAAAGAAACCCTATGCTCAGGAGGGAGGAAACACTTTTCATTCCAGGGACAGTAAAGAATGCCCATTCCCTATGGAAGAGATAAGGCCTCCAGAAGACAGCCGTGATATTAGAAAGAAGAACATAACTAATGCATAAAGAATAAACGGTGACAATGAGATTTTGGTTCCTCGTGTGTCCTGATATGGTAGATGCCTTACTTTGTTTAATGTCATCTTACTAGATTTCCATTACGTTGCCTGTCCTGTGAGGGCTTCTGGCAGAGGCATATTCCTCCTATACACGCTCTTGGATATTTAGAGTTCTAAGCAAACACTGAAAACTTTAATGATCTACTTTCAATTGTTAGTGTTTCCTGTTTTCCTTTTTTTAGCCCCAAGCCTTCACAAAAAAGCAGTCTCAACACATGGGGCAGATGTCACATACCTAGTGCACTAGTGTGGCCATCAGGTCTGTTGGTACACAAGGTTGTGTATAGTGCACAGCAATTTCTCAGACTGACTGTGTATGTGTGTGTCTGTGTGTATGTGTGTGTTCTCACCTGTGTACATTAGGATGAATATCACAGATAGGATCAGCTCCAGGATCAGGACACTCAGCACCAGGTAGAGATAGAGGCTACTGCTACCGAAGGAGTCTTGGGCAGAGACGATTAGGAGGACAGCAGCATTGCCTAGCAGAAAGGAACAGAGATCATTACAGCTGGGTTGTAAGAACAAGGATTCTTTAGAATGAAATGGCAACAAGTACTCATAGAACATATTTATTTATTAACAGTTTCTTATGTAGCGTACAGATAGGAGGTTATTTTTATTCATTCGGTCCTCCGTGCATTTGAACCGATGTTGCGCCTCTGCGCAGGTGCAGATGTAGGGTGCGTGTACACACGGCGAACTTTCGGTACGCCGAGTCCACACACCCTAGACGGCATGCAGGGGGGCGCCGGGCTGCCCCATTACCATATGGGAACGCTGGGCGTTCCATGGGTGTTCTCATGAGAAGGTGACGCGGGTGCGGGGGGTTGGCAGCTGACATCACCTACCCAGCGTGCACGCTTATGGAAGGGACTTGAAAGTCACTTTTATATGCGTGTACCTCCCACAAATTTCGATGGTCGGCGTGGGAGGTTACCTGCGGCATACAAATGGATGTTTATGCTAAACATGCTAAATTGGATGCTAAACATCCATTCACAGCCTGTGCGGGAGTAATCGCGCCGCGAAGGGGGGGGGCGGGTGGGAGCTCATTCTGCGGGTGGGGTTTGGTGGATTTGCAGGGCTGCGAATTCATAGCCTTGCGAATCAACCAGAATAATGCCCATATTCCGCAGTGCTTTATATATATACACACTTGCAGATTGGTAGGGGACACCAATGCATTTTTACAGTGCAGAGATAGAACATATTGAGGGTTCCGTTTATAAAAAGCTAAACACATAATAGTAGTTATATTATATTAGATGCACATGTTAAGCAATGGACCAGCTATAGATAGAGGAGGTGTCAAACTGGGTGCAGGTGGTTGCGATTGCCATGATTTCCTGAACCATTAAGAAAAAAGGCATTGTAAAATGGCTTTGCAACATGCTCATTGTATCATATACATTAGGACTCACAAACCAGCACCTGAATTACAAACATGCCTAAAAATACTAAGCCAGGTGGGTGAAGGCCTACATACTGTCTATTACCCTTTATATCACCCTTGGCAGACAGATGACACACACATACACATTCTGTCACTTTCTCAGCAATCTCTAGTACTAAATTTGGAATACTGTAATCCAATTGACAATGAGATTACCCATCTGCCCATTTTACAGGAAGCAGCAGTGCTAAACTGCAACCCAGCTCTATGTTCTTCCTTCCCGAGACTAAATGTTCCCTGATTCTGTATACAAACTGGATTAGCCCATGTACTCTATAGGTGCCCACACACTAGAATTTTTTTTATGGCCGATTTGGCCGATTTTCGATAAATCGGCCGATATATCGTACGATATTTACCGATAATCGGTCAAAAATCGCCCGATATCGGTCCGATGCGCGCTCCCGTGGATCTTTAGCTGAATCTTCTGATCTTACGTGCTGCACAAAAGATCAGAAGATTAAACAAAAGATCCATAGGAACGCACACAGGATCTTAAGAAAAATCTTTGGTAAAGAAATCTGAAATCTGAAAATCTGAAATCTGAAATCTTTGGTCCAGGGCGGACCAAAGATTTGAAGGCTAATTTATGTGCACATCTTAAGATCGCAGATCTTTCTAGTGTGTGGGCACCTGAACTGGCTTGTCTGTAGCTCAACTTTAAGCCTGGCAGTAACAAGCAATTTATCTCCTTCAAAAGCATACTGTATAATGCACACATGCTCTAGGTCAGTGATGGCTAACCTTGACACTCCAGCTGATGTTGAACTACACATCCTAGCGTGCCCTGCTACAGTTTTGCTATTTGGCCATGCTAAAACTGACGCAAGGCATGCTGAGATGTGTAGTTAATCAGCTGTAGTGTCAAGGTTAGCCATCACTGTTCTAGGTCATAGGGTGCTACACACCCTGCACCCTATTCTTGCTTAACATCCAGGAGAAATCACACATTTTAAAGGGTGCACCTCAGGCTCAACATTGATGCATATGGCTGATATAGCCAGTACAGAATAAAACCACAAGGCTGTTTGAGTGTGATGGTAGAGTCTACTTGGCGACTGCTCCCCTAACCCCCCCAGGGCAGGGGTCTAAATGGAACACCTCTTCTTGAACAGCCCTGGCTGTGCATGCCTTTCCTTTGATGCCATGTATCAACAATATGAGGTGATGTATTACCAGAAAACCTCCAATTATGTTTAAAAAGATGGCCCATATGTATCGGTGTGATTTGTGTACAGACCACTGCTCAAAGTCCGTTGGTATCAAACGGCATGTCATACAGTGAATTTGACGCCTGCTGTTAGACCATTTCCGGCATGCAGATCGGCAGACAATCAGGGGGAGCGGTGAGGAATTGTGAAGTGGTGTGATGGGAGCGGTGCTAAGCACTGAGGTAGCGTGGAGGGTCCGGTGCTGTGCAATATGTTGGAACAGGGGTACTGTGCTGTGATGGGGGAGGGGTACTGTGCTTTCATGGGAGAGGAGCAGAGAGGGAGGGGGAAAAAAAAAGAAAAGAAAGCCAACCACCAAAGAAAGAAGATAAATCCTATTATATTAAACAACACTAGTTCTAGGTTGATTATACACTGTTACACTAGTTCTAGGTTGATTATACAATGTTGCATAAAAACACTGAATTATGACATGGCTCCAGCAGTCAGAATTCCAGCGTAAAGGAATAATAGGGCAGCCTTGATCAGATGTCAACCTCTTTTCATTGAAATAGGCATCTTATTACTGTGGAGCAAGTAAACTTGGGGGTCAAAGGTCAGTAACATTTGACACATTCCTTTGGTGCACACAGTTTCGAAACAGTTGTAGTTAATATGAAACCAAATATGCTTCATCACCTGAGAGGTGTTGACCTCTCCAACAGTTAGGCTGCTTTTTTTTGGGGGGGGGGGGGGGGGGGGGGGGTGTTTAGGAAATTACAAAATATATGGCAACCCCCAGAGAGAAACAATAAAACGGAACAAAGTGTGTGGAACATTGTGTACATAAGCAATTGTCCCCAACTAGTTTCCTTGAATTGAAAGGAAACATTCTATTTGGACCAAACATTTAAATAGATATATTTGGTTTTAAAGTGGGGTGAGGGACAAGTCTATTTAAAAGGAAAAAAGCCCAGAGTGTCTAGATTTGCCATAACATTAGAGTTGTGCAGAGATAGACAAACGTAATCAGTAAGTAAATAGAAACTGTAAGGGTAGCACCTCCAACTGATGTAACGGAAACATCCATGTATAGCACCTCCATGAAAGGAATCCAACAGAAGAGGTGGCAGGGGGCAACCCGGTCTTGTGCCATTAGACATAGAAAAGGGAGAGCCATTAGAACATATGGCAGCTAGCAAGAAGTTCCAGTCAATGAAGGTCCAATGACCCCTCTACCTGCTGTTGTGCATAAATCATGTCAACCAACTTATGGAACATGTCCACTGGATTCTAGATTATCAAATCTACCAAAAGATTTAATGGTACTTGTTTCCTAGCACGGCGCCCACTAAGCTATTTGCTTAGTGGGCTATTCTGCGTAGTGAAATTGAATCGCATGGGTCATTTTTGGGCCATGCGATTTTCCTATGTAATTTATTCACTGCTCTCTCTGCCCCGGGCCATCTGCCGCAAAATCGCATGCGATCGCATGTGTTTTTATAGGGTGTGTGATGGTATACAATAATATGATTATAACAAAAAAATAGTCGAGGTTGTCCTGTGCGCTACAAGCTGCCCTTGGGGGGGGGTACATCCAAATAAAGTGGTAATCCTGAACCACTTGCAGGATTTTTGTCGGGCAGCACCCATCTTATGGATTGACCTTCCACGCACACTAAGACTCTCCTCTAGCCTCCAAAATTTCAAGCGTACCCTGAAAACTCACCTCTTCAGGCAACCTTAACAAATTGAGGATCCCCACACAGCCTCCAGTAGCATTCATATCTAATTGCATCCCATCAGGACCATCTTGTAATCTAGTGGGACTGCCATGCTATGGAATTCTATCCTTATGTATCCCTCCTATTATCCCTATAGATTGTAAGCTTGCGAGCAGGGCCCTCCTACCTCCATGTCAGTTTGTATCTACCCAGTTTGTTTAATCACTGTTTCCAATTGTAAAGTGCAACGGAATACGCTGCGCTATATAAGAAACTGTAAATAAATAAATAAATAAATAAGTACCTCCATGTTATTTCGAACATACCTTCAGGAAAAAAAAAAAAAGTCTCCAGACTTAAAACCCTATTGAGATTTTTTATTAAAATGGATAGATAGATAAAGCAAAGCAACGTAGGGAGTGCATATATATATAAAGCATATGTGCAAACGGTAAACACATAACCATATATAGATTTGTATCTTTAAAAACATACTATAACATTCCATACACACACACATTGTTGAAGAGAGGAAGTTTTTACTCCACAGGAAACACAGGACAGCAGTGTATAAAGTAATCACAATCAGCTATAAAGATTGTAGATTGTATTGGATTCTAGGACCTCAGTGACCCATAAGTGTAATCCTGGAAGACTCATTTTAAAGTTCAAGAAGGTTAGATGGAAACGCAACATTCCAGTGTATCAGACATAGAGCCAAGAAAGAATAGTGAAATATTCTTTACAATAAGTTCACCCACATGCAGACTTTCTTAGTCAAAATAAACTCATTAGATTAATCACACTGTCTGTGTTTCCTCCACAATCTTATTCTCTGTATGACATTCCTGTGTAACAAAAGAGAATACATCTATACAGTAACCATGCAAGAATAAAAAACAACCCCTAGAATATGTTGCTGAAAACACAGCAATTCCATTGCAATTGAAAATGCAATTCTTTATTTATACGGATACACAAACAGTTCCACGTTTCAGGTGTATGGCAGTTAAACATGGTGCCCTTGTCAATACACCATATATACTCGAGTATAAGCCTACTTTTTCAGAACATTTTTTATGCTGAAAAAGCCCCCCTCGGCTTATACTCGAGTGAGGGTCCCACTTGAGTCAATAAGTTTTCCCAGTTTTTTGTTGTAAAATTAGGTGCCTCGGCTTATATACGGGTCGACTTATACTCGAGTATATATGGTATTTTATTTAATGATGTCAATTTTTTTTACAACAATTTCTTAACTCACTGTCCCAAATAACCTACAGTAAGTATAAAAATATGGTATAACACCTTTCTCTTTCTTCTCCAAAAGAACACAGCTGTGACCCAGAGCCCTATAAATTTGATTAGCACTAAGCGAATCAGCAACCACCATTTTTTTGCTACAATGTTTAAATTAAAAGGTGCCCATACACAGTACAATTATTGTATACAATATTGCATCTCACCTCATGGCATAGGTTTTGCAATACAATGAGAAGAGATGAAGTACAAAAGTTATGTGCAGCACACTTTTTGTGCTGTGCGATGAGATGTCTGACAGGAGCACGCATCTCATCACACCCAGCAATTGTACCGTGTATGGGCACCTTTAGGGTTTGAGAACCTAGAATGCATTATTGTTGGCTGCTTGGGGGGAGCGGAAAGTTGTACAGTGTTTTCTTTTGCAGATATTGGACATTAATAATTATATATTAAAAAAAAAAGCTACTACAAATTTGTTGCGTTTAAGAAAATCATTAAGAAGGTTGAAGGCTATGCTTTTAGGAAGTAAATTAAAAAAATGAACAATAAACACCACATGCCTTAAGTAAAAAAGAACTAAAAATAAAATTACGTATGTTAATATTTTGTAATTTATGTATATAATGTTTGCCTTGTAAAAATTCATTTTTCTTTATGGCTAGACAGAGAGAAGGAGAAGCACCAACAACTCTGTGAATAAGCTAGCTTTATTTCAGGGGGGGGGGGGGGGGGTTGTATTTACATTTTGTTCCTAATCAAAACAAAGAAGGTAGCTGTGCAGCTTTAGCTACAGTTACATTTAGTGCACGTCCTTCATTCCTCATTATGAAAGGTGCTGCTGTAAAAGATATTATGGTCAGAGAATTTATCACTGACCAGAATATCACCTATCACTTTCCTTGGCTGTTTAAAACATCTTTCTGTGCTGTGCAAGGGCTACAGAAATAAATCTACTTATAATAAAACAAAAATATATGCAATTAACAATAGGAGTGAAACTTACTAGTAAAGTGTAGGGGTATAGAAAGAGGTGTGGATTATTAGATAGACAGGGTCTAGAGACTCTAGATAGACAGTCAATAGGTCTACCCCCAAAAGGTCGACAGGGTCAAAAGGACATGGGAAAGGTCAACATGAAAACCCTACACATGAGTTTATCACTTTTTTTGTTGTCAATGTCGACAACTGTCAGCATGAACCCCCCAATTAGTGTAACACGTACCCTCACATGGCTTGCTGCGCTCGCCATGCTTTGGGATTGGTTATGTTCTATTACAGAGGTTCTCAAACTCTGTCCTCAGGACCACACACAGTTCCCGTTTTCCAAAACATGACAGGTGCACAGGTGGAGCTAATTATTTTGTGACTGTGAGGGGACCTGCAAAACTTGCACTGCGTGGGGTCCTGAGGATGAGTTTGAGCACCTGTGTTCTATTATATTCTCCCTCTACTCCAAATAGATGGTTAAAAAAAAAATGATGTTAATCATGTGTCTCCTATTGCACATCCATCCTTTGGGATAAACCTATTGACTGTATCTAGACACTGTAAATCTATCAACCAGATTCAATAAAAAAGGCATTAACCTAAACTACCCCCATGGCATAATGTTTGGGAAGCCAACTGGATTTTGGAGAGTTCCCTGCTCCGAGTACCAGGAGGCAATCCCAATATCTATAGTAGGCAAGTATTGATTGAATAGAGGAGTAGTGTTCATTCTTGCACTCGCCATATTTGAAAACCCATGCAGTTCATTTTCCCTGCCTGGGTGTTGCTGTCTGCTGTAGTGCATCTAGCACAGTGTGGTCTGTATATGAGCACTGATATGCAAACCAGATCTGCGCTAGAAACACCACAGCAGACAGCGACACCCCAGGCAGGGAAGAGGAACTGCATGGGTTTTCAAGTATGGCGGGTACTAGAATGAACACTAGAGGAGGATAATGTCCCTTATTCTGGTTCACTCGCAAGGGCAAAATCCTTCTCAAATGGATAAAACCATGTGCACTGCAGGTGGGGCAGATGTTATTTGTGCAGAGAGAATTCGATTTGGGTGGGGTTTAACTTCAAAGCGAGACCTATATTGCAGTGTAAAAATAAAGCAGTCTATATTTTTCCTGCACAGAAACAAAATAACTCACCCAAATCTAATTCTATCTGCACATGTTACATCTGCCCCCCTGCAGTGCACATGGTTCTGTCCATTTGAGAAGGAATTTGCCTTTGCAGGTGAACCAGAATAACCTCCTATGTGTGGTTCACATAGTCCACATTAGGGTTTCTAGTGCTTCATACTAGTAAAGTTGTTTGTGCTGGATGGACAGCACACAAAAAGAAAAAAGTTTAATCATTTCATCATCATTATTGTCAGAGCTTAAGAGGTTATTCTAATTTGCGCGTTCGAACGGGGAGCGCATTTATGCACATGTGCAGCCGCTTGGTGGATCCCGCTAATTACAGACCCATTAGTTTAACATCAATTGTGGGTAAACTATTTGAAGGATTTTTAAGGGATGGTATCCAGGAATATTTAGACCATCACCGTCTACTCAGTACTAACCAACATGGGTTCCTGAAAAATCGTTCATGCCAAACTAATCTACTAGGGTTCTATGAAGAGGTTAGCAAAAACCTCGATAATGGAAATGCTGTAGATGTGATTTACCTAGATTTCGCTAAAGCATTTGATACTGTCCCACACAAGAGATTGATTAATAAAATGGAGAACCTAGGATTGGGTGAAAATATCTGCAAATGGGTAGGGAATTGGCTGTGTAATAGAGAACAAAGAGTGGTTGTGAATGGTGCCGTATCAGATATGATACCGGTACTAAGTGGAGTGCCCCAGGGCTCGGTTTTGGGGCCCATTTTGTTTAACATTTTTATTAACGATATTGGGATGGGGTTACTCAACAATGTATCCATCTTTGCGGACGATACAAAACTTAGCAAAGTCATCAAATCATCAGAAGATGTCACCATGCTTCAAAATGATCTTGCAATTCTAGATGAGTGGGCAAAAAAATGGAAGATGAGGTTCAATGTAGATAAATGTAAGGTTATGCACCTTGGGAGACACAACTAGTGTGCAAGTTACAACCTTAGCGGGGAGGAACTGGGTAATTCCATACTTGAAAAGGATCTAGGAGTCCAAATAGACAGCAAACTGGGATGTAGTGCCCATTGTAATGTAGCTACAGAAAAGGCCAACAAAATTCTGGCATGTATTAAGAGGGGAATGGAAACTAGGGACTCAAAGGTAATTATGCCACTGTATAAAGCATTGGTGAGACCTCACCTCGAGTACGGAGTGCAGTTCTGGGCCCCACACTATAAAAAGGACATCATAGAATTAGAAAAAGTCCAAAGGCGAGCAACAAAGCTTATTAGGGGATTGGAGAATTTAAGCTACGGGGTGAGATTAAGCAATTTGGGACTATTTACATTGGAAAAGAGACGTTTAAGGGGGGACATGCTCAACATGTACAAGTATATCAAGGGCCAATATAAGGAACTGTCACACACCCTATTTTCTACTAGAAGGGAATCTAGGACACGAGGGCATGAGTATAGATTAGAAGAAAAAAGATTTCATTCAGCTAGTAGAAAGAATTTCTTTACGGTCAGAACAGTCAAACTCTGGAACTCTCTTCACAGAGAGGTGGTAACGGCTGGCTCATTAAATGCGTTCAAGGCAAAGTTGGACAAACATTTACTGGAGAAAAACATCCATGGGTACAAATAAGAAATATAATCTGTCTGTAAAATATCAGAAACTACCAAATCAGCAATGGATATCTATACCAGGTTGAACTAGAAGAACGCAAGTCTTTTTTCAGCCTTACCTACTATGTAACTATGTAACTGCTTCTTCGCCGTACAGCTCGCACCTAGCAGTGCGGATGGGAGTCAAGTCCATAGGAACGCCTAGCGTTTCATGGGCGTTGCCATAAAAACACAGGGCATTCCCATGCTAATGCGCCCATGACGTGGGTGCGGGGATGCCCACCCTCTTCCTGCACATGGCGCCAGCAGATGTAAGAAACCAGAGAGGTGTCTTACATGTTCGAGCACTGTAGAAATCATTCAATGGTCGGCACTCTGCGCGCA
Source organism: Crinia signifera (assembly GCF_055691185.1). Taxonomy (NCBI): domain Eukaryota; kingdom Metazoa; phylum Chordata; class Amphibia; order Anura; family Myobatrachidae; genus Crinia; species Crinia signifera. Next base: position 123,315,857 of record NC_139217.1, read on the forward strand.
AGGGGGGTGGCGTTCGTGCAGGCAATGTTTAATCCACACGCAAAGCTGCTGATTTTGCAGCTCTGCTTGTGGACCAGAATAAGGTCCTTAGTCTCTACATGGCTGCCCCAACACCTGCAATATGACAAAAGTAACAAAAATTCCTTATTATAGAGAGCTAGGCAATTTGCAGTAGACCACTCAATCCCATTTACATTGCATTATTATACGAACCCATTTTTTTGATACTTACCCTCCGGAGTCCAGCGGCGGCGGCAGGAGCACTGTTGAAATAGCCATTTTTCTGACTATCTGTGCTTGAGCAGTGGAGTCTGAACACTCTAATGCTCAGACTCCCCAATGATGGCAGTAGCAGCAACGCAAAAATTGCCAGAGATCCGCGAATACGCAGTTGGGTCTCAGCACTCTAGTGCTTAGACCAGAAGTACTGCTGCCGGCCGAAAGGAGGGGGCCTGGCCGGAGGAGGCTGCACATATCTCCTCCTCTCTTAAAATGCCCCTGTGAAGGGGCTACACAGCAGACATTCCTGCTGATGGACAGTGACATTTTTCTTACAGAAAACCCTTATTGGGCTGTACTGTATGGCAGTAGAAATAAGCATATGTTTATCTGCTGTAGGAGTTCTTAAAATGATAATACAAGACCTAATTTGGTCAGATAGCACCACCTTGTGGCTGCATGTGAAACCTGTTTTAAAGACATTCCACTGCACAGAGTCCCATATACACAGGTTGATTTTGAGCTGAAAGTAGCTCATTTTTGATATTTTGAGCTACTTTAAAGCTGTTTTACCAGCCAAACAAAACCCACTCAATGAGCAATTTTCTGTCCAGCGAATTTCACATCATCGCTCCTCATACACGCTGGGCAAAAACATCCAGTCTGTATAGGGCTTTAAGATACACATTAGTAAAATAAAAACATTTGCATAGTTAGATTTGTGTATCCTTTATGACATTTGCCACTAGAATCAGACACAACAATGTGCACAAAATTGAAATAACAAACCATGTTCTTCCATTAGTACTTTTCCTCCTCCCACCTGTCAAAACAGAAAAATCCATTGCGGCTCCCCTTTCGGGGGGTATTCAATCTTCGGGTCACGGCAGATGAGCTTGCTCGCCTGCCGTGACCCAGTCCCGTTCACGGTCAGCTCGACCGAGAACATGCAGGCGGGATTCAATGTCCCGCCTGCAGCGGGACGAGAAGGGGGCGTGGCCGCGAGTTGCGGCCGGGAAGTGACGAGATGCAGCCGGCAGCTCGTCACTTCCCGGCTGTTCTCGGCAGAACGAGCCCGACAGCTAGAGATGTCGGGCTCGTTCTGCCAGGAAACCCTGTTCAATGCTGTCGGGGAAGACAGCATTGAATAGGGCCCGTCGAGCATCTCCCCCACGGGAGATGCTCGACGGCGACTGAATATCCCCCTTAGTATGTGATCTCACAAGCAGGGCCCTCCTCGCTCATGTGCTTCTCTTACCTAAACCATTTTTACACTTTCCTCAATGGTATTTAGGGGGTGATTCAACTTCACTCGCAAACACATTTGGTTTGCTAATAGAAAAAACATGTGCAGAAAGAGTTACATTTGGGTAAGGTGTATTCAACCTGATATCTAACTTGCAGTGTAAAAATAAAGCAGTCAGTATTTACCCTGCACAGAAACAAAATAACTCACCCAAATTCTGCACATGTTACATCTGCCCCACCTGCAGTGCACATGGTTTTGTCCATTTACAGACCAAATGTGCTTTGCGAGTGAACCTGTATCAGGCCCCTAATCCCTTGGTTATACGCCAGCCTAATACTTAATTCAGTGAGGTCTGTTGATGCAGATAGGTTTATAAACCCTGTAGTTGTCCTCTATTGTCTTGAATTGTAAACACTTAGGTCATGGGTTTGATTCCCAAAATGTCCCTTACTGTTTGGAGTTTGTATATTCTCCCTGTACTTTCATGGGTTTCCTCCGGGTACTCCGGTTTCCTCCAACAATCCAAAAATATACTGGTAGGTTAATTGGCTCCCAATAAAATGAACCCTAGAATGTCTGTGTGTGTGCGTGTGGTAGGTAATATAGATTGCAAGCTCCACTGGGGAAGGGACTGATGTGACTGTTCAACTATTTTCTGCGAAGCGCCGCAAAATTGGTGTACGCTATATAAATAACTTAATAATAAATAAATAATGCATACTTGCCTACCTGACCATCTTCATGAGGGAGAAAATGCTCTGTTCCTGGACTTCCCTGGTAATGTATGATTGCTAGCACCTGTGGTTTAACACCTTTCTTATCAATTACCTATCTCACCACAGGTGATGGCAATCATACATTACCAGGGAAGTCCAGGGACAGAGCATTTTCTCCCTCATGAAGAAGGTCAGGTAGGCAAGTATGCAATGCAAATCTTTTATTGCACACCACTGACTACATTTTCCAAACATCTAGACAGATCGCTTAGAAAATAGACCAAAATCACACCATGTTTATGCCCCTTTATTTCATACTTGCCTACCTGACCCTCTCAATGAGGGAGAAAATGTTCTGTTCCTGGACTTCCCTGGTAATGTATGATTGCCATCACCTGTGGTGAGATAGGTAATTGATAGAAAGGTGTTACACCACAGGTGCTAGCAATCATACATTACCAGGGAAGTCCAGGAACAGAGCATTTTCTCCCTCATTGAGAGGGTCAGGTAGGCAAGTATGAAATAAAGGGGCATAAACATGGTGTGATTTTGGTCTATTTTCTAAGCGATCTGTCTAGATGTTTGGAAAATGTAGTCAGTGGTGTGCAATAAAAGATTTGCATTTGAAATAAACTTAAATCAGAGTTGGAATTGTAAGCCTGGAAGATATACTGTAGCTCTGCGCTGACTGGTCATAGCATGAAAACAGGTGCCAGTGGGTTCTAGATTTCTGGGCATGCTGGCACTTGCGGTCGGACAAGTGCCATCATGATTGGGAAGCCTTGCTGGGTCTGTTCATGCAACCTATTACAATGTTATTTGACCATTTACTGACACCATCACCTCCATACTGGGGAAGGGGGGTGGGCTCATCTTACTCATAGATTCCATCCTTGGCTGTCTAGTTTGGGACTGGCTGCAGCTATGGCAGGAGCAGAGGCATAACTAGGGTTGATGGCGTACAAGGTAAAAAAAAATAAAAAATGAAGCACCATCAAACCAGTTAAAGAGGCCCTTGTGAGTATCCCACAAGGAAATTACAACAGTGCGGGTTAAGAGAATAGGCACTTGCTATGTCAGGGACCATCAGGTAGACAGGACTGTCCTTACAATTTACATGCCCAAAACATATGGCATTAGATCTGGTTGCATAGGTCTCTTGGAAAGTATTCCACAGCAGCTAATCAGGCCAAATACTAAATCCATTTGTAATAAACCTCAGGAACGGACTTCACACCACCCTGCAGTTGCACCCGATGTGTAAGGTAGAGGAATAAGTTGTGGGTGGCGGTGGGAAAAAAAAAAAAAAAAACGCTTTCTGCGACAAAAATTACGGGCACCAATAGTAATGCAGTTATTATTCAGAGTCAGCTGTGGGCAGCTTACTTTCTTCTAGCACTGTTCCTGGAGAAAGTCAGGAAACTTGCTATCCATGTTTCCAGGCAGCAGGGGTCACCCAAGATGGCAACTGCAGTGACCGATGACCTCATTGAATCAAACAGCAGAGCTGGGAGTATCCCAGTAGATCTTTGCACAATCCCATCCAAAACATGAGCTTTCTGTAACTTCCCACTGCCTTGTTTTGACTATACAGCAGGTTACTGCCCTTAATTACTGCAGCACATTTACCAAATTAAATTATTTTCAATAGTCAACAATATAAAACATTTGTCAATAACGATGTAGGAAACAGCTGTTTTATAGTACCGTCACCTCTGTCATCATATAATCTACAGTATGTTAGTGCGTTCATGCTTTCTACCGGAGAGAAGTGCTATATAAATAAAATTATTAATAAAAAAAGGACAGTAATATGTAGTCATTGTATAGGACACATAATAAAGTACCTGTGGACTGGATCATTAGAGGAAGTGTGGTGAGGTGCCTAGTGGAGCGGTACAGGTTAAGGTAGCCTCTGTTCCTCACACGGAAATGCTGGTGTTGGACAAAACGCTCATTGAGCGCATGAAGCAACCACAGGATGACTTTGGCAATGATCACAGTGGTGGTGAGATTAAACGGTGTGGTGTACTTCTTACATATATCCTCTTCATTACTGTATAAGCAAAAATACCCAGCGATGGAAGCCAGAGCTACAAATGGCACCTGGTAAGAGAAATATTTGATATTACACTGCTCAAAAAATACATATTATAACCCCATTTTTTTGTGGTGGAGGTCACTGGGGTGCGTGTAGGGCAGGGATGGGCAACAAGCGGCCCTCCAGATGTTAATGAACTACACATCCCAGCATGCCTTGCATTAGTTTCATCTTGGCCAAATAGCAAAACTAAGACAAGGCATGCTGGGATGTGTAGTTCATCAACATCTGGAGGGCCGCTTGTTGCCCACCTCTAGTGTAGGGTGTGGTGAGGGGTTGTGTTAAACCATTTAGCACTGTATGAAAGGACAGATTTGCAATAGTATCCTATGTTGTAACTGTCCTTCCCAAGATTTATATTTCAAATAGGATTTCAATATTTTACAGCATCTATACAAAACACCGTACTGCACGATTACAAATTGCTTACTTCATGCAAATTGCTTACTTGACCCAGTCAAGCAGAAGTGGCCCTTTTCTAGGGGGTGAGGGGTTATGGAGACCTTTAGAACTTATAAAGTCAGTGGAGTAATTCCCATTATTAGGTGTTAATAGAGTTAGCTCACCCATGGAACCCTTCTCGCACTGGAGCTGCTGATTTTTGTATACAGCTCTATGGGGCACACAACAAAAATCAGCAAGTCTGGAACTGCCATATGTGTCCATAACTGAATCGAGCCGGGAGTGTTTCCAAACCCAATGACTCTGCGGCAGATGTATTATGCAGCCGTTTACGTTTTTAAGATAACAGGTCCCACTTCTCCTGCGTAACGAGGAGAAGCCGGCACCCGTTATGGCCGAATGTATGCGCAATATCTTGCTTTTATCACAAGATCTCTTGCGCAGCCCGTAGCTAGCAGCAGGATAGGATAACGCTAGCCCTGGTCGCTACTTACTGGGGGGGGGGGGGGGGGGGAAGAGATTGCAGGGGACAGCACGTTAGGTGCGCTCTTAGAACAGATTAATAACAGTTAATACAGATATTGGATTTGTCACCAACTGATAACATAGAATACTATGTACTACTTAGTATTTACTAAGTGTAAAATATAGAAATGTTGTTGGAGTGTGATAATGTGAAATGTGTTTGCTAATATGGTGTGCCTTAATGTAAATAAGTGCTCAACTTATCAATTGAAATGTAATTGTTGAATATTACTCTCAAATTAGTAGAATGTTAAAAGATAAGTGGGAACAGTTAGCAAAAAGGGTACTTGTTTCCTAGCATGGTGCTCGTCGGGTCCCATCACATACCATAACTTAAGGTATGCGATGGGACCAGATCAGACCCAACCGAACCGATTTTCGGGGTTTAAAGACATTTGCATACAATTTTAAAATCGGTCGCATCGCATGCCATTACAATGGAATGCGATGCGACGCAACCGACCCGATTTTACATTGTACAGTCACCCTGATGGCTGATTACAATGTAAAATGCCCCTCCAGACCCGATTTTTAATTGTATACCCACCATGACGGTTAATTATTAGGTCAAATGCCCCCCATTGTTAACTAAACGCCACGATAAACGCCAACCCGAATCGTGGCAAGCGCAGCGATCCCGCGCGGGGCGGCGGTACGCATCCTCCAACCATTTCATACCCCCACTATCCACGTCGGAGTGGAGTTGATTTTATATAGTGTGGCGAGCACAGCAAGCCACCGAGCCCGATGGGGGGGCATTTGACATAGTAATTACCAATCAGGGTGGCTGTACAATTAAAAATCGGGCCGAATCGTTCGCAACGCATGTGATCTGGTCGATGCGACCGATTTTTCAGACCCTATGCCTTCCATTGTTAATCGGTGGCGCAGTGCTAGGAAACAAGTACCGCAAAAAGAAACGTTTACACTGATATTAAAGAGGCACACGTGTAGTGTAAATGGTTAGTATACTCTGGTAAAGTGCACAACACACGTACTGTACAGCCAGTACTACTCAGTGCAACCTCTAGACCTGGGGTAGCCAACCCTAGTCCTCGAGAGCTACCAACAGTGCATGTTTTGCAGGTCTCCTCACAGAATCACGTGAGCTAATTAGCTCCATCTGTGTATCTTTTAAAATGGGTCAGTGATTAATGAGTGCAGCAGCTAGGTTGTCTGGAAAATGTGAACTGTTGGTAGCTCTCGAGGGCTAGGGTTGGCTACCACTGCTCTAGACTATGCTTTTATTATCCAATATAGCTGAAGGATGTTAATCTAAAGGTTAATTCAAATGGTTTATGAACCAGAGAGCATGCATGTAAATAATATACAACATTTCTATGACATCTGTATGTTTGTATATAAACAGTTGATTGTGCTGGCATTTCTATTTTGTCGCTTGCCCACCTGCAGCAGTACTAGTAGAATGTTAACGCTGACTGTGGGAACCGGGAGAAAGGTTGGCTGGATCTCTGACTGAAGTTTCTGTGATGGTAGAAGAGGGGCGTCCAGCAAACAGTCTTCATCTGCACTCTGGGTCAGCTCACCAGAACTCTGCACAACAGAGACAGAAATAGTATAGTCACCAAATGTCCAACTGCACTGAGATTCCAATAACAGCTGTGAAAAATAGGCTGCAGGTCTATAGACATCACAGGAGAATTCTCCGCAGTACCAGAGGCGGATCCAGGAAGGGCTGGTACTACTGGGTCACCCCCTTCCCCAGATAGCAGGGTTGCAATTTTTAATGCAAACGTCATACAAATTCCAATTGTCCCAGTTGTGCTGTAAATAATAGTCATAATAATAATTAGGAGATACGTACTGAGTAAGCAGCGCAGGAGGACAATTCAGTTCAGATTTAAGTGTCTAACAGACATTAAAACCATATGGGGCAGTACTATCTCTTTTGGCCAATTAGAAGAGCTGGGGGGATAACATTAGGGAGACTTTGCTATGCCCTCTCAAATAGGTTGGGTTCATTGGATCTAAAGTGTCTAGGTTGGCCCCAAAAGGTCAACATGGAAATGTTTGATATAAAAGTAATGTATGCCTAATAATTAATTGTGTCAACCAATAGTATTGACTGTTAGATTAAAATCTAAATACCCACTCAAACAGCATTATGAAGGAATTGGCAGGGACGAAGAAATGACATGAAACCTAAATACCCAACTGCTGACAGATGCTTTTAATCAGCAATCCTTAAGAAAATAAACCTACACAAAGGCAAACAGATGTGCAGCATTTAAAAAGGACTTCATCATAGAGCAATCTCAGGCTTTTCTTGATATCTAGCATTCATCCATTAAAACATATTTGGTTTGCAATGTAGCAAAAATAAATATGGTCTATGTAATCTACATTCTTTCCACTAGGTGTCAGTATTTCGTTAGACATTTCATTTTGCATAGAATAAACTGCTTGATTAAAAAACAAACAAAAACCGTAACCTTTCATGTGCAATTTAATTCAAATAAAAATTAACATGCAAAAAAATAAAATAAACCAAACAAACAAAAACACCTTACAAAAACAAAATATACCTGTTGCTTTATATTGAGCTCCATAGATGGAATTTAGATGTCACATGTCTCATGTAAGCAGCAATAAAATAATGATACTTAGGTCTACCATATGACCAAATGAAGGTCGACATACATTGTCTCAACCACTGAAGGTTGACAGGCCTAAAACATACATGAGGTTGACATTGGGAAGGTCGACAGTCAAAAGGTCGACCTAATGCCTGTGTCGACCTTTTGTCTGTGTCAACCTTCAGTATTTGACCCAATATAAGTCGACCTAATGACCATGTTCCATGTATCCAAAAATGGCTGGAGAGATTATACAAAACTCAAAATAAATAACATTTTGTTTTGCAATGTGATCCGTGAAATACAAGATCTGTAGTAGCCTTAATGGGCATACACACCTTGAGATGTGCGTTTCCCTCTATGCTGAGCGTTCTATGGAAGGATGACTTCCCTTGAACATCCCAGCAGCTAGATCATCTATACACACGTAGCGAAGTGTGTTTGGGCGATCTGTGCTAACCAGTGTTCTGGTGAGCACAGGCTGACGATTTGACTAGATCTAGACTACATGTAGTCAAGATCTAGTCAGGCGATGTGCAGTCCGTTGCTCGGGGGTATACACACAGAGCGATCTGTGCTTCATTTCAAAGCGATCGAGTCAGATCTCTTAGAAAACGTGCTAAAATCGCCACGTGTATAGGTCTCTTTAGAATCAATTATAAACCCAATTATAGTGATTCATCCGCAAAATCGAAAAAAAATGTGAATTTTGTACTGCAGAGACCTTTGCAAATGGTAAGCTTGCTGGGTTTTGTCAAATCCAGCGCGGACTGCTTGAACTAGTTTTCACGAAAATATAATGTCATGAAATAACGCAACTGGAGACATGCCAGGAAGCAAATGGTCATCAAACTTCCAAATGCTTTCTTAAATGTAGTTAGCCATTAACTGGTGTAATGCTATTGTACAGCACCTAGACTTATACCACAGATGTATACAGTATGTAGATTTTATACCACATACAGTAGATCCCACAGAACAGCAACCACGGTGCACACAAAGGGGTTTATATATGTAGCACTGGGTTGTAAAACCTGGCACTTCTGATTGTATTATTCCTGTAATTGAAAAGGTTAATACTTTTCGAGCCATATCCTAAAATTAAAGACATTCTCCTTTTAAATATTGGGCATAAACACAAGTGGCAAGTTTTACAAACTGATAATTCATACATACTGTATCCCCCTAATGCTGTGTACACACGGTGCAATATGATTGCTAGCGATATATTGCCAGCAATCATATTGCTCAGTGTCTCCTTTTCATCAGCGATGAAAAGGAGACACTGCTACTGTCACGTGGCGGGGGGAGCAGCAGTGTCTGGTTGCTGCTATCACGCGGCGAAGGGGGGGGGGAGAGACGGAGACCCGAACGGAGGAGGGAGCAGCAGCAGCGTCTGCTGCTGTCACGGAGAAGGAAGGGAGGGACACGAAGGGAGGAGGGAGCAGCAGCAGAAGGGAATCCTTCTGCCGCTGAACTCCGCTGACCTCCTGCTCAGCTGCCGGGGGAAGTCGCTGGTCGCAGGAGCATGCTCCAGCGACCATTAGGGAGTACACACGGGAGCGCGCAGCTGGCGATTTATCGCCAGCAGCACTCCAAATCACTGGCAATATGGTCGCTCAGCGACCATATTTCCAGCGATTTCAGCCAATATCGCCCCCGTGTGTACCGATGCCTAATTCACACATACATTCCGGTCTGGTGAATAGAAGAACAATTTAAGAAATGTATTAATCTAGGTGAAGTGATAAAGTGTCCAGTGATAATGCACCATCCAATCAGCTCCTAACCTGTCAAGTTACAGGTGGGTTTTAAAAATGACAGTTATGAGCTGATTGGATTGTGTGTTATCACCAGCCACTTTATCACTTCACCAAGATTAATAAATCTGCCCCTGAGTTCCTTCAAAACCAGCCCACAGTGCACCAGCAATTAAAAACACATTTTTAAGTGCACTAACTTTAGGAATTGAGGGCCCACTGTAGTCACTCTCACTCTATCCCCATCTAGTTTTGTTTAAGTCAGCGGTTCTCAAACTGTGGGGCCTGACCCCAAAGTGATCCCAACCTTTTCAGCATGGGGTCACGACACCATGTTGCTGACCATCAGGCTGATGACTTTTCCAATCTGTCAGTTATTCAAGGAGTCTGAAAAATCTGTTGAATTGTCTGCAGTAACTTGCTGGGGAACTGTAATTATTTTTATTGTAGGATGGGGTCCCAGAGTAAAATAGTTTGAGGACCCCTGGTTTAAATAATTCCTTTTTTCATGTTTTGAGCTACAGTCCACTTTCTTTCTTGATTAGTTATCCAGATGGCTGATAGACATGTCCAGGTCAGCAGTCAAAAGACCATATGGTCTAATTAAGCAAAAGTTTTTTTTTGGGGGGGGGGGGGGGGGGGGGGGCGATTATTTTTTTTTTTTACTTGGATCATTTACCATCCACATGAACTCCAACTGGGACCGATAACGTGTGCCAAGCGCAGAATGTGCTGAGCAAGGCACCTGGGCCAAAGCATGGTGAGCGAAGCAAGCCATGTGGGGATACACAGGAAACATGTAAAGGTGTCAACATAGACACCAATTCTTTTTTTTTTTTAAATACTTAGGTCAACCTTTTCCAATGTCAATCTAATATATCACAACCCCTTAATTTGAGGCCTGTTAAGTGCATAAAGACAAATGAAAAGCGCTGTAGAGACTGAGTTACTTTTGATGTGCTTCTGGTCTTCTAAACAGGACTCCTTTATTTTAATGGAGTCCTTCAAGTAACGATCTTCTAGATCAGGCATTCCCAACCACGGTCCTCAAGGCACACCAACAGTGCAGGTTTTGTAGATATCCAGGCTTGAGCACAGGTGACTTAATTAGTATCTGAGGGATTCTAAACCATCTGTGCTGAAGCCTGAATATCACTAAAAACTGCACTGCTGGTGTGCCTTCAGGATCGTGGTTGGGAATACCTGTTCTAGATCCCTATGGTTAGTATAAATAATATATATTTCTATATATATTAGCTTACTTTGTGGAGTGCTACCTCTATGTAAAATAAGGCATTTCTACAAATTGCGTTATCCAGGTGGCCCAAACATCAAAGTAGAACCTACAGTAAACCAACCATGACCTCAAACATCAAATGAGCCATGACACACCCAGCTTAGTATACAAGCCTCAGGTGTAGCTTAGAATTCATAAGTCCACTTATGTGGTTTCTTGAACTAGCATATACTCTGCAACAGTGGCAGAACTACCGTGGGTGCAGGGGGTGCAGCTGCTATGGGGCCCGGCAGCTGGGGGGGCCCGGGCCGCATGGAGAGCAAGCAAGCACTCCCCTGCACCGTGACTGCCAATATAATAAATGCCGCCAGCCTCTGTATTAAAAGAGCCGCCGCCATTATGCAGCTTGCGCCTGAGGAGAAACCAGGCAGAGGATGCCACTAAGCACTTTGACCCACCGCTGCTGGTATTAGCCCCAGGCCCGGCCGCACAATGTCCTGCTGTTTGGGAGAGACTCGCGAGATGATGATGTCATCATCTCGCGGGTCAAAGTGCAGCAGCACAGCGGTGTCTTCTGCCTGGCTTCTCCCCCAGCCAGCCCAGCACAGGCAAGCTTCTGTTCCGCCTCCGAGTACTGCTGCTTGTATTAGCCCCTCCCCGGGCCCGGCCATGCTGCAAGACGGACACACTTGATGCTGCCTGGCTGCCACGAGGGATCTGATCTGGATCCATCATCTGGCTGTTGTTGCAGACATTGACTGCAGTGTGGGCAGCCGAGGGAGGACTCCTGAAGCAGCAGCAACTAATATATCTGGTGAGCTGGGCAATCTATTTATTACTGTATTTTTTGGAATACATGGGTCGCATAATGTGTAATGGGGTCGGGGGGGGTCGGGCACGGGGGGGGCCCCATTATAAATTTTGCTATGGGGCCCCCAAAGTTCTAGTTACGCCTCTGCTCTGCAATGTACCATATACACTGTGCATCTCTGTGTACATGCTGCATTTTATCACTCACTATGAGTATACCACACACACACCATCATGGCTTGTCTGCATCACCATAATATCCAGCCTAAATGATGCAATACTACAGCTTTGTCTAATGAATAAACCTAATACAGAGTCATCTACAGAAGGGGTCCCCAAGCAGAATCCTTTACTCTTTGAGTGCCAAGTGGATTTGTCAAAATAGGTTTAAAAACTTGCCAAGCAAAAATTTTTATTCATCATAATGACCTGTAACTTTTACCTTATATAGGAAATATCTTTTTTATACAACATTTTTATTTGAATTTATATAACAAATGTGAGCGATACTGGCATTTATAGCAAATAATTTGTCTCTCACAGAGATGTTGGCACTCAAGGAGTTAAGTACCACCAGCAGGCCATGTCTGGTGTGTTGGTCCATCAATAGTTTCCCCCAGCTTCCACAGACAGAAATGACTTGATTTTGGTTCTTGAAGACCACAGTTGCGAGTTTCTGATCTGTAGCAATGTGTTGGTGGACATTTTCATCAGAAGAGTCCCAAATAGGCAACAAAGTGCCGTTAAAGAGCTGACAGGGACTACTAGACCAGCTTCTGAATCCTGTGTGTCTATTTTTTATGTAGATATCTGTTTCCCTCCTCATCACTTCCTTATGTGTTTCCCCTGTTGCCCCCTGTCTCAGTGTAATATGTTTAAAAGTGTTTTATTTGAGTGCTTGTTGTTCGAAACAAGGTTAATGTATGTTATGTTAAACAGTACACGTTTTCTATAGAACTTTAGATATGATTTGCCTACATCACTGTTCTTTGATTATATATGTATACCTCATAGAAACATAGAAACATAGAATTTGACGGCAGATAAGAACCATTTGGCCCATCTAGTCTGCCCCTTTTTTACCCTTCAGGTAAACTCAACCCTTTTTAATCCTTATTTCTTTGGATATATGTTTATTATATGCACTGATCTACATGTTTGTATCTTGGAAATCCCTAATAAACAATTGTTTAAAAAAAGAGCTGACAGGGGCTTCTGTGCATCATTTTCAGTATACAGCAAAGCCAAGCATTAATCATATAGGAGCACACACACCTTAATAAGAAAAAAGTAAGCTTTGCTTTATTCAAATGGGCCCTCTGGGAGAAGTTACAGGCATTCATTTCACTCCAGGTTTAACTACTGAAGCAATAGCTACATTATAATTAGTAAACTATTACAACAAGCTGGCAGCAACCAGAGCTCACATTTACCAGCATTTAAACATATGTTTAAAGACATGTTCTTAAGAGTTTTACAAAACTTTAATTTGTACTTTGGTTGTACAAATAGATACAGATTTATTTATTTTTGAAAAGCTTAACCTGTCACGCGCTACTAAGAAGTGTTGTAACAAGGGCATGGACACAGAATTTACTAGACACAGTCTGGTCCATCATCTTGTATCAGGATGATTATTTTAATCGACATTTACCTCACGAGAACAGGACAATGGCTAGCAAACACTGATGTTCCCTATGCAACGAGAGTCATTTTTCCATCAAATTGTGGGTATTCGATGGTTGCCAGCCATCGGATGCTACTTTCTGATGGTTAATATCATAAGCTCTGGACCCCCGGAAGTGGTGCCCGCAGCTCAGCTTATATGCGCAAAGGTCCAATTGCTTCTCTGCATGCACACTTTGTAACCATCGATGGTTAAACCATCAATTTGTTTTGCATCGATAGCTGGTAGCCATTGAATCACTTGATTTGATGTTGGAAGCTCGGTAGCCATTCGATGCCAGAGTTCAGATATCTACAGTCCGGTCCATAAATATTGGGACCGACACAATTCTCATATTTTGGGCTCTATACACCACCACAATGGATTTAAAATTAACCAATAATATGTGCTTTAACTGCAGACTTTCAGCTTTAATTTAAGGGTATTTACATCCCAATCAGCTGAACGGTGTAGGAATTGCAATGGTTTCTATACGTGCCTCCCACTTTTTAAGGGACCAAAAGTAATGGGACAATCGACTCAAAACCAATTTCATGGACATGTGTGGGCTATTCCCTCTTTATATCATCATCAATTAAGCAGGTCAAAGATCTGGAGTTGATTCCAGGTGTGACATTTGCATTTGGAATCTGTTGCTATAGACCAGGGCTGGGCAACACCGGCCCTCCAGATGTTAGTGAACTACACATCCCAGGATGCTTTGCATTAGTTTTGCTATGTGGCCATGCTGAAACTAATGCAAGGCATGCTGGGATGTGTAGTTCATCAACATCTGGAGGGCCGGTGTTGCCCAGCCCTGCTGTAGACTTTCAATGGGCCAGATTCTCTAAGCTTCAAAAGTGATAAAATGAAGAGTGATAAACAGCCAGCCAATCAGCACCTGCCTGACATTTTTCAAACACAGTCTGTGACATGACAAGAGAAGACTTCACAAGAGTAAATATGGAGGGTTCAACACAAGATGTAAACCATTGGTGAGCCTCAAAAACAGATTAGAGTTTGAAAAACAACATCTAAAAAAGCCTTTACAGTTCTGGAACAACATCCTATGGACATATGAGACAAAGATCAACTTGTACCAGAGAGATGGGGAGAGAAGAGTATGGAGAAGGCCAAGGAACTGCTCATGATCCAAAACATACCACCTCATCAGTGATGCATGGTGGTGGTAGTGTCATTGTGTGGACATGTATGGCTGCCAATGGAACTGGTTCCCTTTTATTTATTGATAATGTGACTGCTGACAAAAGCAGCAGGATGAATTCTGAAGTGTTTCAGGCAATATTATGTGCTTATGTTCAGTCAAGTGCTTTAGAACTTATTGGAAGGCGCTTCACAGTGCAGATGGACAATGACCCGAAGCATACTGCAAAAGCAGTAAGCATTTTTTTTTTAAATGTTTTTATTGAGGCACTGTGAGTTAGACAATAAAATACAACTTATACAGGTTGTACAGCCTCATAATTTCAGTGGAACAGAACTGATGTCAAAGATATATGCATAGGTATAATTAAGTGTTTAAACTTGATATTATGGTATACCATCCACAAGTTTGACAATGACAAATTGAGTATTGGAATAGTGATATACAGGTTGAGTATCCCGTATCCGAAATGCTCGGGACCAGAAGAATTTCGGATAAGGGATTATTCCGTATTTCGGAATAATTTTATATTTTAATGTTGTATTTTGATGATGAGACCCATGTGTGAACATACAATTCTTTTATGTTGTATTTCACCAAACACATGAAATACACACAAATATCTTTTATTTGTGCATGTACAAGCTGTCAAAAACATGAAACATGAAACAAACTTTGTGTGGTGCCCTGCAAAAGAAGCCTATGGGAAACACTTTGCATCATTGTAATACAAGTACACCGTATAGTGAAAACAATATGCTCAGGATTAGTATAGATGTGTCCTCTGATATCTTTGCAGCGCATCATTCTGCACAATGCTGCACCATTTATGCCTTGAAAGAGAGGCTCACCGGCAGGAAAAAAGGACACATCTGTAAGTAGCACATTAGCACTCTTTAAGTCTTAAATTATAATATTAAAATGAGAAGATGCTGAAGACGTAGAAAGTGCATCTGATCGAGATGAAGAAGAATCCTGCTGGATAGATTTGTCTAACATTTCCTCCAGAGTCTTCTGCTTCAATAATAATGGTTTTTGGGTTAACAGTTTCTCTTTGATTTTATAAACTGACATGACTTCTTGTTCTGTTATGAATGCACGCTGCTCTAGACCTTTAATAAGTCCATCACACATTTGCACCATGTCATCTATAGACACTTTTTTTTCAGTGTTAACCAAAATAACATCATCTTCATCTTCACTGTCATTATGACCACTTTCATTCCGAACCATTTCAGCTATTTCAAAGTCGGTCAATGAATGGATAACTGGAGCCTCTTTATCGATGTCAAAAACTTCTGCAATATCAGCTTCCTCCAGGTTGTTGATGGATTCAGAAGATATATTTCTTGCATATGCAAGGAGGTCGGACACCATTGCTTGCTCACTTGAAATATGGAACCCTTCAAAGTCACCATCTTCATCATCTTCACCACTGAACATAGTTGCAGGCCAGAGGTTGTGCCAGGCATGTATGACTGTCTCTTTGGACACTGTGTTCCAAGCACTGACAATAGCATATATGGTATCCTTGATGGTAAATGCCTTTTGAAAACCTTGCACACCCACGCCTCTGTTAACTGCTTCTAGCATGTTGTTCAAGAAAGTGTTTTTATACTTGCTCTTCATAGACCTAAGGATACCCTGGTCACATGGCTGAATTAATGAAGTCACATTTGGAGGAAAATATATGGTGTAAACGTTATTTTTGATGAGAAGTTCAGCTGAGGGATGTGCAGAACAGTTGTCAAGAAGTAACAGAATCTTGCAGTTTTCATCCAAACCAGCTTCCCTGCAGTGAGCCCGAGCCTCTGGTACAAAATGTTTGTGGAACCAATCGGAAAAGATTTCCCTGGTGACCCATGCCTTTCTGTTAGCATAATAATGGGCTGGCAAGACGTTTACTCCTTTAAAACAGCGAGGATGCAAGCTTTTGCCTATTACAACAAGTTTACACTTGTGTGTGCCTGCTGCATTAGCACATGCAAGCACAGTTACTCCGTCCTTGGCATCTTTAATTCCTGTAGGAGCTGTGTCATCAGCGGTACTCAGTGTCTTTCTGGGGCAATAACGCCAAAACAGTGCTGTCTCATCAGCATTATAGACTTGTTCTGGTTTGAGTTTTTCATCTGCGATGATCTTAGCAAACTCCTCAATGAATTTCTCTGCTGCTTTGTGATCAGCAGATGCTTTATCACCACAAATCTTTAAAAATTTAATGCCATGTCTTCTCTTGAATTTCTGCAACCAGCCTATTGTATATTCACAATTGCCTTTAATGTTAAGTTCATTGTGAAAAAATTTGGCTTGTTTCATAATCAGCATTCCTGTAAGAGGCACATTTTCACTGCGACGCTGACGGATCCACTCCATCAATATACGATCCAGATCTAAAATTTTAGCCTGATGCATTGTTTTTCTGTTATTCATCAACTTCTGCTCATCACTGTCAGTATAGAACTTCAATATTTCAGCCTTCTGTTTCTTCAGGTCATAAATGGTGGTTGCTCCAACAGAAAACTCTTCTGTAAGACGTTTCACACTGACACCACTGTCCATTTTCTGCAGCAGCTTGACTTTATCGGCTATAGATAAACAGTGACGCTTCCTTTTTTTCCCCATCACACTGTCTGCAGGACTTTTTGACATTTTCAACACTAGTGTGTATACACTACAGAACAATTTATCTTGGTACAGGTACCTGTGAATTAAATCAGAGATAGTTTGACTTTAGTAAGCTACCAGAGAGAATACTGTTTAGTGCAATGTAGAGCATGAACATCACCATTAGTGCCAGATACAGTGCTGTACAAATAACGCCACCAATAGTGCCAGATACTGGACAAATAATACTCCCAGTAATGGCAACTACAAGAAATGCCCCATTGGTGCCAGATACAAATAATGCCCCCCAGTAGCAGCAGATGAATATCAATTAAACTGGGGAAGCATATTCATAAAGTGAAGGATGGTGTCATACATGCACTTTGAATGCTGGCACTTATACAGCTAAGCCCAGCCTATGGCCACTGAACCTGTATTGTATGTGCTGCTTCTGGGGGGTGGGGGTAATAAAAGCCCTTTTCTGTAGGCACTGGCAGATTCTCTAAGGGCCCCCTTACATTAGTCCGGCTTGTCCTAGGGACAAGTCGGACCTGATTTCCCCCTGCAGCTCCCCGGGAGGGGGGCACACGATTAGGCACTTGATGTGCCAAGGTTTGCATATGATAAATCGCATGGATTTATCATATGCAGTCCCCGGGGAGCTGCAGGAGGACAGAGCCGTGCAGGGGATGTCAGCTGGCGGGGGATGCCAGCTAATAGAGAGCCAGGCAGGGGGAGGCTGCATAGGGAGCTGACAGGGGAGCAGGGCACCGGGCACTGCGCTGACAGAGAACGCTGTCACTGGCTGCCAGACAGCGGTGACAGTGGGAGCCGGGCACTGTGCAGGGTGAGAACGCTGTCACTGGCTGCCAGGCAGCAGTGACAGCGGGAGCCGGGCACTGAGCAGGGTGAGAACGCTGTCACAGTCACTGACTGACTGGCAGCGGTGGCCGGGACCCAGGAGGAATAACTTGAAAAAAAAAAAACACCCATAGAGATGACTAGGAAGCCATTGATTGGCTGATTGGCACAGTGCCCGGCTCCCGCTGTCACCGCTGCCTGGCAGCCAATGACAGCGTTCTCACCCTGCACAGTGCCCGGCTCCCACTGTCACCACTGCCTGGCAGCCAGTGACAGCGTTCTCTGTCTGCGCGGTGCCCTGCTCCGCTGTCAGCTCCCTATGCAGCCTCCCCCTGCCTGGCATTCCCCGCCAGCTGACATCCCCCGCACGGCTCCGGGCTGCACATAAGATTTAGCAAATCTTATGTGCAGCCTGTCCGACCTCCCTACCCCGATCCGATGTGCACGGGACGGCGCATTGGATCGGAGGGGATGTCTACAACTGCGATTTGGGCTGATTTCACGGCCCGATTCATCCAAATCGTGCCCAAATCGCATAATGTATGGGGGCCTTAAGTCAGTGGTGTCAAACTCATGGCCCTCCAGCTGTTATGGAACTACACATCCCAGCATGCCCTGCCACAGATTTTATATAATGAATTGCTAAAAATGTGGCAAGGCATGCTGAGACATGTAGTTCCACAACAGCTGGAGGGCCATGAGTGGACACACAGCCCGCGCACAGACAAAGTATTATACTGTCACACATCTTGAGAGTTTGTGGCACACATGGGGGGGGGGTTCTGCCTTGGGGCCATTGTGTATATGATTGCCCAGGCTCCTGCACATGGCATGGCTAGCACCAACACAGATAGGGGACTGTGCTTCAGAAATGCTTGCACTTCAGCAGCTAAGGACACCAGTAAGGTGGCACTGCTATCTATGCCTGGATAAGGGTGGCAGTGCCAGCTATGCTGGGCAGCCGTAGGGCAGGAAGGTGCCAGTCCACAATTGTATCCCTCTCCGCAGGGCTAGTGCTAGGGTGTTTGGTGCTCTCCTAAAAACTTTAAATTGGCACCCTCATACTTAAAAAATAAAATAAAAGATGCCGGCATACCACCTCCACCCCCCACATTGTGAATACCACCCCCATCCCCCACACTGTGTATATCACCCCCATCCCCCACACTATGCATACCCCCCCATCCCCACAATGTGCATGCCAGCCCCACCCCCCACACTGTGCATACCACCCCCCATCCCAGACAACGTGCATATCACAACCATCACGCACTGTGCATTTCCCACACTGTACTTCATCCTAATGCCACACTGTGCTCCGGTTTACCCTCTAGCCATGCTGCACTCCCCTACAATGCAATCTACCTCCGGCCATCTGCAGCACACTCAACCAGGCCTGCGGGGGAGGGGGGTGCTGACTTGACTTGTGACTTGAAGCTGTCACTCATAACTGCATTTCTTCCTGGGCGGGCGGGATGAGGCAGCGCGGAGAGAGGTTGGCTGAGCGCATCAATCAATCATCTGCGCGTCTGCCCACACCCTCTCCCCCCCCCCCCCCAGATACAGAGAGCCGCCAGGCATTAGCCCGTACCCCCCCTCCCCCTGTTACTATCAGTCTATGCCGTCAGGCGTCTGCCCGCACCCCCCCCCCTCTCCCAGATTCAGAGAGCAGCGCCGGGCATTAGCCCGCACCCGCCCTCCCCCCGTTACTATTAGTCTATGCCGCCGGGCGTCTGCCCGCACCCCCCCCTCCCAGATACAGAGAGCAGCGCCGGGCATTAGCCCGCACCCGCCCTCCCCCCGTTACTATTAGTCTATGCCGCCGGGCGTCTGCCCGCACCCCCCCCCCCTCCCAGATACAGAGAGCAGCGCCGGGCATTAGCCCGCACCCCCCCCTCCCCCGTTACTATCAGTCTATGCCGCCGGGCGTCTGCCTGCACCAGGGTCTGGCTGGCAACTTTTAGCCTAGGGGGCATGTCCAGAGCACTGGCCCATACCCCCCATCATTCTGGAAAGTCCCCCCATCATTCTGGAAAGCTGAATGCTTGTGCGCGCCGGTGGCGCGCAGAAAAATTAGGCGTGTGGCCTGTACCTTGATTGTATTGTGTACCTGCAGATTGCACATTGTGATGCTAATTACACATTATGCCGCACACCTTGATGCACCCCATACTGTGATGGCATTTACCCAATGCTCCCACACCGTAATGCCCATTACGCCCCATACCATGATGCCCATTACACCACACAATGTGATGTCCACAGTGCCAGATTTGCCCCCACAGTGCCAGATATTCCGCCACAGTGCCAAATACACATATGCCCCCACAGTGCCAGAGACACATATGCCCCCACAGTGCCAGAGACACATATGCCCCCACAGTGCCAGACACACATATGCCCCCACAGTGCCAGATATGCCCCCACAGTGCCAGAGACACATATGCCCCCACAGTGCCAGAGACACATAATATGCCCCCACAGTGCAAGATAAACATATTATGCCCCCACAGTGCCAGATACACATATGCCCCCACAGTGCCAGATATGCCCCCACAGTGCCAGATATGCCCCCACAGTGCCAGAGACACATATGCCCCACAGTGCCAGAGACACATAATATGCCCCCACAGTGCAAGATAAACATATTATGCCCCCACAGTGCCAGATACACATATGCCCCCACAGTGCCAGATATGCCCCCACAGTGCCAGAGACACATATGCCCCACAGTGCCAGAGACACATAATATGCCCCCACAGTGCAAGATAAACATATTATGCCCCCACAGTGCCAGATACACATATGCCCCCACAGTGCCAGATATGCCCCCACAGTGCCAGAGACACATATGCCCCCACAGTGCCAGAGACACATAATATGCCCCCACAGTGCAAGATAAACATATTATGCCCCCACAGTGCCAGATACACATATGCCCCCACAGTGCCAGATATGCCCCCACAGTGCCAGAGACACATATGCCCCACAGTGCCAGATATGCCCCCACAGTGACAGATACACATATGCCCCCACAGTGCCAGAGATGCCCCCACAGTGCCAGAGATGCCCCCACAGTGCCAGGGGGCGACACACATGCCCCCACAGTGCCAGAGATGCCCCCACAGTGCCAGAGACGACACACATGCCCCCACAGTGCCAGAGACGACACACATGACCCCACAGTGCCAGAGACGACACACATGACCCCACAGTGCCAGAGACGACACACATGACCCCACCAGCGCCAGAGACGACACACATGACCCCACCAGCAACTCACCATTGTTGCTGGGCTGGGGGGTCTGGGACAGACAGCCCTCCTGCTCCCCCGGGCCGCTTAGCCAGTCACTGGCTGCTGGCTGCGCTGGATCACTATCCACCTCCTCCAGGCCGCGGCTTCCAGAGCACGGCCGCAGCGACAGGAAGATGTCCGCCGGCCTCCTGCACTGAGGACATGTCCTCAGTGCAGGGGGCCGGCGGCCATTTTCCTGTAGCCGCTGCCGTGTTCTGGAAGCCGCGGCCAGCGCAGGAGGGCTGCCTGTGCCTGGAGGAGGTGGATGGTGACCAGCGTGGCCCGCAGCCAGTGACTGGCTAAGCGGCCCGGGGTGCACATGGCACCCTGCCCCCCGGCCCAGCCCGCCCCTGGCCCGCACCCCCCCTCATACAGAGAGCAGCGCCGGGCATTAGCCGCACCCCCCCTCCTCCCGTTACTATAAGTCTATGCCGCCGGGTGTCTGCCCGCACCCCCCCCCCCTCCCAGATACAGAGAGCAGCGCCGGGCATTAGCCCGCACCCCCCCTCCCCCCGTTACTATAAGTCTATGCCGCCGGGCGTCTGCCCGCACCCCCCTCCCTGGTTACAATCAGCGGGTGACAGTCAGTACTGTCCCCCCGTTACCATCAGTGGCCGGGTGTCTGTGTCCGCACCCCCTGCATAGGACAGTGTCAGGATGGCTGCAGCACACTCACCAGGACTCCGTGCTGACTTCTCACCATAGTGTGTCCTGTCCTGCTGACCCCAGCTGCTGGACATCTCGTGACTGCAGTGCACGTCTTCGTGGGCGGGCGGGAAGAGGCAGCGCAGAGAGAGGTTGGTGGAGCATATCAATCAATCATTAAAAAATAAAATAAAAAATCACTCCAAAACCCACGGTTTTTGGAATAATACGGATAAGGGATATACGGATACGGGATACTCAACCTGTATAATATATGTGACGGTAAAGATAGGATCCGTTATTGTACCATATCAACTTGCGTCTATGGTAGAAATATAGTAAAGAAGATATTGCAGTGAAATATTAATAATGCAGTGAATAATAAAGAATACATATTAAATTGTGACTCTCTCTTATCCCATAACTCCCCCCACCCCGCGGCCCAGTTTTTAAATGGTGAGATCATATTGTTATCTCATCAAATGTAATGGGAGGGTCATTAGCCACTAGGCGTAGTAGATACCAAGATGTGTTCTGTAAGCTTTGGTGGATTTGTTGTCTCATATCCACCGACAATGTGGCGATATAGCTCTCCCATATTGTAAAGAATTTATTTATTTTGTGTTCCTTGTCCAGACTCCAAAAAGTATTTTTAAGGCAAATAATTGGAATGTTCTGCAATGGCCTGACCTGAATCCGATTGAGCATGCATTTCACTTGAAGACAAAACTGAAGGGAAAATCCCCTAAGAACAAGCAGGAACTGGATACATTTGCAGTAGAGGCCTGGCAGAGCATCACCTGGGATGAAACCCAGCGTCTGGTGATGTCTATGCGTATCAGACTTCAGGCTGCAATTGACTCCAAAGTATTAAATAGTGAAAGTTTGATTTAGGATTGTTTAGTTTGTCCCATTACTTTTGGTCCTTTAAAAAGTGTGAGGCACATATTGAAACCATTGTAATTCCTACACCGTTCACCTGATTTGGATGTAAGTACCCGTAAATTAAAGCTGAAAATCTGCAGTTAAAGCAAATATTGTTTGGTTCATTTCAAATACATTGTGCTGGTGTATAGAGCCCAAAATATAAGAATTGTGTCAATGTCCCAATATTTATGGACCTGACTGTATATCTACAGGAATTACATAATATTAAAAGGACACCGATCATTGCATATTTGGAGTACATGAGAAGACTGCTTGTACACAGGACTCATTGCACCTGGTAATTAAGAGACTTTTTGTAATTAAGACTAAAATATTTTTCCCTCCTACAGGATAGCAAAACCACGATTCTGAAGAAAATAACTTTTATTCCAGAACCTATGCACCTTCCACATGCCTGGATTGGTTATTGTCATTGAAGTGTAATGCTGGGTACACACTAGATGATGTGTACCCAATCCTGACATTGTGGGATGGGGGAAGTGAGCCCTTTCGCATTGCCGGCACTGGCAGCAACAAGTGACAGCAGGGTGATGCTGCATTCGGCATTGGCAAATATGTATGCACTTGCTGATGCCGCCAATACCGCCGGGTCCTGTTGTCGTCCCCCCCCTATGTAGTGTTCATTACACATCGTCTAATACCCCTTTCACACCAGAAAATGCAGGGACCCACCCAGAAATACAGCCCAGGGATGCTGCCGGGGCATTCCTGGGTTGGCCCCTTTCACACCACAAAAGTCCCTGCATTTTCTGGTGTGGGGAGGAGGCGGTGGAGGATACTCACCCCAGGTTGCCGGTCCTTGGTGTGTGCAATCAGGCCAAGTATCCACACGGACGGCGGGCACAGATGACACTCTCCGGCTGTAGTGAAGGAATCAGAGAGCTGCGTCCTCTTCCTCCGCCACCTGTCTGCGCCCGTTGCCCGTGTGGATCCCCGGCCTGACTGCACGCACTGAGGACCGGCAACCTGAGTAGGCACCCCTACCCCTTTCCCACCTACCAGGACCCAGGGAACAACCCTGTTCCCTAGCAGGGTTGAAATCCTGGCAAATTTTCCCCGGACTTTGGCCGGGGAAGCTTACAAACCAGCACTAGTGGGAATTTTGTCTGGTGTGAAAGGGGTATTAGCAATTTTACAAATTTATCGTAGGACATGTAGTAATTGGCAAATTAATTTAATCATCATCTATTGCGTACTCAGCATAAGACAGTTCTCCACAAGAGTTAGACAGATCATACAGATGCTATAAAATCATTAGGTCAACACATGAAAAAGGTCAACATGGCTTTAGGTCGACAGGGTCATTAGGATGACAAGCATTAGGTAGACAGTCAAAATGTCAACATTAGCTTTACACTTTTTTTTTTTTGAGCCGACGGGCGGTATTTCATGCCCAATCATCCACTCGGGCATGGAGGGAGAGTAGAATAGTGTGGCAAGTGTAGCGAGGCACCTATACAGTGGCCATGTCAACTGTGTCAATATTCAGGACAAAAAAAAGTGAAAACCCCATGTCGAACTTTTGAGTGTCGACCTATCCAATGTTTCCCTAATGCTTGTGTCAACCTAATGACCTTATTAACCTATAGCCATGTTAAAGGGGGACCTTGCACATGGATGCAAGAAAAGAATGATGATGTATTTTCTGGGGCAGTCTTTATAAATGATTTGTATAGTTATTACATTTACAAAGTAACTTTTATAAATATGCCTTAAATAAAAGGAATGGTGATTTTAATCACTCAAAGTGAGAATTCAATTAAAATTGTAATACAATTCAAAAGAGGGTTTCTTCGTACAAATACTTCAATTCCCAATAGAATAATGCATCCACTGTACATCATGAGTTTTAGTCTCCCCTCTAGTACCCCAGTTCATACAGTATGAAGTGACATAGAATTTAATTTGATACATCTTATCGATATGTCATTCATCGTATTTAATTCTGCAACATCACATATCGTATTTAATGATATTGCTTCTTCGGTCAATACCTCCCAGTTTGCAAAAAAATTTATGAATACTATTTATGACCGATCTGGCTTTTATTTCTCATACAGCATAATATGAAGCATTTCTGCAGATATCCCGGGTCATCCCTGCTTTTTTGTCTCACTTTATGTTTTACAGAAAAAGTAATAATCCTTTTTCATTAATTCAGCAGGCTGAAACTAAATTTGTTATAGATACAATTCTTGACAGTGTTGCATCTTTTTCATCAGAACAAAGTAACCAAACTAGGAGGTGTAGAGTATGTGGATACTGTTGCATTTAATTCCAAATAAATAGCTCAACATTAAGAATTGTATCTACTGTATCACAAAATTAGTTTCAGCCTGCTGAATTAATGAAACAGGATTATTACTTTTTCTGTAAAACAAAGGGAGACAAAAATGAAAAATGTATGGAAGAAAGCAGACGCGGAATACATGTGAAGTAATGTGCGTGCGCTCGCCACGCTTCAGGCTCGGTGGCTCGCCACACTATATAAAATCAACTCCACGCCGACATGGATAGTGGGGGTATGAAAAGGTCGGAGGACGCGTACCGCCGCCCCTCGCCATGCTTCGGGTTGGCGTTGATCGTGGCTTGGAGTTAACAATAGGGGGGCATTTGACATAGTAATTACCCATCGGGTCTGGGGGCAGGGGGGCATTTAACATAGGAATCAGCCATCAGGGTGGCTGTACAATTAAAAATCGGGTCTAATCGCATTGCATCGATGCGACCGATTTCACAGACCCGATGCCATACAATGTAAATCGGTGGCGCCGTACTAGGGAACAAGTACGGTCTTTTCTTGCACCCCTGTGCAAGGTCCACCTTTAACTTAGTTTTCCTGAACTTGTTCTGGGAGCTCCACCAACCCTGGGATTAGTAGATAATACATCCCAGGATGTGATCAATGTTGGACTTTTTCTAACCGATATCGATAGTGTTCTTGATTATGTGCGGACTGATATAAATCTAGTATAATAACCTAAAGCCATGTCAACCTTTTTCATGTGTCACCCAAAGACTTGTCTACCTTCAGTGGTTGACCTTATGAATGTCGACCATTGTTTGGTTGAACTAATGACCCATTCTCTTATAGATAACAGTGGAGATGTGAAACGCAGTAGACATGAGCAGGGCTAAGGGAATGGCAGTGAGAGTAAGTTCCAATATGGAGATAGAACATTGCCAGGTAAATAAACCTGTCCCATTGCTTTTTTTTATACATGCATCTAAACCAGATTTTATCATTTAGCTAAATCAGAAAGCTATGCTGCATCAGAATCAGCTTTATTGGCCAGGTATACTTGGAATTTGAATTGCTGTGCACCAGCTGTTTAGGTAACAGTTAAACAGTGACAGTACAGATATACATAACACATACAGGTGTACGCTAGATGTACCCTGGGGATTATAGATGCAAGGAACATATATTTTCTGGGCAGCACAGCCCCTAGGCAGCCATCAGTGGCACCACTGGTCGTTGCAGCAGCCAATACAAGCAGATACAATACAGTTATAGGTAGCTATGCAGTGTACGAGACAGGGGGGTACATACGGCTGAGTGGCACAGATCCTCATGACAATTATTACAAAACAAAATATAAATGGGCCGGATTTCTTTTGATGGTTATGGCCTGTTCATGTGCCTGATTCAGCATAAGTTGTCATTTTGTTAAACCCAGCGGGAGAAAAGCTTTATATAAATGAAATGATTATTAATAAACTCAATAATAATATGCATAGTAAAATGCACAACATAACCTAGTCAGTAATAGGAATACAAATGGTTGGATGAATTCACAGGGACATTTTTCCCCACTTTAAATAAAGGGTATACAGTCACTGGGTCGACAGTGACTAAGTTGACAGCTTGACATGGTCGACATTAACAAGGTGTCAACACAAGCTTATTGTCAACATGAGTTTTTCTTTTCTTTTTAAAAAAGGTATTTTTTTTTATACTTTACTATCCAAGTGGAAATATAATAGTGTGCCAAGCGCAGCAAGGCACCGTGCCCAAAGCATGGCGAATACAATGAGACATGGTCTACCATTTATACAGTAACCTAAATAAAGATGGTATTGGGGTCACAGGTAAAAGGTTTGTGACATTTAAATCCTAAAGAGAAATGTGGATCACTGTGTGCACTGCGGCTGGTTCTATATGTGAATGTTATTCGAAGTCTGTTTACAGAGGATGATAACACAGCAGGCTATGCTTAAACATACACTTTGCCCTCTCTCCCATGTTGTGCAGAGCTACGTGATTACCCCACAGCAGTGGAGGGCTGGACAAAATGGATTGCCACATCACTCATACTCCATTGCTGCAGATCATGGCACTTCAAAATAAGTCATGCAGGGTATACATAACAGTGTGTATTCATGATGGGCTAAAGTTGGGTACCCAGTATGTGATTCGCAGCACCGCCGATATCGGTAGAGGCATCGGACGTATGATCTAGCTCTTAAACGCCTAACGATATTAGTAACAATGGTTCATTGCTGTAAACTGGCCCCTACATGCAGTCATTGACAATATTCCAAATTTTACTTCACCTTCAGATAACAGGGGGCGGTACCGTTCAGGGGCGGATTTAGGAGTGAGGGCACCTGTAGGCACAACAATAATGGCCGCCCCCCTGCCTAATTGTATTGTATTTATTGATTATTTATAAGCCCTCATTTGATAGAATAGAATAAGTAGGTAGGACAGTATCTGCATGACCTATCCATGTACACTCTATACAAGTTGGAATATGGAACAGTATAGTGAATATTGTGCAGTTACATTTCAGGCTGACAGCACCAACAGAAGCATCCAAGTGCCATCCCCAAACATGTGCCGCCCCTAGGCACGTGCCTCACGTGAAATTCGGCACTGGCACCGTTACACCAGTTACTTTAGCTACTACGTAAGGATTTTTGGCAAGGAAGTATCCCACCCTCCTGTGTCCATGCCACTATCTATTACCTTTAGTAAAGTCATGCGGACAATGGTGCTACGTAAGTTACGTAGCGTAGGCGGTGGCCGCAAAGATGAGAAAGTACCTAATAATCATGAACATAAACCCAAACTGTATCAAATGTGGTATTTGAGCCAATACAATATTGCCCCCCCCGCCCCCGCACACAGCACAGCAGGGTCACTGTATTACACACAGCACGCACAGCAGGGTCACTGTAGTACACACAGCACTGTCAGTGCTAGGCAGCGGTCATATGACAGCCACGTGACCCGCACACACACAACAACATGACCACCACGAGGGATGGAGTGCAGCGGATAGAGCACGGGAATGCAGCTGATGCCCACCCTCACCGGCCAGACCCCCGTATTATAAGCGATGTGCTAGACAAGACTAGAGCATAACGTTACTGCACCGGCAACAACACAGATGAGTGGTGAATATCACCGAGCACACAGCCGGCACGCCAGTGGTACAGCACAGGCTCAGCCGAGTTACCTACATCAATGAGCAGCCTGCGGTTACTGTTCATCCTCCTGCTGCTTGTGTCCCTTCACCAGCGAACTGGCTCCCATAGACTGTGCTGCTGCTGTCTGCCTGCTGTGAGAGTCTGCAGCCCTCCCCTTCCTTGTTACACATTATTTCCTGTCCCTCCTGCTCACACTTCCGCCACATCACAGGTCTCTTGTGGTAGGAAGCAGAGATGGCACCTACAGTGGGTGGTGTGGGGAGACAGAGGGTTCTGCCCAGCCCTGTGTCACCCCCATAAGACAGTGTATGACTTTTGCGGTGACATAATATGTAGCTATTACTTATTCACATAGGCAGCTATATTGTATTATATTTTTGTGGTTTATGTATCTATATTAATATCTCTTGCACTATTCAAATCGCTATAAAACTTTTTTTATTGTATTCAGATTCCATATTATAAATTCATACCTTCAGCAGAGATGTGCACATTGGACATAATGGAGTTAAAGGCTGCCACAAGGGCTCTGGTGCCTGCGGCGCAGAAAAAGTGCGGGGTTAGGGATAGTCTGTTTCTGTTGACCATTCTGGCCAGTAGGCTAGTATGTCCCCACCTGAGAGGTGAAGGCGCAGGATGCAGGGACAGTCACTTGCATTCTGAAGTTCATTTTGCATGTAGGGATGACCATCGACCAGCAATGATTAATTTTGGTTTATGGCTAATAGAATAGTTTTGCCATTGATGGGGGGAACCAGATGGTTTCCCTCCATCGATAGCACAGAATAACCGAATAGTTGTTGGGTTTTTTTTTCTCCCCAAGGGGCCAGGACATGGAGCATAGCTCCGCCCCTGACACACATGAAGACCTATGGTCAGGCTCTGATTTGCCCAAGGGACACTCCGCTTTCCTGCTTAACTGTAGAGGGGCCTGCTTGCATTGGAGCCACTCAATGATGGCCCTTACCAGGGGCAAACGCAGGATTTGCAATGGGGGGGATTCCAGATAGGGGTGATCTCGACGGTCAGTATACAGACATCGGAATCCCGGCCGCCGGTACTCTGACAGAGGGGTAAGCGCAGAAAATCCCCTTGCGGGCTCTGTGGCTCACTGCGCTCGCCATATGTTCTACAGCAGGCATTCCCAAGCAGGGTCCTCAAGGCACACCAACAGTGCAGGTTTTAGTGATATCCAGGCTTGAGCACAGGTGACTTAATTAGTACCTGAGTGACTCTGATTAATCCATCTGTGCTGAAGCCTGGAGATCACTAAAACCTGCACTGTTGGTGTGCCTTGAGGACCGTGCTTGGGAAAGCCTGTTCTACAGAATTCTGCCTCTATGAGGGTCTTGGGTCCCACAAGGGAGAATAGCCCCTGTTGATTGGAATACTAACTGTCGAGCAGTCAGGATTTTGATATCATGATTTTCACATTGGTATCCCAACCGACAGTCTGGGCAAATAATACCATTTTTAAACGTGATAAATTGCATAATTTTTCTGCAATTAATCGCATTGTTGGTGCCGCTTACCTACATGCTCGTTGCCAGGGGTTCCAGCTCATTGCCAGGGGGATTACATGCTTGTTGCTAAAGGGGGTTCCATGCTTGTTTCCAAGGGGATTACATGGTCTTTGCTATAGGGAGTTAACTGCTTGTTGGCCATGGGGAGGTATACTTAATGCCCCTGGGGAGGTAAATGCTCATTGCCCAGGGGGAAGTAAATGTTTTTATTGTGGGGAGGAGCGGTGCCGCAGAGGCGCACAGTCTCTGACAGCATTAGAGACCCTGCACCCCTCCAAAAATGTCCGCCGCCGCAAAGGAGATAGCTGCTGGAAGTGCTCCTGCATGTCCTCTAGCGTCTTTGTCAGTTTGACGAACACTAGAGGTGAAAGAGTGACAGACTCTAGAGGTGGCCATTTCCAGAAGGGCGCAGGGTCTCTGAAATGCTGTCCGAGACACTGCGCCTCCCCAGCGCTGCTCCCCCCAGTTCATTAACGCGTTCAAAAAAATATTTATTGGCATTATAGCCCTGCCCCTCCCCACGAAAAGACGCGAATCGTGGGAAATTAACGTTGCCACGGGGGAGGTGCCGGGGGCCACCAGTATCTGGGAGGATTGGGGCCACCTTTCTGGGGGGTTGGGAGGGGGACCCAATATTCAGGAGCCTCCCTGCCTTTCCGGGAAGGTAGGCAACCCCTGATATATATATATATATATATATATATATCTTATATATTTAGCCAGATCACTCATCCCCTGTGTGTATAACGTTCCCGCCTAGCATTATACACAAACCCGCCCCCCCTAGGGAAAAGACCAGTGTTATACACACCACCAACCCCTTGACATCACCTCCCCCCGCCCAGCCAGGGCTACAGTACACGCCCACCATCCACCATGGTGTAGGTGAGCGGCACCCCCCCCCCCCCCCAGACCCCCGCATACCACTATTATACAGCCTCCTGCTCTCATGCACCCTCATTCCCTCCCAGTGGGAGGAGACGCTCACCCACTGCCGGGAGCTGCATACTGTCCCCCACCCTCCTCCAGTTCTAGGGATGCCCATTGAACATCAATGATTTATGGCCGTTGTTGAATACTTTTGCCATCGATGTGGGAGGATCAGATGGTTTCCCTACATCGATGGCAAAGGAGAACCGATCAAGTTTCAAAAATTTTTAAGGTGCCGGAAGACTGAGCATAGCTCTGCCCCCCCAAACCCAGATGTCCCGCCACCAAGGTCTGATTGACCCACGGCCTATTCAGTCAGATATAATGGATGACCATCGATAGCTACAACAATCGATGGTTATCCAAGTAATATTTTACTACTATCGATGGCAGGGTGCAAAATCGCCATCAATGCCAACCATCGATGGCGTCTGCACCAATGGCCATCCCTACTCTGCAACAGCCAAAAACCTTTACTACCTCATGCCCACACACCCCTATAACTGCCCTGCCTCCTGTTCTCCTGCCCCGTAACTTCCGACAGTGGGAACCCGCTCACCCTGTGTTGCCCACATTCCCCTATCATGCTTTACCACCCAGCCTCCTGCTCTCATGCACCCTAACTCCCACCCAGTAGGAGGAGACACTGACTCAGGGGCACCATCCTGTACTCCTGCGCTGGCATGCTGGATGCTCACCCACTGGCTGGAGCTGCACTGTGTCCCCCACCCTCCTCTGCACCAGCGCAAAAGCTTTACTCCCCCTCATACCCACACACCCCTATCCACTACCCAGCTTCCTGCTCTCCTGAACCGTAACTTCCACCACTGGGGAGTCACTGACGCTGTGTTGCCCACATACCCCTATCATGCCTCATAGCCGAGCCTCCTGCTCTCATGCACCCTAACTCCCACCCAGTAGGAGATGCTGACTCAGGGCCACCGTCCTGTACTCCTGTGCTGCCGCGCTGGACCCTCACCCACTGGCAGAAGCTGCAGAGTGTCCCCCACCCTCCTCTTTAGTCCCCCTTAGGCCCACACACCCCTATCACTACCCAGCCTCCTGTTTTCCTGTGTCGTGACCTCCACCAGTGGGGAGCCGCTGACTCAAAAACACCCTACTATACTATTGCACACACACCTAAACAACATGCAGGCACCCCCCCCCCCCACACCCGCAAATGTCACTGTACCCTCCACACTATCAATGTACATCTTACTCTGTAACCGCTTTTTAATTAAACAAAACAATGCACACCCCCTTCCAAATCATATGCTCTCTATTTCACCTATAACTCAAGTTGCAATACAGGGCAATTCTTTCATACAATTCTAACCATATTTCACACAATACAAAAGTTCACAAATTAAGGGGGCACAGCCCCTTATGCTGGTGTGAAGAGCGCCCGTAGGGCACGATGAATCACCTAATATATATATATATATATATATATACACCCATACATATACACTGTATTTACATGCATACATTAACTAAATAAAGCCTCTTTCAAGAGCCTCTAGGCCAGGCATGTCCAAACTATGGCCCTCCAGCTGTTGTGAAACTACAAGTCCCATCATGCCTTGCCACAATTTTGCTATTAGAGAATGCTAAAACTATGGAAAGGCATACTGGGATGTGTAGTTTCACAACAGCTTTAGGGCCACAGTTTGGACATGCCTGCTCTAGGCAGTGGGCAGCAGCAGTGTCAAGTACTTGGAGTGAGGACAGGACAGAGCCCTGCAGGAATCACAGCAGCAGCTGTGTGTTATTTTGGCAGGTTATCTGTTTTCTTCAAAACTTGCTGTTCTCGGGTGTTTGAAAAGGGGGAGGGGCAAATTCATGGGGGCAGCCCTCAATTGCGGACCAGGGCAATGGGTTTAAAATCATTGAAAAAAAATTTTGTCTGTCGGGGGTTTCTACTACCACTAGTGATTGCGACACTGCTTACAAGATAAGTAACATCTATTTTCATTCTATGGGGCAGATGTATTAAGCTTTAACAAGAGATAAATCCAGAAGTGATAAGGAGAGATAAATGTCCAACTGCCATGTTACAGCCTGTGTTTGAAAAAAGTCAGTAAGGAGCTGATTGGCTGGACGTTTATCTCTCCTTATCACCCTTGCATTTATCTCTTGTTAAGGCTTAATACATCTGCGCCAGTGTGCCTAATTTCTCTGGTTTCCTTCCACAATCCAAAAATATACTGGTAGGCTACTTGGCTGCCAATAAAATGAATCCTAGAATGAATGTGTGTGCATGTAGTATGGAATATAGACTGTAAGCTCCACTGGAGCAGGGACAGATGTGAATATTCAAATAAATGCTCTCTGTACAGCGCTGCGGAATATGTGTGTGCTATATAAGAAACTGTTAATAAATACATAAAATATTGTTAATGATATTGTCCAGTGACATCACCCAGACCTCCACTCAACATGCGGACTGAAAGTATTATCAGATACAGTATGACTGCATGTTCAGACGACGGGGATTGTAAATGATATGCACAATAAAATCATTAACTATTACCTTATTGGGAATATTCTTTAGTAAAATTGCATAATGTGTACGCAGTTTAAGATAGCAACCTACATTTTAGGGCTGAATATTCAGATATAATTCAGCACAATTTCAGTTTTGTTTTATGTATTTTCATTATTACATGCAAATAAATTACATGAAATTATTTTGGTTTTTGATTAATAGTTCTAAAAAAGCAGTGTGTACTGCCAACATATTTAATATGGTTGGCAGAAAAGTTACTGCCAACACTGCCTCCCATGTGCGATAGAAACAGAATTACAAAGAACATAAACCACCTACCTATAAAGCAAGCATGTCTTTGGAATAACTAACAAATGTTGAGTTGTCTATATTTCATACACTTTTTTTTTTTTTTTTAACTAATACTTCCTCATAAAGCTTCATCAGCCATCTGTCTTGGAGGTCTAATTCTGCTTTGAAACATGTTCTTTTGATTTAAAAAAAAACAAACTTGTTTTTCCTAAATATACAAAAAAACTGCTTTCATACCAATGGTCCTTAAAATGCATTTATTAGTTAGAAAAACACAAGAAATATTGCAAACAGGTTGTATTGTGTGCACTGCTATTGCTGACCGCTGGATCCCCGGCCCCAGCCGTGTAAATAATACAGAGAAAGACCCTGCACCTCTCCAGTTTTGGGCACTGCTTTAGAGGAGACAGATGTTAGAGGTCCTCTTGTACCTCTAGTGTCTGTCAGGGAGCCCAGCTCTACCCGGGAGCATTATCCTGCTGTGCGTCTGCAGCCCCAGGCAACGAGCATGTAACCCATGAGGCAACGAGCATGTAAACCCCCTAGCAACAAGCATGTATCGCACATGGGCAACAAGCATGTAATCCCCCCCATGGCAATAAGCATGTAACCCCACCCCGTTAATGATGATCTCCCACGCATCGTTAATGATAATTGACGTCTGCTGAACAGCAGATTAATTTGTCAATATCAGTAGGGTCCCGCATGTTCAGCGGGTCCCGGTGGCGTCACGGAACGACATCGGCGGTCGATTTTGTTACTCAATATCATCCACGGACCTGTTGGCTAGTGTGTGTGGGGCTTCAGACTTGCAGTTTTGACTCCCTTATTTCATTAATCTCCACCACACCTCACTCCCTCCTTCCAACCCTCATCCCTGCACCTCACTCCCTCCTTCCACCCCTCATCCCTGCCCCTCACTCCCTCCTTCCACTCCTCACCCTTGCACCTCACTGCCTCCTTCCACTCCTCACCCCTACACCTCACTCCCTCCTTCTATCCCTCCTTCCACCCCATCACATCAATCCCACCTTCCATCCCTCACCCTGCACCTAAGTCCCTCCATCCACCCCTGCGCCTCACTCCCTCATTCCACTCCTCACCCCTGCACCTCACTCCCTCCATCCACCCCTGCATGTCACTCCCACCTTCCAACCCTCACCATGGCACCTCACTCCCTCCTTCCACCCCTCACACCTGCACCTTACTTCCTCTTTCCATCCCTCACCCCTGCACCTCATTCCCTCCTTCCAACCCTTACCCTGCAACTGCTATATATGCAAGGGATAACATTATTAAACTGCTCTGCCCAAACCTCATTCCCTCCTTCTATCCGGCACAATTGCATGTGACTCCCTTCTTCCATCCCTCACCCATGAACCTCACTTCCGCTTTCCACCCCTCACCACTGCACCTCAGTCCCTCCTTCCACCCCTCACCCCTGCACCTTACTTCCTCTTTTCACCCCTCACTCCTGCACCTCACTCCCTCCTTCCACCCCTGCACCTTACTTCCTCTTTTCACCCCTCACTCCTGCACCTCACCCCCTCCTTCCACCCCTCACCCCTGCA
Organism: Crinia signifera; assembly: GCF_055691185.1. Taxonomy (NCBI): domain Eukaryota; kingdom Metazoa; phylum Chordata; class Amphibia; order Anura; family Myobatrachidae; genus Crinia; species Crinia signifera. The sequence continues at coordinate 123,350,917 of NC_139217.1, forward strand.
CCTTACTTCCTCTTTCCACCCCTCACACCTGCACCTCATTACCTCCTTCCAACCCTCACCCCTGCAACTGCTATTTACAAAGGGTAATATTATAAAGTTGCAGATGGGTTTCTGTTCTGTAGCAATGCTGATTCTGATAAGCCGATGGGCGATCCAATTCCAAGTTGGTACTCTGTCTTCACCCACTTAGTGGTCCATGTACTATGCCTTAATGAGAGATAAATCGTAGGGGATAAAGTACAAACTAACCATTTTTTAACTGCCATGCTACAAGCTGGGTTAGGAGCTGGTTATTTGGTTCATTTTTGTCCACTTTTTCACTCTCAAAAAGATTCAGGAGAAGATATACTGTAGCACCGAAACAACCCTGATATATGTGCTGAATGATCTTCTAATACAGTGGTCATGGAACTTGGTCCTCATTACTCCACACATTGCATGTTTTGCAGGTCTCCTCACAGAATCACAAGTTAAATAATTAACTCCACCTCCTGACCTTATAATATGTGTCTGTGAGTACACCTGTGCACCTGCTGGGTTACCAGCAAAACATGCACTGTGTGGGGTAATGAGGACCAAGTTCCCTGACCACTGTTCTAATAGCAAGAGACAGAGGTGAATGTTCAATCTTTATCCATCTGGATCTCTCAGCAGCATTTGACACAGTGGACCCTGGGATCCTAATTGTCTAGATAAACTCCAGGAGTGTATGTGCCAGTTTATTGTGGTTGAACCCTGATAAAACAGAGGTTCTTGATGTTAAGCCACAGGACAAGACTGTAGCATGGTCAACCAATGGGACTTACTCTTGGAGGTTAAAAACTACAATACACTTAACATGTGTGAAATCCAGGGCCGGCGCCACCACTAGGCAAACCTAGGCATTTGCCTAGGGCGCCGGCCACTGGAGGGCGGAAAATGCCGCCCGGGTACCTGACCTAGCTACGGCGCTGTCTATTTAAATCTGGCGGCGGAGGCAGCGGGGGTCCCTGCAGTCTATTAAAAATCACGAGCGCTATCCGCCGGGCTATGCGGAAGCGCTTCTAGTGTGAAAACTCTGGCAGCCAATCAGCGTGCTGCCAGTGTTTTCACACTAGAAGCGCTTCCGCATAGCCCGGCGGATAGCGCTCATGATTTTTAATAGACTGCAGGGACCCCCGCTGCCTCCGCCGCCAGATTTAGACAGCGCCGAACGCCAGGTACCGTACCCCCCCCCCCCCCCCCCCCCCCCCCCCCCCCCGGCACCGGGGCGCCCCCAGCCCGACTCGCCTGGGGCGCTCCGGTGCCTTGCACCGGCCCTGGTGAAATCCTGGCATTGTTCTGGATAGTGTTCTGGATAGTGGCTTGACCCTTAAACATCAGATATCAGCCACAATCAAATCATCATTCTTTCATCTGAGGAACATACTCTAGCTAGAATCAAGCCCTTAATTCCCCCAGAAGATCTGACTACAGTCTTACACACATTTGTATCATCACACCTAGACTACTGCAATGCCCTCTACCTTGGTTCTCCCAGCTAAAGAATTTCCCCACTCTCAGATGGTACAAAATGCAGCTGCAAGGCTATTAACCAACAAGCCCTGCTCCAGCCACATCAATACCATTCTCTACTCCCTCCACTGGCTACCTGTAAGATGGTGAATCATTTTTAAGATTGACTTAATGACTTTCAAAGCCTTTCATGACCAGAGCCCAAAGTATTTGAAGTATTTAAAGCAGCTTTTGATTTCTTACTGCCCATCTTGATTACTGCCCTCTGCAGATGATGGAGTTTTAACTGTACCTAGAATCTTCCTGAACTCATCTGGGGGTCCGACTTTGGAATCCTCTTCCCCACTCTGGATTTCTTAAAAAATATCCACAAGACTTTCCTGTTATCTCAAGTATTTCACTAATATCCACTGTTAAACTTATTTAGTTTTTTTTTTTTGTGCTGTTAAGGCAAAATGTAAAGCACTTGGGGGAGATGTATTAAGCCTTAACAAGAGATAAATGCAAGGGTGATTAGGAGAGATAAACGTCCAGCCAATCAGCTCCTTACTGACTTTTTTCAAACACAGGCTGTAACATGGCAGTTGGCAGGTGATTGGCTGGACGTTCATCTCTCTTTATCACCCTTGCATTTATCTCTTGTTAAGGCTTAATAAATCTGCCCCATTGGGAGAAAAGTGTTATATAAATAACACTATTATTATTTATTAAAAGCTTAGTAAATAAGACTCTCAGTTTTTGGAGTATCGCGTCTTTTAAACCTGGCTCAGTTCTCATGGTAATGATGAACGCTACTGGAAGGGCATTAGAGTACAATTTGTATGCTGAATATTAGTTCCCTATTCTTCTGTGATGGATAAGGGGAACTTCTTGTCCCACACATTTCTAAAACACCCTGTGGGTACCTCACCAGTGATACCTGACATTGATTTGGGACCTGACTACTATCTTATTTTTTCTTGTCAATGTT